>NC_092382.1:24591843-24911843 GCF_030028105.1 Mobula birostris | reverse complement strand
TCCGGACACAGCCGGTCCATCAGTATATCGAATCCAGACTTCTCCGTATAATTTGGGTTGATATCATATTAACCAACTCAAACCCCTTGGAGATAGTCAATATCCTCTCGTAGCTGAGTTCCAGAAAACATGTTGTCAATGGGATGTTGTGGACCGAGATGAGATGATCCTCTTAGATTTATGTTTCAGGCAATCGACGGTGATGGGGATGAAGGAGCAGTTGTCCCCTCAGTGAGTTGGACAACCACTTCCAGTTTGTACCCGGAGGATAATGATAGTTCATATATTTGCACTCGCCCAAGACAAGGCGGAGACAATGAAAGAGAGAAACAGATGGGAGAACGTGTTTATTATATGGTCTTCTGCAAATAAACTGGGGGATAATTGGTCTGTTATAAATGGATTTTAATAAGGCCTTATTTGGGCCTTATTAGGACCATTCATAACGTCAGAAGGTTTGGTATCCAGGGAAAGCTGGCTGGTTGATTCAGAACTGACGCTCACAGAAGGCAGAGGATAGTTGTGGATGAAGCGTTTTCTCTCTGGATGTCGGTGACCAGTGGAGTCCTGCAGGGATCTGTTCTGAGACCCCCGGCTTTTTGTGTATCTATGAATGATTTGGATGAGGAGGTGGGCGGGTGGCTTATTTTATTTGCAATGATGTGGAGGGAGGTTGGTGGAATTATGGAGAGTACAGAAGTTTGTCACAGATTACAACAGGACAGTGACAGGACGCAGGGCAGCGCTGAGAAGTTACAGATTGAGTTCAACCCGGAACGTTGCGAAGTGATTCACTTTGGAAGGATGAATTTGAAGGCAGAGGTGATACTTTCTCGAGACGCCGAGGGCCACACATTAGTACGAGTTCCACAATGGAAACAGAGTGATGAGACTCTCTGCAATAAGGGGAGGGCCGCTCATCGGTACGCATTCGGTACAATGGGCACGGAGCGGTGCACTGCAAGAGCAGAAGGAAGGGTGATTGACAAGTGAGCTTGACCACATCCGCTGTTCTGCACTTTCTTATAGTGACGCTCGAAAGGTAATATACCTGACAGTAAATCAGGAGAAAAAAAAAAAGAAAACTTAATGGTAGATAGTAGAACAGCCTGGGAACCTGCGGATTGTTCAGAGATTGTACTTGCTATATTTGTTCAAACAGAGAATGGATAGAGAAACAGTGGTAGAATTGTGGCAGGTTTGAGAATATCTTTAAAGTTAAATAGACTGCATCGCACGTCACGGGTGTGGCAGGGTCAAGTCATTGACTGGCAGAGATCAGGTTCCTGCCGAACGGCCCATGTGTGCGCTGGAAAACATTGCTCTTCAAACTGTCCACAGCCCTCGCTAACTTCCCGAAGACACGCTCCCTTTTTGATCGCAGGTCTCTGGAATATCGCTGCGGATCTTTTAAATTGTTTCGAGGAGTATAAGTGCAGTGTATTTTATTGTAACACATATCAGCTGTCACTGTGATTTCCATCATTCAAACCGCAGAAATGACTGGAACGACCGAAAGAAAAGAATGAGGGAATGTTTCCCTGTAATAAAGGTGCGTTCTCCATTTCACCTGCCAGAACAAACACCTTCCCTCAATTTCAGAAGCGAATGTGCTTTGTCAAATGTTACAAAATAAATGACTTCAAGATAAATGCCTACCTTAAAAGGAACACAGATGTAAAAATACCCTATGTAAATAGCTGAAGTCAGGTCTCATGGAAAATAACTTTGTAAACTCGCATTATATTTTGTTTTGAAGTAAAGAGTTTGCAATATCCCTTAAAGAATCAAATTCATGACAGGGGGACAGTGAGTAAAAATAGTTTAACGTAAGTGTTTGTGCAGTTGGTTGTCACTAATGTCCCTGACGCTAATTGACTCAGTGGAATTGCTCTCATCTCAATAAAAGTCTGCTAAACCGATGCCCAGTCCATCTGAGCAGCTGAAACGTTCCGTACAACTGAACGCTGCTTCTGACGGAATATGGGATATCCGGCGATTTACTACATCGCGGCCATTTACTATCCCACACTTGTCGCGGTTGGTGTCCCCGGTAAGATGCCGGAGCTGGTTACTTTATGTACGGTGCCGTCGTCTTGCTGTTACTCTGCTGTGGTATCCGCACTGTTACTGAGCACAGATGCGACCGTCGGCTGAAACGTGTTTCCGGAATGGAGGGTTCAGGCATTTGATTGTTTTATTTGCATTTTTCGTATTTTGATCGCAGTGTTTTCCTCTTTTGTCAATTAAATTCGTGCCGATATTGTCACTGTTTCACAATCTCACCTCGCTAGGCTTTCTGAAGTGATGCTGGTCTCCGGTTTTCTAGGTCCGAGTCTCTATCAGTGCAGACACTTCCTCCTTATAACAAATGGCAGCTTTTTTAAATGACGATCCAATCTATGTTCGACACGTAGGTCTGTTCTTCTGTAAATTTTACTGTAATTTTCAGTAAATGAGAAGTCGTGCTTCATATCTCCTTGACTCCACTTTGACACCGCTGCAAACAATCCTTTCAGCTATTTCAGCTCTAATAATGGAAGTGGTGTTGTTTACAGGAGCGATCGACTGCTCACCCTTACCTGAGTCGTGGAACTCGGATGCCTCGCTCTAAACTGTGGGAAGGTCGCCAATCCACCGACACTCACATCCGTCATTGTCCTCCAGCCGGCGTGTAGCGACCGAGCCCGTACACACTGGATTCCCGCTTTCTACTTCCAAACAGACCATATCCTGCTTAGCATCGGTAGAATGGGGGCATTCAGGGAACTGACCATATTTCTATTTTGTTTCCAAATTTCTTGCAGTTAACTTAACGGCGATTGTGATCCTTTCTCGGGGAAAATGCGGTCTCTCCAAATGCATCACCCGTTACCTGGTTGGAATGGCCACAGCGGATCTGATGGTGGTTATCGTTGTTGCTTTAGTGGAACAGACCAACAATATCTATATTTATTCCAGATCCCTGCTCTTTACTCCTGTATGCGCTCTGACAATTACATTTCGGTCTGTAACAACGGACTGTTCTGTTTGGTTTACGGTCAGTTTTACCTTCGATCGCTTCATCGCAATATGTTGCCGAAAGCTGCGGGAACGATACTGCACCGAGAGAACGGCAACGGTGGTTATCGTGACCGTGGTTATAGTGAGCTGCGGGAGATGTGCCCCGATTTACTTTGTCATTGAACCTTACGTCATCATTGACAACACGCCGTGGCGGTGCACCGGCTCATATGAATACGCCACTTCACCCGTGTGGAGAGCATACCAATTACTGTGGAGTATTTTAACACCATTGCTACCAATCGGCTTAATCCTGGTGTTTAACGGGTTAACCGTAAGACATATCGTTGCTGCAATTTGAGTCCGCAGAAGGCTTCGACACAGCAGCGACAATCAGAAAGATGCCGAGGTGGGAAAACGCAGAAAGTCGATTATTTTGCTGTTTTCCATATCAGCTAATTTCATATTATTTTGGATGCCCTATGTAGCCCATTCCCTGAAATGGCAACTGCAAAACTATTTTTACGAGGACAGATATTTGAGTTCCCCGGTATACATCCTACAGCAATTTGGGTTAATGTTGCTAATTCTCAGCGTGTGCACCAATACTTGTATCTATACACTGACACAGAGGAAATTCAGAGAAGAGCTGAGGAATGGAATGGTGTATGTGTTTACATTAAATGGCCGTCTGTGTAGATAACGCCCGCCTCCAATGGCAATTCAGCGGAGTTTTCAAATAAAGCCGTTTTCCAATGAACAGGGTTGGCAAATATGTCCTAAACTCAATTAATCATATACCTGCTCATCCGGAAATTGTAGAATTCACGGAAGATTGCTGAGTTCATGCAGTTCAGGTAGGGAGCAACAGAAACGTTCAATGCTGCTGCCGTGTTTGTTACAATGGTTGGAGTATGTTGCAAACTATCACAGACACTCGACTGTCACAAGGGCAGGGATGGCTGCAGGACTTTCCGTGTTTTAGATGTTGAAAAATGGGCAGGGTCGGGTAACAAATAGACTGTGAGATGAACACAGAAACATGAAGGGCGCGATCTCCCTATTTGGAGTATTCTATACAGCCGCTCACCAGATTAACAAAAAGAACTGCAAGGGGAACAGCGAGGAACCGATTGGAAGGGAAAGATCGACACGTGTCATGCTATTGGCACGGGTAAATGAAACTTCCACAATATTCTTTGGCACCTCCCCAGGGTAAAAGGTTTCGGTATGGCATAATTTCTCAGTTGTGTCCAGGAAGGATTCACGTCACTATAAGAAGACACTCGGACTAGCGAACAGTCCAAACCGGATCTAATAATAGAAAAGGAAACGGATCAGGTGACAGATCTCTCCGCGGGTCAGCATGTCAGAGCGATAGGGCAGAACTCCCCGACATTTACCTTGCACGGGGATAGGACCAGGAGCATGGAATGTATTTAATTGGGGCTCTGCGAATTATGGGGCTACCTGACAGGAACTTGTGAAGGTAAATTGGGAAATGGTGTACTCCGGGAAATGCGCAGCAGATATATGGTGATTGTTGAAGGAACAATGACATGAGGTTCAGTATAGGCTTGTCTCTTTATGGCAGGGAAAGGATAATAGCGTAATGTAACTCTGGGAGACAAGAAGATTGGAACGATTCAAGAGGAAGAAAGAAAGATATTTAAGATTTAGGAAGAAAGGATCACATAGGGCTATGGCGAGTCACAGTGCAGACAAGAAAGAATTTAACAGTGGACTTAGAAGAGGTAGAAGGGGGGTTGAGAAGGCCTTGGCGAGTTGCACTGTGAAGAGCAGGAGGAGACTGGAGAGAGTGGGGGCAGATCAGAGGAAAACTTGTGTCTGGAGTCCAAGGAGGCAGTGAATCTCCTCACCGAATACATTGATGAATGTGAACACAGCGAAAAAAAGCAGATATGCTCGAACATGCCGACGCTGAAAAAGAGGATGCGCTGGAAACTTGGAAAACATTATGATGGATAATTTCCCCGATATAGCAAAGGATATAGTCCAGGCAATTTTGGACGGCGAGCGAAGTTACTGCTGAGCTTTTGGACAGGATATTTGTGTCTTCGCTGGCCACAGAGGTAAAACTAGACGATTTCAGGTTGGAAAAAGTTATTCATTTGTTGACGTAAGATAACAGCTATACTTCTTGAAATTATAGACCAGGGAGTCTTACATCAGTAGTGGGTAAGCTACTGGAGAGGATTATTGAAGAGGAAATTAATGAGAATTTGGAGAAACGTAGTTTGGCTACGGAGAGACAACATGGCATGTTGTCCTTTCTGAGCCAGACAGAATTATTTGAAAAAGTGAAATTAAAACAAACAGAAGAATCAGAACAGTCGATCTGGGTGCATTAATTTTGTTCAGGCGTTTGATCAGTTCCCCATAGTGGACTCATTCAGAAAGTCAGGAGGCGAGTGAACCAGGGAAGCCTGGCTGCTTGGTTCACAATTGGCTTACTCACAGAAGGCAGATGATTAGAGTGAATTCTGACCGGAAGGCAGCGGGCAGCGGTGTTCCACAAGGAGGATCGAAATTTCGGTACACTTTACAACTATACTTGAAATCTGCAGTTACGGTGCTCCGAGAAATAGGGCTGAGGGGAATAACCGATTTAATCTGATCACCCAGCAGCAGCTGGATAATTTATAGAATTAGATTATGAAGACTCGCAGTCCTCTTTTATTGTCATTTAGTAATGCATGCATTAAGAAATGATACAATATTTCCTCTGGTGTGATATCACAAAACACCGGACAGACCAAGACGGAAAAAACGAACAAAACCACATCATTATAACGTGTAGTTACAACAGTGCAACAAGACCATAACTTGATGAGGAACAGTCCGCATCTCACGCAGACGGGAGAAGGAACAAAAACTCCCCCTGCCATGCCCGACCACAGTCAACTCTGAGTCTTCAGAAAACTTTGAGCTCCGATCAGCCCTCCGACACCGAGTACCGAGCACCACCTCTGTCCGAACGATTCGACCTCAATCATCTTTATTAGAGGTGTACAAGATAATGAGAGGCATTGACCGTGTGGATATTCAGAGGCTTTTTCCCAGGACTGAAATGGCTAGCACGAGAGGGCACAGTTTTAAGGTGCTTGGAAGCAGGTACAGAGGAGATGTCAGGGGTAAGACTTTTACACAAAGAGTGGTGAGTGCGTGGAATGGGCTGCCGGTGGCGATGGTGGAGCCGGCAACGATAGGGTCTTTGAATGGTCTCCTGGATGACTATATGCAGCAGTAGAAAAATAGAGGGCTATGTGTAAAACCCAGGTAGTTCGAATGTAGGGACATGTTCAGCACAGCTTTGTGGGCCGAAGGGCCTGTATTGTGCTGTATGTTTTCTATGTTTCTATGACCGCACCTTTCCGAGATTTAACAACTTTTCCATTTATTTGTGCTTCTCAAAAATGTGTACAGTACAATTAAACCTCCCCCGGAAGTTCAAAATGAGCAATCCAGGCTGCCTTATATTTCCACACAACTAAAGGGGAGAATCGGTTAATTACCCTTTAATTTAAATTTTGCACTCTTATTTAATTTAATACACACACACACACACACACACACACACACACACACACACATATATACATGTATTAATTTACCTTTTTCGTCTATGATGAATTACATTGTACTGCTGCCGGAAAGATAACACGTTCCAGGACATTGCCGGTGATATTAAACCAGATTCTGACATTGTCAGGGGAGACCCTCCCACCGGTCACGTGATCACACATTACCGCAGATGTGCAGCAGTTGCGGTTGTTACGGGCCTGCGGTTTCGCACTGTGGACTGTTACTTTAAGAGCGCCTGAGTGAGGCGGGACTATGACGTCAATCACAAGCTTTCGCAGTTTGTGCAGATTAAAATAGACAGACAGAGAGATAGATAGAGAGAGAGAGAGAGAGAGAGAAAGAGAGAGAGAGAGAGCACAGCTACTCTCGCAGTCTGAGTAAGAGTTGGAACTAAGAACTGCCGGGGCAGGTTTGCTCCAGATGTGTGTGTCTCACACTTCGTATTATCCACCGGAGTGGATTCAGGAATGATCTGTGGGACCACTCGAAGTTAACCCTTGCCTGGGTATATGATGTGGTAACCACTTGAAGACGACATTCCTGTGACAGGTCACTTTTATGAGATATTTGAGTGGACTTTGGATCGATTCAATGGATAAGATCTTCGACGACGGCTCTTTCGTTTATCTGTGAAATTCGACGTGATCGCCTTCTCTCTACGGTTGTCTGGGATTACAGATATCTCTCTCTCTCACATCATTCACATCGTGGACAACTGAACTTGCATATTTCACCCTCGTAAGACTCTAGCTTTGTTTCCAAGTTTGTTACCTCGGAAGCCACACACATATATATACCTACATAACACTGTTAACTTTTCTTTATCCTTCTTAAGTTAAGATATTATAAGTAGTTACTAATAAAGATAGTGGTTTTAACATCTAAACCAGACTCCATTTGTAATCTATTGCTGCTGGTTCGTAACACCGGTTTGTTTCCCAAGTCCCACCCTCCGCTCTGCTTTACTGAGCCGAGGGAGGGATCGCTGACTGCGGGGTGAAGACATCAAGTTCACATCGGTGCGTATCGAGGCCGGTCCCAAGCGGGGAGGCCTGATGTTGGGCAGTCAGTCCCGTTAACTTCTCCGAATTGGCGGCCTCGCCCCGCTTCCTGGAGCAGAATCTGCCGGCGTCGGTCCGGGTTGTGGGACCTTCACAGCGAACCATCTGAAATGAGCCTCTGCTCAGTCCCTGTTGTCTAGTTCTGACGGGCGGGGGAGGAATGAGGCGGTGATGCCGGGACTATACCCATCTTTCATCTTTCATCTTTCGTCCGTTCAGACAAGGCGGTGGCGTCCAGATCAGTCACCTCCTCCCACTGTGGATGGGCATTTGTTTTTCAGCCCATTTCACAGTTATGACCTGCTGAAGTGCAGCCATTGTTTCCCGATGTATGACCCTATTTACGGGAGATTTGGACCTCTTGCATTCATCTGTGCTGCTCAAAAAATTTTACACTCCCACACACACACATACACACACACACACACACACACACACACACACACACACACACACACACACACACACACACACACACACACACATGTCCTTATTGTGGTACACAGTTTTTCTCTGTTATTATATATTACTTGGTATTGCTGCCGTAAAGACAACACATTTTTATGACACATACCGGTGATATTGAACCTGATTCTAATATTGACATGAGAGACTCACCAATCCCGTTTACCGCGGAGCTGCAGCATCTGCAGGTTTGTGTCCGCTCCCCCACCACCGCTCTCCGCCCACCACAGCGCTGGAGACGCGGAGCTCATACTGCGCATGCTCAGTCTCGATAGTCGGTGGTTTCCTTTCCGTTCAGCGTTGATGCGGATCGTCGGCGGGGAGCCGGGGGAAGATTTACTGTCGGCGGGGGAAGCTCCCATCGGTGAGTATTGAGGCCGGTCCCGAGCGGGAAATCTGACGATGGGCAGAGAGTCCCGTTAACTCACACGGACAGGCGGTTTCGGTCCGGGTTGCTGGCCAAAACTTGCCGGGGTCGATCCTGGTTGTGGGACCTTCACACCGAGCCGCCGGAGATGAGCCTCCGCTCAGCCCCTGTTGCTCTAGTCCTGGGAGCGGGATGAGGCGGGATGCTGGAACTACTCCCATCTGTGGAGTTGTACCCGGGGATCTTTATGTCCATCACCCGGCCCGGTAGCGGATCCAAACTTCACCTGCGGCGATGCCTGGGGTCGACAATTGTTTTACATAGTTCCAGTACACGGGAAGCGGCCATTCGGCCTGTCGTGCTTTTGCAGACAGAGAAGATTAATGGCAGTAACTCCACGTTCGAGGCATTTCCCCACGTGTATGAGCAGTTTTATCTTTTCCCCGTTGAGACCAGCAGTGACATCCAGATCTGTGACGGCATCTCTTTCTGTCTGGGCATTTTGTTCTTGATTCCATTCCCCTGTTACGACCTGCCGATATTTCCGGGTATATGACCATATTAATGTGAGAATTAAGCGTATTCCATTTATGTGTGTGTGTGTGTATATATATATTATCTGAATGGGGGCTGATTAGGAAAAGGGGAGGTGCAACGAGACCTGGGTGTCATTATACACCAGTCATTGAAAGTGGGCATGCAGGTACAGCAGGCGGTGAAAAAGGCGAATGGTATGCTGGCATTTATAGCGAGAGAATTTGAGTACAGGAGCAGGGAGGTACTACTGCAGTTGTACAAGGCCTTGGTGAGACCACACCTGGAGTATTGCGTGCAGTTTTGGTTCCCTTAATCTGAGGAAAGGTTTCCTTGTCATAGAGAGAGTACAAAGAAGGTTCACCAGATTGATTCCTGGTATGGCAGGACTTTCATATGATGAAAGACTGGTTCGCCTAGTCTTATAGTCGTTGGAAGTTAGAAGATTGAGGGGGTATCTTATTGAAAGGTATAAAATCCTACAGGGATTAGACAGGCGAGATGCAGGAAGATTGTTCCCGATGTTGGGGAAGTCTAGAACGAGGGGACACAGTTTGAGGATAAAGGGGAAGCCTTTTAGGACCGAGATTAGGAAAAACTTCTTCAAACAGAGAGTGGTGAATCTGTGGAATTCTCTGCCACAGGAAACAGTTGAGGCCAGTTCATTGGCTATATTTAAGGGGGAGTTAGATATGGCCCTTGTGGCTAAAGGGATCAGGGGGTATGGAGGGAAGGTTTCTGAGTTGGATGATCAGCCATGATCGTACTGAATGGCGGTGCAGGCTCGAAGGGCCGAATGGCCTACTCCTGCACTTATTTTCTATGTTTCTATATTTCTATGTGGGTTCCTCAATAGTGTGTACACTTTAGTGAAAACTCTCTACAGATGTTCCAGAGGAAAAACTCGTTCTCTCTGATGTTTCCACACAATTAAAGTGGGGAATCGTTTATTATTGTCATGTACCGAGGTATAGTGAAAACCTGTCTTGTGAACCATCCATAGTAATCAATACATTACAACAGAACATTGAGGTGATGGAAGGTAAAATAATAACTGAATGTAACAAATCATTATGGTTACAGAGAAAGTGCGGTGCAGGTAGACATATGGTCCAAGGTCACATGGAGTTAGATAGTGAGGTCGACAGTCCATCTTATTAAGCTGTGTCCTATCATACTGGGAACATTCAATTTGATATCACAGCAAAATGGAGGCCATCCTTCAGCCCAGTGGTATGTTTCTGTTTTCTTTTAATCTTCCACCGGATGGGTGGGGAGAGGTGAGAATGTCCAGGTTTGTGGAGAACTTTGATTATGTTTCCTGTTTTGCTGAGGCAACGGGGAATATAGAGACAGTTCATGGGGGGTGGGGGCGGCCTGTTTCTATGTTGTGCTCAGCTGTGTCCACAGTTCTCTGATGTTTCAACTTCTCATGGGCAGAGCAGCAGCCGTACGAAGGCGGGAAGTATCCAGATCGGATACTTTCCGTGACTCATTGATAAAGTTTGGTCAGGGGCAAACGGTATATGCCAAATTTCTTATTGTTTGTTCTAGCTGTGTCATTTTAGGATACCTCACTGATCAGTATCAGCAAACTTTCTTCTGACCTATGTCATCGTTGTAAAGTGCTCTCTTTCACCTTTTACTTCATTTAATTTTCCAGGATTCGTTGTTGTTTTATTATTTTTTTATTTTTTTCTGTGTTTTTGTTGTTGTTTTTTTTTCCTTTGTTAATAAGAACTACCAGAGGTCTAATTGAATACAGCACGAGGCAGGGTAAAAGCAGGCATTACAATTTTAGTTTCTCCGTTAAAAAGTGGCCTAGTGTTGATCCTTGACACTATGAAACTCATAACATCTTATATTAAGTTTGTTATTTCGTTTCTCAGTTATTTTTGGTGAGCCACTTCCTCCGTTTCCAGGGCAACGGCCTGTCAGAGCTGCAGCAAGTGTTGCACATTTTGCCGCTCTGTGGTCACCGCCTCTCAGCGTAGAGACAGTGGCCCCAGGAGCAAATGTAACAGAATGACAGTGGGAGGATAGGATGCTGTGAGCATTGACTGTATAGGATATATTACACCAGGGTCAGAATGAACTCAGAACTAGCAAATTGGAGGGGTCAGAGTGGCATTTACACAAATGGTTTAAACATTTTAGTCTGTCCCAAATATTTTGCAAACAGCTACTATCTGTGCATTGAAAATGAACAAAAAATGCTGTTACCGGAAATGTAAAGTAATACAAGAGAGAATGCTGGAAACGCTCAGCAGATCGGCAGCATCTTAGACAGTCCCAGTTCTGAAAGGGTCAATCCACACCATTTCTCCTTTGAGGAATGTAGCTGGATGTACTGAGACCCCAGCATTTTCTGTTTTATAATTTTACATTTTGTTTCTGCTACCCTGAGGGAAACATGGCAGCCAATCGTGTTGGGCAGGATCCCTCACGGCAATAAGATGGTGATCAAATGTGCTCAGTTTAGCTTCTGGAGATATGCTGAAGTGTAGCGGTATCCTCTCTCAAGCTACAGCCTGGTTCACCAGCCTGAGCCCCGACCCCGGCAGAGGGTCTTCAGGTTCCAGTTCCAGCTCAGTTTGTAAATCAAAAGTGGCAGCAGCACCACGGCAAATCGCCGGCATCGAAGCGTCTGTGACTGGGTCATACTATCAGGATGGATTCTCTCAGAACATGGAACTGGCAGTGTATGGATTTCAATCCAGGTTGGCAATTCTACAGCTGGGATTGGAATTTCCTCAGTCTGCAGTGAAGCTGCAGCCTCGGGTGGTTGGACATTGGTTTTGGGGAAATCACCGACTACACCATCCAGCGGGACATCATATCTGTCAAGTATTCTGGAGATGTTAGAGGAGGTAAATATGTAGATAGATGAAGTTGAGCCGTGATTTTGTCTAAATGGACTTTGGTAAAGCCTCAAACAAGATCCCGCACGGCAGCTGATCTGGAAGTTTCGGTCACATGGGATTCACGGGGAGCTAGCGAGGTTGATTCACACTGGGATCAATGACAGGAAGAAGATAATAATACAGTTCCTCTTGTCCTTATCTACCTCCCCTTCAGCCTCTGCAACTTCCACAATATACAGTGAGGTCTTACAACTAAACATATCTTTACCTTCCTCGCTCCCACCCCACCCTCCTCTTTCAACAGGGATCATCCCTCCTCAATTCCCTTGTTCAATCATCCCTCCTCACTAATTTCCCTCCAGTCACTTATCCCTACAAATGGCCTTGGTTCTACACCTACCCGTACACCTTCTCCCTCGCCTTCATGCATAGCCCAAAACAGTCCTTCCAGACGAGGCAACACCTCACCTGCGAATCTGTTGGGGTCGTCTATTGTGTCCCGTGCTCCCGATGGAGCCTGATTTACATTGGTGAGACCCACCGTAAATTGGGAGACCGTTTTGTTGAGCGTCTCTGTATCATCTGCAAGAAGGGGGACTTCGCAGTGGCCAAACATTTTAATTATGATTCCATTCTGACGTCTCGATTTATGGTCTCCTTTCGTGCTGGGATGAGAACACCCCCAGAGTGAAGGGGCAACACCATATATTCCATCTGGGCAGTCTCCAACCCGATTACATGAGTATTGAATTCTCCTTCCAGTAAACACGTCCAACGCCTCACACTCCTCTATGCCCTTCTCTGAACTTTCATTTCTGCTCACCAGCCTATTGCTTTCCCCTGAGTCCCCTCCTTCCCTTTCTCCTATTGACACTGTCCGATTCTCTCTTCTCCAGCCGTTAACTTGTTCTACACTTGACTTCACTGGCACCGTCCAGCTCGCCTCTTTCTCCTCCCTAAAGTTTTATTCAGGTATCTTGTCCATCCCTCCTCAGTAATGAAGGAGACTTTTTGCCAAAAATGTTGACTGTTTACACTTTTCCACAGACACTGCCTGATGTGCTGAGTTCCTGCAGTATTTTGTGTGTGTAGCTTTGAATTTCCAGAATTTGCAGGTTCTCTCGTGTTTAAGTGAGGTATGGACAACATTTTTTTTCAAAAGTGTTGCTCCCTCGGAATTTTTTTGTTGATGATAGACTGCTTGGAGATGAACACAAATATAAGTTCAGACTACTTGTATCACATAGGAATTTGGAGAAACAACAAATGAACTTTTATTGAATATAATGTGTTTAATTGCATGATTTTGCTGATGCTTTGGAATAGCTCAACTAAGTTTAAATTATTTTGTTAATGATTTTCATTTGTACTCAGTGTCTGAGCCTGCTCGCTTTAGTGTGCAACAATAATTCGCCAGCATTGATGAATTCCAGTTGCCCCGGTGTCTTCTCTCCATGACCGCTATCTCCTGGTGAAACCTTTCACCTGCTCATCACTAACAGCAGCGAGATTTACAGGGAAGAAGTCTAAACGGGAATGCAGAAAATGTATCTTTACTGACATGTTGTATTTCATGGTTTTATATGTTTGAAGCATGATTTCAACCAGCTGCATGTAGGTTGGTGCTCTGTAGATGCCGAGAACAAAATTCAACAACTTTCTTGAATGCCTTCCATGTGATTTTCTCCGGTCCCACTAGAAATTCTTCAAGTTGCCTGTCATTGATGACCTGTTTGACTTGTGGACCAACAAAAGTGCTTTCCTTAATCTTGGCATCAGTTATTCCGGGAAACATCTGTCTCAAATATCAAAATCCTTCATAGAAATGTTTGTGCCTGGTGATAGAAAATTCCATCCTTACAATCATGAACCCTATAATATTTATAAAAGCCTGTCCTTCCGTGCAGCAGCCGCGACGCCTAAGCATGCCTGGACAAGATAGGAAACTTGCCAACTTACATTGTAGGCAACATTTTAATTGACTTAAATTATGAATTGAAATAATAAGCATAAGTGATTTCAAAAAAATGGAGCGTGGTAGGGAAACTTCATGTTGGTTTTCATGATCAGTAGCCCAAAATTCAGAAGATACACCTGAAGGTTGAGGAAGCAAAGCCGTTGTTGTCCAGAGTGATTACCGTAATAATTATTTGGGCTTTGTTGAGATTATATCTGGAATATGCTCCCCATACTAACATGGGTTCTGTAGACCAAAGAACAAACCGCCAGAGGAACTCAATGGGTCGGGCAGCATCTGTGGAGGGAAATCAATTTTCAATATTTTGGGCTGAGACCCTCCCTCTGGACTGAGAGTGGACGGGAAATAGTCAGAGAAAAGAGGTGAGGGGTGGAGATGGGGCAAGACCTGAGGAGTGAGAGGTGGATCCAGCTGAGGAGGGAGGTGGGAAGGTGGAACTAGTGACAGGGGTGCGAAGTAAGTGTTTGGGCCAACATGGGGCTGCAGAAATGGAATTTAAATCCATGGAGGGTTATCGAAGAAGTTAGAGAGTGTTTGTTTTAGAGATTCAGCAGAATGAGTATTGGAGGACGATGAAGTCTCAGTGATCGTCTTCGCATAAAACAGAGGCCGGCAGATGTGTGGAGACCGAAGGGATCGAGGAACTGTGGATCGGACAAAAACTCTTGGCTGAGATGGGAGAACAACCGACATCTTGTTGATGGTTTGAGGGGCTGAATGGCCACCTCCTACTGTTTCTCACTTGATATTTCAGTGTTCCTGTCCAGCGAGGCTCCGGAGGAATGTGAATAGAAATTAGTGCTTACAAGCATAGAAGTGATTTCCATGAAACCTGCACAACTCCTGTTCGGGTGGGAATTGTGTATCGGACCGGGATGGGAATCGAAACCGTAACTCGGAGAACCGGGAGGTGGAGCGATGGGGATGGGGAAGACAAAGAGGGAAAATTTTAAAATGTAGCTGGTGTAAAAAATGAAATAACGTGTAAAACGCAGCGGTGGGTCGGGCTGCGTGTGAGGGGCGAGGAACAGAGTCACCGGTTCAGATGGGAGACCCTCCACCCGTCACGTGATCCCGTTTCTCGCTCCCATTTCAAGCGCAGATCTGCAGCATCTGCGGGGTTTTATTATCGAGGTCCCGCCTCCGCCTCAGCCCCCCGCTGCCGAGGCTCCGCCCCCGCTCTCACAGTCCCCGGATGGGCGGTGCTGTTCTATCCGTTCTCTGTTGAAGCGGATCGTTGGCTGGGAGCCGGTGAACCGATCGCTGTCTGCGGGACAAATTAATCAAGTTCTCATCGGTCAGTGTTGAGGCCGGTCACTAGGTGTGAACGCGACCGACAATTTCCCATCGGTGAGTACTGATGTCGATCCCGGTGGGGTGGGGTGGGGTGGGGGGGGGTGCTGATGTTGGGCAGAGCGTCCCGTTAACTTCCTCGAACTGGCGGCCTCGTCCCACTTCCTGGACACAACCTGCCGGGGTCAGTCCGGCTTATGGGACCGTTACACCGAACCGCCTGAGATGAGCCGCCGCTCAGCCCCGGTTGTTCTGGTCCCAGGAGCGGGATGAGGTGGTGAAGCCGAGACTGAACAAATCCATTAAGATGTAGCTGGGGACCTTTACCTCCATCACCCGGCCCGGTCTCGGATCCAAACTTCACCTGGATCGGTGCCTGGGGTCTTTAATTGTTTTACATATGTCCAGCACACTGGAATCGGCCGTTCGGCCTGGTGTGTTCTTGCAGACGCGAGGGTTCAACAGAGTAATCACACCCTCGGGACACTGATCCACGTGTATGAGTAGTTTCATTTATCCCCCGTTCAGACAGGACAGTGAGATCCAGATCTCTAACGTAGGACAGTGAGATCCAGATCTCTAACGTCCTCTCGGGGTACTGGGAAGTTTATTTCCATCTTCTTTCCATTGCAACGACTTGCCGAAATGCAGCCAGTGTTTCCCGATATATGAGCCTATTAATGCGGGAATTAAGTGTTGTTTCATTTATCTGAGTTTCTCGGAATTGTGTACACTCCCTCCAGAAATTCCAAAGGAGCAACCCAGGCCGTCTAATATTTCCACACGATTAAAATGGGGAATCTTTATTTTGTTTTACATGTACAGAGGTAGAGTGAAAATCGTGTCTTCGGTATCATCCACACAGATCAATACATTACAGCAGTACATTGAGGCAAAACAATACCTGAGTGTAACAACTCATTCTGGTTACAGAGGAAGTGCAGTGCAGGTAGATATGTGGTGCAAGGTCAGATCGATTTAGACTGTGAGGTCAGGAGTCCACTCAACACGCTGGGAACATTCCGTTCGCTTATCACAGCAGAACGGACACCATCCCTGAGCCTGGTGGTATGTTTCTGTTTTATTTTATCTTCGCCCCTGTGGAAGGGTGAGAAGTGAGAATGTTCAGGTTGTGGGGATCTTTCATTATGTTGGCTGCTTTACTGAGGCAGCGGGAAGTGTAGACTGAGTCCATGGAGGGGAGGTTGGTTATGGTGTGCTCAGCTGTGTCCACAGTTCTCCGCTACTTCATTCAGTTAAAGAAATAGCAGTAGACAGTAGTTGTATTAAGCTGTGCGGTATCGGGATGGGATACTTTCTCCGGAGCACTGATGAAGCGTGTAGGGTGGAAAACGACATATACCGAACTTCTTAGTCAAGTCAAGTTTATTGTCATTTCGACCATAAGCTACTGGGACAGTACACAGTAAAAAGAAAATAACGTTCCTCCAGGGCTATTGTTTGCTCTGGCTTTGTTATATTGGAATCTGTTATCTAGTAGTGTGTACTATTATTTCAGTGTCTGTGTATTACTGGACGACCATCGGAGAGTGCACTTGATTCCTTCTCCCACCGGTTTCCATCTGCTCATTCCCTGCCCATCTGGTTCAACCTCTGTCCAGTCTGAATCCCACCAACTGAATGATATATATCAACCCACTGTTCAATCTCCATCCAGCCTGTATCCCACCACATCAATGATATCTATCAACCATTTTGTTCAATCTCTGTCCAGTCTGAATCCCACCAACTGAATGATATATATCAACCCACTGTTCAATCTCTGTCCAGTCTGTATCCCACCACATCAATGATATCTATCAACCATTTTGTTCAATCTCTGTCCAGTCTGTATCCCACCACATCAATGATATCTATCAACCATTTTGTTCAATCTCTGTCCAGCCTGTGTCCCAATGCCACAATGATATATTTCAGCAAACTCTCTTCTAAATTTTGTCTTCATTGTGAAGTTTTGTTTTGCATCTTTTCCAGGATTGGGTTTTTGATAGCTGGAGCTACCAGAGGTTTAATTGAACACAGCAGGTGGCAGGGTAAAAGCAGCCATTTCAATTTTAGTTTCCCCGTTACAAAATGGCTGCAGTGTTAATCTTTGTCAAAATGAAACTCACAGCATCTGATGTTGAGTTTGTTATTTCCTTTTTCGGTTATTTTCGGTGAGCCACTTCCTCCGTTTCCAGGGTAACAGCCCGTCAGAGCTGCAGCAAGTGCTGCACATTTTTATCGCTCTGTGGTCACCGCTTCTCAGCGGCCTCAGGAGCAAATGTGACAGAATGACAGTGGGAGGAAAGGATGCTGTGAGCATTGACGGTATGGGATGTATTACACCAGGGTCAGAATGAACTGAGAACTAACAAATGGTTTGGGGTGGGGTGGCATTTACTGTTTAGGGTGTTGTTGATATTTTACAATCAGTTACTATCTGTGCATTAA
Organism: Mobula birostris; assembly: GCF_030028105.1. NCBI lineage: Eukaryota > Metazoa > Chordata > Chondrichthyes > Myliobatiformes > Myliobatidae > Mobula > Mobula birostris. The sequence goes on along the minus strand of NC_092382.1, from coordinate 24,894,218 downwards.
AACGAGGAGGGAGAGAATACTACAGTTGCAGGAAATTCAAAGTAAGGAGGAGAAAATACTGGAAACGCTCAGCAGATAGGCAGCATCTCGAACAGTCTCAGTTCTGAAACTGGGTCTTCCACCATTTGTCCTTTCAGAGATGTAGTCTGATGAACTGAGTTCCCAGCATTTTCTACTTTATAATTTTACATTTTGTTCCTGCTACACTGCAGGAAACATGGCAGCCAGCTGTACTGGGCGAGATCCCACGCAGCAAGAAGATTGAACTGGGATTAGCTGAGACACTGCCGCATATTACCGGCAGCAAAGAGCCCTGGGAGAGTTGGTGCTTGAGATACAATCTTGGGATGGGGGCTCCAGGAATATGGAACTGGCAGTGTTTGGGCTTCGGTCTACGTTGGTGCTTTTACAGATGTGGCTGGATGTTCCTCCTTCCACAGTGAAGCAGACGTCTCCAGGGGCTGGATATTGGTAGCGTGAGTCTGTCAGTGTGAGATGTGGAAACACCCAATGTGATATGTGGAAAAGATGTGTGAGGCTCTGGGTGTGGGCTGTGACCCTCTGAGGTTGGATCCTGGAATACCACACGTTTTCACCCAGATAAAATGAATCAGGGGATCAGGTTGTCCGGGTTTATGAGATGTTGAGCGAGTATTTCTGTTCTGTGCTCAGATGTTTGGTTCTGAGGTTCTGAAGTTCTGAAGCAAAGCAGAGAATGAGTTCCCATTCCATCCCTCGCAGGGAGAGGCTGTGATTAATACGCTATTTTGTGTTTGCCCCAGTAGAAATAGACCGGGGTTTCAGAATTCAATTCACTTTTGGAAATTCCCCCTCACTGTCACCTGTCTATCTGCCAGTGGGAGTCAAAGGGAAACTCAAGATGCTGAAGATAGAACAGAACATGGAACAGTACATCACAGGAACAGGCACATCGGCCACAATGGTGTGCCAAACCAGATAAAAAGTAAATCAACCCCCCTCCAAAAAAAAATAATGACGCCTACGTACACAATGTCCATATCCTCTCAATCTTCCTCACACCCATGTGCCTACCTAAACATCTCTTAATAGCTTCCAATGTGTTGGCTTCCACCACCATAACAGACAATGCATTCCAGGCATCCACACCTCTCTGAGTAGAAAAACTTACCCTAACATTTCCTTTGCAACTACTCCCTCACACCTTCATTGCATGTCCTCTGGTATTAGACATTTCTAACCAGTGAAACAATACTCCCCGTCTACTCTATCTATGTCTTTCATAATCTTATAAACCTCCATCCGATCTTCCCTCAGTTCCTACCACTCCATGGAGAACAACCCAAGATTTTCCACTAAAAACTGGATGATGTTTGAATCCATTCTGATGAAAGGTTAAGAAACCGAATTGCTAACTTTTTTCCTCTCCCCACAGCTGTTCCTTACCTGCTGAGCATTTCTAGTGATTCCAGTTTATCTGTGTTACATTCATCCTGGAACATTTTGTGAGAGTTGACAGAAGAGTAAAGAAGGCACAGCTTTTCCCAGTACATTATCCTGGTACCAATTGTCCTGTTTTCCCCGGAAATGTATTCAGTACAGCTGTTGATAACAAGGTTCACAAGAATAATCTGAGGAATAAGCATTATGCATGTGGAGCATTTGATGGACCTGGGCCTGTGTTCAGTGGAGTTCAGAGGGATGGTGGTTGGGGTTTGGTGGTGGTGGGGGGTGGAAGTTAGGGCGGGGGTGATTATTTACACCAACTGAATAACAGCAAGTCTGGATGCACTGGGAATGGAGAGGGTGTCTTGATTAGACGGAGAGTCTGGGATCTGAGAGTGCTGCCTCAGAATAAACAGACTTCACTTTAAAACTGAGACGAGAGCAATTACTTCAGCCAAAGGTTGGTTCATCTGTAGAATTTGATGCCACAGAGGGTGGTGGAGGCTATCGTTCGGTATATTCATGTTCTGGATTGCTAAATAGGTCGAGTGTTATAGCAGGGAAGCAAGAATATGGTGTTGGAAAAAAAAACATCCTCCGTGATTGATTATGGAGCAGACTGGAATGACCGAATCACCTAATTCTACTCCTATGTATTATAACTTGTATCTTATAACATGACTGAACGATGACTTCTTTGTATCCCATCACAAACAAGAGAAGATCTTCAGATGCTGGAAATTCAAGCAACACACACAAAATGCTGGAAGAACTCAGCAGACCAGGCAGCATTAATGGAAGAGAGTAGAGTCAACGTGCACATGTTGCCTGGCCTGATGGGTTCCTCCAGAATTTTCTGTCTGTTCTTTTGTATCCAAGACAGGTTATGTAAAGTGTGAGGGACAGTTCCAGATTTCTTCACTCAGATCATATCTGTATTAAGATTTAAATTTCAGGTTAATGCTTTGTTCTTGTTTGTGTTAGTAACATATTTCATTATCTGTCTGGTTAAATTTAGACCTGCGGTGAGAGGTTTATTGGAAGAAAAGCCCACGACTGGAAGCGAACCACAACTGAAGATGAGGGAACAGCAAGAATGGAACCAGCCCGAGGACTGAGAGCATCAACTGGAGAGAACCCTTCTGACTCGAAGTTTCCATTAATTCAGCCAGGAGAAAGTTTGGTGAGTCTCATTTACTCTAACATTGGTCCTTTAGACATTGCACTTCTGTACCAAGGAAAATAGGAAATAGCTGGAATGAGACTAAATAAACCTAGATGTGCCAGTTATGTCAGTTGCAATCATTCCAGATCTGCTAATATGCTGTCGGCATCAGCTCTGTGAAGCCACGCACATTCCCTCATATTGTTTGCTCATTTCAAACTTGTCACTTCCGATTTTTCCTTGCTTTGTCTGTGAAATGCGTTTAGAATTTCTTCCCTCTATTAGACGCCGCAGTTGTTTCCTGCTGTAGTGATAACAGAAATGTGGAATTACCATGACTACTACTACATCTACTCAGGCCTAGGGGGCCGGCGTCAGGCACGATGACGGACTCCCCACTGCTCCGTCTGCCTCATCAGTGTGTTCAGTTCACCTACATTAGCCGTGCCGCTGTCTTCTAGGACCGTGTTGACCATAGTCTTGAGAGGGCGCCCAGGGTTCATCCTCCCATGTTTCAGCTCCCATATGATGACTAGGCTGGCAGGTAGCTCGGGGTGTCGTACCATGAACTGCAGCAACATGTCATTAATTCCCCCGTCTATTGCAAGCTGCAATGATATACTTGCCCTCAAGTATATCGTCGTGCAAGCCTCTGCTAAGAGCAAACCCTCTTGAAGCCAAATGTCCCAGCACCACATTTCATTCAGTCCTAACTAGCAACAGCCAACCAATAAATAATACTTACATACCCTGGCGTCATAAACTATTTTTTTTTACCAAAAAAATTGTCAGAATCCGTGCTCAAGCAGAAGTAGGTTTTGCAATGTTCCCATCTGACCCTGTAGCAAAGGCACAGGTTACATCTGACTTGAGATGAACGAATGTCCACGCAGCCAGGACTGCTACAGCTGCCGGAGTCGGTTTAAACTCAGTCGTTGAGGGATGGGAAGCAGCCTGTTGAGTCAGATGATGAAGCCGTTGATATTAAGGAAGATGCAATGTTCAGAGAGACTGCGGAAGGATTAGCTGTGGATAGGGCATCATGTAATGAAAAGCAGCATCAGTTTCCCCTCCCCCTCCCCCGACTCCCCTTCTCACTCTCCTGTTTTTTTTTTACCAGTATTAATCACGGGAGTCAGGAACTCTTTCTGCTCACAGACCAGTGAAAGTAAAGCCTTTGATTCCATTTCAGAGCCCAGTTTCTTTATAAAGAGTGGTGTTGAAGTGTTTTCCAGATGAACATGGGGGAATGTGTAACGGAAGTTTGAATCAGATCAGCAGCACCTTCGGAAAGCCGAGTGGTCCACTTATGCATTTGGTGCGTTGATTAGAAAAGTTCTGACAGTTTAGTTAGTGTAAGCCAATATAACTTCTGCATATTAATTATATTGTGGAACTGAATAGAAACACTACATTGATTAGGTATATACATGGATATTTATGAGTTAGTGTTGTACCGCAGCGGGTTGCGGATCGACCATGACTCATTCGGTGAGCTGGCCAGCACGGTACGGGACCGAGGGCCAGGCTCCCGCGGTCTCTGTCACTGACTCGACAGTCTCCCCATCTTCCGCGCGCTCCAGCTCACCACCCCTCCCACTGCCCACGCGCGCCCTCTGGCGGAGCGCCGTCACCCTCGCGCTCCCGTGCTGACGCTGCGCGTGCCCGGTATCTCCCGTGAAGTGACGTGAGATTTACTTGTCTCTCATTGGTGACAGCAAATGCCAATTTAGCATACCAACCAATGGGAATATGGGGTTTGTCATTAAGGAGTTCCCTCTCGAGACCCCGCCACTTGTTTCCTAAACTGACTCTTGGGAAAGATCCAACAAGCTTGTTGCTTCAATGCCGCTCTTCCTCGCCATGGAGTTAGAGGAGCTGCAAGGGCGACGGATTGAAGAGGGAGAACAGGGGGTTTATCTCCTCTGAAGTGGCGAGGACGAAGGCTTCAATACATTTGTAGCGGACACCGGTAAAGTGTTGACCAGCAAGTGCAGTGTGCAGGGGGTGGGGGGGGGGGGATATTGAGAGCAAGTCACGATCTTTCTCTATGACACAACGGGCTGCAGGGACTCAGTGGCTGCCTTTTGTTTGAGCTGGCTGGGTTTAAACAGCGGAGTAAACAGACCCACCTTGGGCCAGCAGCCTGTCCCAGTAACACTCACAACACGACTGTCCCAGTGGGCGCTGTGGGGACAGATGTTTGGAGTATGGTTGCTCCCTGTCTGCATCAGCAATTTATCTGAGGGACAAAATGCAACATTTACAAGTCTGTTATTGACTGAAAACATTTGTATTTATTCTGTATTTTGCTTATGATACAATCATTGTCCAACTTATGTTCCTTTAATCGTCATTCAAAACATACATGAAAACCCATGACTACAGCCAAATACAACAGCGTTACTGCACACCGAGTCTTCTTGTTGGAAACTGCCTCGGTAAGATCCCTCGAGGGCATAGCCATTGTCTGAGTAATATTATCTATCCATCGTAGTGTCTGTCATCCTCTCCTTCTTGTTTTGCCTAACATGAGAGTCTTCTCCAAGGAATCCTGTCTTCTCATGATGTGGCCAAAATATTTCATCTTCTCAAGCCTCCTAGTGAGCAGTCTGGCAGTGTTTCTTCAAGTATTGACTTGTTGGATCTTCTGGCTGTCCAACGAACTCTTCACACTTTTCTCCAGCATCCAAGTTGAAAGGCGTCGATTCTTTTGTGTTCAGTCCAGCTCTCACAGCCACACATCACAACTAGAAATACCATAGACTTGACTCTACGGACTTCGGAGACAATGTTATGTGTCTGCGTTTCAGTATTTTTTCTAAATTCCCATCGCTGCCCTCCCCAGGAGTAAGCACCGATTAATTTTCTAGCTGCATTTACCATGTAGAAACTGTTGAACTGAGGAAGACAAAATCCATCACTGCTTCCACTTCCTTTCCACTTAATACGACGGAGTTAATAGGACTGCCTGGTTTTCTTAATATTGAGCAAGGAGCCAGCTTTCTTCTTTCACTTTCATTCGAAGCTTCCTCAGATCCTCCTCACTTTCAGCCATTAGAACAGTATCACCTGCATATCTGAAGTTGTTTATCTTTTGTCTGGTGATTTTGATTCCAACATTTTGAGTCCTCTAGACCAACATTCCTCATGATGTGTTCAGCATATAGATCAAATAAGTAGGGTGACAGAATGCAGCCTTGTCATACTCCTTTCCCAATCTTGAACCAGTTTGTTGTTCCGTGGTCAGTTCTGTTGCTTCTTGATCTCCGTACAAGTTTCTCATAAGGCAGATCAGATGCCCAGGTATCCTCATTTCTTTAAGGATTTGCCATAGTTTATTATGGTCCACACTGTTGAAGGTTTTAGATTCATCATTAAAACATAGATAAATACTTCTCTGGAATTCTGCTGATTTCTCTATTATCCAGCATATGTTAGCAATTTTGTCTCTGGTCCCTCTGCCTTTTCGAAAACCAACTTGTACATCTGGTTGTTCTCGTTCCATACGTTGCTGTAGTCTTGCTTGCGTGATCTTTAGTGTCACCTTGCCACCGTGTGAAATTGCTCGGTAATTTGAACAATCCTTTACATTGACCTTCTTGGGAATTGGGATATAAACTTTTATTTTCCAGTCTAAAGGCCATTGTTAGGATTATCAGATCTGCTGGCAAATTGCATACAACACTTTTACAGCAACATCTTTTAAAGTTTTAAACAATTCAACTGGACCCCTGTCACATCCTGCAGCCTTTTTATTGGCGCAAACACGAGGAATTCTGCAGACGCTGGAAATTCAAGCAACAGACATCAAAGTTGCTGGTCCTGACGAAGGGTCTCGGCCCGAACCATCTACTGTACCTCTCCCTAGAGATGCTGCCTGGCCTGCTGCGTTCACCAGCAACTGTGATGTTTGTTGCCTTTTTATTGGCAATGTTTTCTATCACCCATTTGACTTCACTTTCCAGAATGTCTGGCTCTAGATTGTCGAGGGAGTCATTGCTGGTGTCTTCGCTGTTGGGATATTTTCTGTACAATTCTTCTGTGTATTCCTGCCATTTCTTTTTGACATTTTCTGGTTCTGTAAGGGCCTCCCCTTCTTTGCCTTTTACTATACTTATTTTTGCATGAAATGTTCCTTTGATTTCTCTAATCTTCTTGAATAGATCTCTTGTTTTTCCAGTTCTTTGGTTTCTTCATCTTCTTTGCATCAGTCTGTTAAGTAAGTTTTCTTATCTCTCCTTTGTCTTCTTGAACGTTGTGTTCATTTGGAGGTATTTGTTCCAATGTCCTTCACTTCTCTTCGCTGCTCAGCTTTCGCAGAAATCCATTTAGCTTTCCTGGTCTTCTTTTTGTTTGCAATGCTCTTCTGGCTTCTCTCTACCAGCTTCACTGCATATTCTTGAGGGATGCTATCAACATCAAACCTTACTTTACCTTGGTCTTCCTGGTGCTCTGCAGTTTCATTTTGAATATTGCATTGAATATTGGTCTGAGATTGTCGCAGAACGGGGGCATTGTGGAGTATGGGTGCACTGTTCGCTCAATACGGCAACATGGGGTAGTGAAGATGTGTTTACCACGTCGTCCTTCAACAGTCAGGGTACTGAGTGCTGGATTTGGGAAATTATTTTATTTATTTTTTTATTGAGATACAGTGAGCCGCGCTGCCCATTAGGTCCCCCGAGATCATCTGGAGGAAACCCATGTGATCACAGTGAGAACCTGCAAACTCTTACAGGCAGCGGTGGGAATTGCAACTGGGTCATTCAAACTGTAAAGACATGTGTTAACCACTATGGGACCGTTGTATCAGTCGTTGGTGAGACTGTGTTTGTGGTACAAAGTATAGTTCTTGCCGCTATATGTTTCAAAAGGCTTGGGTAAAGTGGAAAGAGTGCAGAGACGATTTGCGAGTCTGTTGTCAGGGCCAGAAGGCCTCAGTTCTGGGGAGAGGATGACCACTCTGTTTTTACTCCCTGGAAAGTAGGAGACTGAGCAGCAATCTTACAGAAGTGTTTTAAATTTGAAGGGCAGAGTAAAGCGTGGTTTATACTTCTGCATTAACTGGACGGCGTAACCTACGCAAGTGGTCTACGCGCATTTTGAGCATTTATACTTGTGCGTTGGTGTATCTGTGCAGCTCGGCAATTCCCGCACGTCACGCATGTGCACTCACCCGCCCACACAAGGCTTCATGGTCATGGTAGTGTCAGGGTAAACAAGACGCGAGCGTCTTTTTTCGTGCGAAATGTGTCCTCCATAATTTAGAACCATAGCACCATAGAAACTACAGCACAGAAACAGGCCTTTTGGCCCTTCTTGGCTGTGCCAAACCATTTTCTGCCTAGTCCCACTGACCCGCACATGGACCATATCCCTCCATAAACCTCCCATCCATGTATCTGTCCAATTTATTCTTAAATGTTAAAAAAAGAACCCACATTTACCACCTCGTCTGGCAGCTCATTCCATACTCCCACCACTCTCTGTGTGAAGAAGCCCCCTCTAATGTTCCCTTTAAACTATCACCCCCCACCCTTAACCCATGTCCTCTGGTTTCTTTCTCCCCTTGCCTCAGTGGAAAAAGCCTGCTTGCATTCACTCTATCTATACCCATCATAATTTTATGTACCTCTATCAAATCTCCCCTCATTCTTCTACGCTCCAGGGAATAAAGTCCTAACCTATTCAACCTTTCTCTGTAACTGAGTTTCTCAAGTCACGGCAACATCCTTGTAAACCTTCTCTGCACTCTTTCAACCTTATTACTATCCTTCCTGTAATTAGGTGACCAAAATGGAACACAATACTTCAGATTCGGCCTCACCAATGCCTTATACAACCTCATCATAACATTCCAGCTCTTATACTCAGTACTTTGATTAATAATGATTAATAAAGGCCAATGTACCAAAAGCTCTCTTTATGACCCTATCAACCTGTGATGTCACGTTTAGGGAATTTTGTATCTGTATTCCCAGATCCCTCTGTTCCACTGCACTCCTCAGTGCCTTACCATTAACCCTATATGTTCTATGTTGGTTTGTCCTTCCAACGTGCAATACCTCACACTTGTCTGTATTAAACTCCATCTGCCATTTTTCAGCCCATTTTTTCAGCTGGTCCAAGTCCCTCTGCAGGCTCTGAAAACCTTTCTCTCTGTCTACTACAACTCCAATCTTTGTATCATCAGCAAACTTGCTGATCCAATTTACCACATTATCATCCAAGATCATTGATATAGATGACAAATAACAATGGACCCAGCACTGATCCCTGTGGCACACCACTAGTCACAGGCCTCCACTCAGAGAAGCAATTCTCTACCACCACTCTCTGTCTTCTTCCATCGAGCCAATGTCTAATCCAATTTACCAACTCTCCATGTATACCCAGCAACTGAATTTTCCTAACTAACCTCCCATGCGAGACCTTGTCAAAGGCCTTACTGAAGTCCATGTAGACAAGATCCACTGTCTTCCCTTCACCCACTTTCCTGGTAACCTCCTCGAAAAACTCCAATAGATTGGTCGAACATGACCTAACATGCACAAAGCCATGTTGACTCTCCCTAATAAGCCCCTGTCTATCCAAAAGCTTGTAGATTCTGTCTCTTAGTACTCCCTCCAATAACTTATCTACTACCAACGTTAAATTTACCGGTCTATAATTTCCCGGATTACTTTTCGATCCTTTTTCAAACAACGGAACAACCTGAGCCACTCTCCAATCCTCCGGCATCTCAACTGTAGACACTGACATTTTAAATATTTCTGCCAGGGCCCCTGCAATTTCAACACTAGTCTCCTTCAAGGTCCGAGGGAACACCCTGTCAGGTCCCAGAGATTTATCCACTTTAATTTTCCTCAAGACAGCAAGGACCTCCTCCTTTTCGATCTGTACAGTTTCCATGATCTCACTACTTGTTTCCCTTAATTCCATAGACTTCATGCCAGTTTCCTTAGTAAATACAGATGCAGAAAAAACTATTTAAGATCTTTCCCATTTCCTTTGGTTCCGCACATAGCCGACCACTCTGATCTTCAAGAAGACCAATTTTATACCTTACAATCCTTTTGCTCTTAATATACCCTGTAAAAGCTCTTTGGATTATCCTTCACTTTGACTGCCAAGGCAACCTCATGCCTTCTTTTAGCCCTCCTGGTTTCCTTCTTAAGTATTTTCTTGCACTTCTTATACTCCTCAAGCACCTTATTTACTCCCTGCTTCCTATACATTTCATACAACTCCCTCTTCTTCTTTATCAGAGTTGTAATATCCCTTGAGAACCAAGGTCCCTTATTCCTATTCAATTTGCCTTTAATCCTGACAGGAACATACAAACTCTGCACTCTCAAAATTTCTTCTTTGAAGGCTTCCCACCGACCGATCACATCCTTCCCAGAGAGCAACTTGTCCAATTTCGGAGGTCTGTAAAGCTTTATGGAAAGCATTACAACCAGAGTTCCTTCCCTGCCCTTCAGTCGCCCAATGGGAAGCTATTGCAGCGTAGGATGACATGCGATACAATGAAGCGGACCGATCACAGTTGTTGCGTTCTGTGTTGCCGCGACGCGCGATTGAATTTTGTGAGAGGTGCGCGTTGCAGCAATGCAAGCTGTCGCGTGGGGGTCCTTATCAAATTTGCGTAGGGTTTGCGGTGACGCAGAGCTTACAGCGACGCGTTGACGCAAAGTATAAACCAGGCTTGACTGACTCACTCTTTTATTTGTGTAATTCAGATCATCGCCAGCAGGTGGTGCTTTCTTCCACCCAGACGGCGGACAAGCAGACGACAATCAACCAACGTCATTCAGAGTCAGAATGTACACAGGTATGTTCACTGGGCTCTCTGTCATTAAAACTCTGTCATCATTGTACACGTGTAGTCAAATCATCAATAGTTCAGAGGAATAAACTTGGGCGCTAAAGGGGCACAGCAAAACGTGCCATTAAACGGGGTCATTGACCCTACCGGTAAAGCGACCTTGAGCACTGGAACAATTCACCAGGTCCAGCGCAGGGACCTAACAACGGGAATGGTCGAATCACTCCGCTCACCGTGCAGATCTTCACCTGAGTGAAAGGGGAAGGAGCTCATGAATAAGGTGGGTATGGGTGAAACTCAGACAGGAATACAGCAGCGGGCAATGTATCTGTCCAGGGAACAGACAGAATTTCCGTCAGTATTTGTTACATCCTGATGTGGGAAATGCCTTCAACAGACAGTGAGAAACAGCTGCTGTTTTCTGTTTGGAAGGCCAGTGGTGAATTCCCCCCGGATTTCCGGGTTGTTGCTCAATGGAGCTGAGGGGAGTTCTCGGTGTGTTTTCTGTGGCCGAGTTAAGGAGCGTTATATTGTGGGAGAACGGGCTGGGTGCGGGAGACAGTGACAGAGAAATTTTAAACAGGGAATCTGAGTGGGCTACGGAGGCATTGAATGTCCTTGGTGAATAGGATTAAAGTAAAACAAGAGGGTAAGTAGGGAAGGCAACACACAAAATGGTGGAGGAGCTCACAGGTCAGGCAGCACCTATCGAGGGAAAGGAACAATCGACGTTTCGGTTTGAGGAATCTTCAGCGGAGACTTTGTACATTGATTTCAGTGTTGTCTTGGCCACATCAAATAGAGCAGGAATGGAGGAGCATTCTTCTGGGTGAAGGTCTGTGACCAGTAATCTCCGCAAGGCTACTGGCTCGCTATGTGTCATGTGTGATGTAAATAACTTAATAATAAACTATGTATTACTCAAAATGATTAAATAGAAAGAATCACGTAGGTGGATTGATTCGTCGATTAACCAACTCGGCGGAGTTGTGTAAATTTGGGACTGTTGTCAAAATGTTCAGCATCCCATGAGAAATATGAACAGAAAGTCACCGAGTACAGTTAATTCGGGCAAATGTGAGGAGTTGCACCTTGGGAGATCAAGTTTGCTAGCGCTGTGCACAGTGAATGCTGGGACCGTTAGGAAGGCTGATGAGTGGATGGGTCTTGTGATGGATGGGCATAGCTCCCTGAAAGTGGGAACACAATTGGCAGCGTGCTAACGATGAGTTGATGTGTGAGTACGTAATTTTTAAAGTTGTGCTGTAACTGGATGAACTGTGGTTAAGAGACAATCTCAGTATTGTGCACAAATCTGGTAGCCATATCATGAGAATGATGTAGAGGCTCTGGCGAGGGTGCAGGTGAGTTTCACCCTGATTACAGAATATTGGCTTCTGGGAGAGGTCGATCAAGCTTGGATTCCTTTCTCTGGAGCGTCGGAGTCTGAGACCGCTATCTCAGAGAATTCATAAATTTATGAGGGGCAAAGCAAAGTTCGATAGTCCATGACTTGGTGCAAATATCAAGCACTGGAGTGAATAGGTTCAAGGTTAGAGGGTAAAGTTTAAAGGGGATTTAGGATGCATGTTTTCCACAGAGAGTAATCGGTGTCTGGAATGAGCTGCCGAGGGAGGGACTGGAAACAGATACTCAGCAGCATCTGAGAGGGGTTTGAACTCATGAGTAGGCCGGGAACGGAGGGATATTGACCATGTTCCTGAAGATGGGATTGGTTTAAATTGGCATCGTGTCCGCATACACATCGTACACTCAAATATTTTACGTTCTATGACTGACTACAGATCTGAATTCCGCAATCTCGGCCTTCCTGTCAAATTGTGAGGATCACCAACTGTTCCAGTTGACGAGATTCTACATGGAGCGACTGGAGCAGGCGATTGAGGAGGGTGTGGAGGGAGTCAGCTTCATGTTAATGGGCGAGGATCACTTCACCGGGCCAGAGTATCACGTAAGTGGTAGGAACATAGACTGAGTTTAGATTCTACTGAATCAATCACAGACTGACAGAACCAGTGTAATGTTACCTCTGGGCTATGAAAGTCCTGCAATGCTTGTGGTCAACATCAAGAACAGAGTTTTTGTTTGCAGAAACCAACCCAGGCCTCTGTTAATATTACTGAACACATTCACTTTTAGACAGGTTAGGATACAGACAATGATTGACAGGTGAATTTGGTGACGTGACACTTGATGGACATTGCAAGTGGACAGAGAACTACTGACATCACATCATGTTCCCAATGCTTGACCTTAATGGCCATTCAGCAGACTCTCTTGATTACTCCCGGGTTTCCCACAAATCAAATATATATTAACTTATTTCTCAGCTCATTTCTCGAGTCTACCTTCAACTCCATCATCAATTGAACAGGCAGGACTGAATATCGTCTCTCTTTTCAACTACTGACCCTCTTTCATTTGATCAAATATTCCAACAATCCTCATGGTTCAGTTACCTTCTGTTCCTTGTCACTGTTCCATGTTGAGTTTGTAATTACCACAGTTCCTGTTAGCACTAGGAACTGCAAAATAATATCACTGAAAATCGTCCAAGCATCTGCAGATAACACAGAATTACCAAGAAATGTCTTTCCAATGGTCCTCCTGTTACTGGGACACATTCACCTATTGCTCACCAGACTGAATTTTAGTGAAGAGCCACATATTATCCCCAACGCTAACATTCCACATGCGACAGCTGACAATTTCAATCCAACCTTCCCTCTCTGTATTACTACCATTTGACTTTGGTCTCTCTGACATGCACAAAAGTCCTGTAATTACTGTCTGCTCCTCACTGCTAGTTCCCAGCTGTAGGCTGACACTGGACTCATCATGGAGCGGGGCAGTTAATTGTGAACCTGCTGCGGTCACCAGAGATTCCCCCTGGGAAAATCAACAGTGACTCTGTCATAGTTTGACTTAGCCATAGTCATCGAACTCTACAGTACAGCAACAGGCTCTTCGGCCCATCAGGTCCACACTGACCTATTATATGCCTAGTTGCATTGATCTGCACACCGACAAGAGACATCCATGCCACTTTCATTCATGTACTTAAAGTAAATTGTTTTTAAATGATCAAATCGAATGCACATGTACCACTTCCGATGGCCGCTCGTTCCATACTCTCACCAGCCTCTGAGTGAAGAAGTTCTCCCTCAAATTTCCTTTCATCTTTCATCCTTAATCTATGGCCTCTAATTCCAGTCTCACCCAACCTCAGTAACAGATGCCTATTTGCATCTACTCTATCTATACCTTTTATAAACTTTTATACCTCTATCACATCTCTCCTCATCCTCCTACACCCTATGGCAGTCCTAACCTATTCAAACTTTCCCTCTACCTCAGGCCCTCAAGTCCTGACAACACCTTGTAATTTTTTCTGCACTCGTTCAATCTTATTGATATCCTTCCGAGAGGTAGGTGGGCTGCGTGCGGGTCGGTGGGACTAGGTGAGATTAAGCGTTCGTCACGGACTAGAAGGGCTGAGAAGGCCTGTTTCCGTGCTGTAATTGTCATCTGGTTATATGGTTACATTGCTCCCAATTAGCCTCTGCAACATGAATTTCAACATAATATCCCAACTTCTGTATTCGATATTTTGATTTAAGAAGGCCCATATCCTAAACGTTTTATCAGGACATCTACCTTTGACAACACTTTTAAGCAATTTTGGATCTGTATTCCCTGATATCTTGGTTTTACCGCACCGCTCATTGCCAAACCACTCAATGTCTTAATGCTATCCTAGTTTGTCCTCAAATAGTGCAACACCTCACACTTGTCTTCATTAAATTCTATCTGCCGATCTCCACTCCACCTTCTTCCAGCTGTTTCAGGTCCCGCTGCAAACTCTGATAAACTTCCTCGCCGTTACTACCTAGATGTTATCCACAGATTTACTGACTCAGTTTACCACATTATCATCCAGATCCATGAAGCACACCACTAGTCATAGACCTCCAGTCAGAGAATCTCTACTGCCTCTTTTAGATTCTCTCACGAATCCAATATCTAAACTAACTTACTACCATGTCATGAATGCCAAGCGACTTAACCTTATTAACCAGGCTGCCATGAGGGACCTTGTCAAAGGCCCTGCTGAAGTCCATGTAGACAACATCCCTCACTTGCCTTCACTGCTCCCCTGGTAACATCCTCGAGAAACCATAAGATTGGTAAGACAAGATATACCAGGTACAAATCAGTGATGACTATACCTGATGAATCCTTGTCCATCCAAATACTCATACCCAGTCCCTTAGAATACCCACCAATAACTTTACCACCACTGTTGTCAGGCTCACGACCCTATAATTCCCCAGCTTATTTCTACAGCCTTTTCAAACAGCAGAACAACATTATCTACCCTCCAATACTTCTGCATCTAACATTTTAAATATCTTTACTGGAACACCTGCAAGCTCTGCACTCGCCTCAGACAAATTATGAAGGAAAACCCTGGGGATTTACCCTCCCTAATCTGCCTCAAGACAGCAACCACCTCCTCCTCTGTATAGAGTCCATGATCTCACTGCAGTTCCGCCTCACTCTAAAGATGCTATATGTCTCCTGAGTAAATATAACTGTAAAAAATCCATTTTAAGTCTCCCCCATCTACTTCAGCTTCAAGCATAAATGCCCACTCTGAGCTTCAAGCACAAATGCCCTCTCTGAGCTTCAAGCACAAATGCCCACTCTGAGCTTCAAGCACAAATGCCCACTCTGAGCTTCAAGAGGACCAATTTAGACCGTTGGAATATTTTTGTTCTAAATACATTTGATGAAGGATTTGGGGTTCTCTTTTCCCTTGTCTGCTGTAGCAAACTCAGGCTGTACTTTCGCCCTCTTGATTTCCTCCTGTAGTAACTCTTGCATTTCCTGTACTCATCAAATGCCTCATTTGATCCTTTGAGCCTATACTTGTGATATGCTCAGGGCCTTGATATCTCTTTTTAAAAAAAAAGAAGGAAACAACATTCCCTAAACGAAGGTACCCTTGTCTTTTATTCTGTCGGGGACATTCAAACTCTTCATTTGTGGTCATTTATGTATTTGAACTCGGTACTCTCAAAATATAGGTTTTGGAGGCCCTACACTTACCAAGCACATCTGTACCAGAAATCAACCAGTCCCAATCCACTTTCATCAGATCCTTTCTGGTACCATTAAAATTGGCTTTTCTCCAATTTAAAGTCTTAACCCAAAGACCAGACCCATCCTTTTCCATAATGATTGTTAAACTGATGTTATTATGATCACCAGATCCAAAGTGTTCTCCTGCACACTCCTCTGTTGCTTGCCCTGTTTTGTTCCCTAATAGGGATTCCAGAATGCACTCTCTCCAGTTGTGACCTGAATATATCGATTACAGAAACTTCCCTGGACACATTTGACCTACACTATCCCATCCAGCCCTTTAACCCAGTGAGTCAGTCAATAAATGGAAAGTCAATTGTCTACCATCAGAATCTTATGTTTCTTGTTTCTGTGAACTCCCTGCACGTTTGTTCTTCTAAATCCCATTGATTATTGGGTGCTCTATAATATAATCCAACTAACATGGTCATCCCTTTCTTAATCCGTAGTTTCACCTATGTAGTCTCATTGGACCAGCTATCCAGTTTGTCCTGTCTGAGCAATGCAGTGACATTTTCTCTGACTAGTTATGCCACCCGTCCCTCTGTAATCCCTCCCACTCTATCGAATCGTGTCTAATGCAACGGAACACTGGAATGCTGAGCTGTTAATCCTGCACCTCCTCCAACCAAATCACAACAATGGTTACAATGCTGTAATTCAATGTGCTGATCCACATGCTAGGCCGATCTGTCTTTCATACAGTACTCCTTGCATTGAAATAATACGTATTTTGGGAAAAACAATTCTCATCCTTTAGTTTCCTGACTTTGTATGTTGGCTTAACAACATCTTTCCCACACAACCACTCCACCATCCATGCTGGTTCCTCACCCCCTGCAACTCAAGTTTGACACCTCCCCTCTCTCCATGCAGTGCTAACAACCCTTCCCACAGGGGTATCAGTCTGCCTCCAGTTCGGGTGTAAAACGATCACGGGTGTCCAGGCCACAACTTCCTTGGAAGAGAGCCCAAACATCCAAACATCTGAAGCCCTCGGTCATGCACCATCTCATCAGCCAGACGTTAAACTGTATTATCGTCCTATTTCAGTCCTCCCCAGCATGGGGCACGGGTAGCAATCTTAAGAACACAACCCTGGAGTTCCTGCACTTCAGTTTAGCATCTAACTCCATGAACTCACTTTGCAGGACCTCATCACACTTACTACTCTTGTCATTGGTACCAACGTGGACCATGACCTCTGGCTGCTCACACTGCCCTTAAGAAAGTTTCAGACTCGAACCGAGATATCCCTGATACACCATCCAGAAATATTGTTCTCGTCAACAGAACCTCCAGTCTGTTTTCCTAACCGCGGAATTCCCCCTGTTAGTTCAGCTCACGCTTCTCACTCGTTCTGAGTCACAAAACCAAACTCGGTATCAGAGGCTTAATGACCGTGGCTTTCCTCTGCTAGGTCATACCCCGAAACAGAAACCTGTATACCTGTTACAGAGGAGTTTCCTGCAGTGGCTGCCTCTCAGTTACCTGTGTCCTGCGCCTTAGGTATAGCTCCATCCCTGTATAGCCTGTCAGTCAACCTCTCATCCTCTTGAATGATCCTGGGTTCAACCAGCTCCAGTTCCAATTCCTGATCACAGTCTGTAAGAAGCTGCAGCTGGATGCAATTCCTGAAGGTGTAGTTATCTGGGACACTGGCGGTCTCCCTGCCTTGCTACACGCAGTATGAAGAGCATTCCACTATCCTGCCTGGTATTCTCACTGTTCTAACCGTGAAAAGGAAGGGAAAATACTATCCAAAATCTACCTAAAGCCTCCACCTCGCCTCACTGAACCTTCTCTGACACAAAGCCTCAACTCCCCACTCTATCCCTGGCTCACTCACACTGTGTCTACTCCACTTAAAACTTGCCAAGCGGATGTTTCCCGACAATCTGTGGCGTTGAGAAGGACATGACTGACCCCGCTCACTTCTTTTAAATTCTTTCCCCCACTATGAACACTTCAATGGCTGTTAGTGATTTGCGGCGAGCAGAATGCACTGGGTCAGTCCATGTTCAGGGTAGATTTGTACCCATCCCTCCGCTCCTCAATATATTCCCCATTGTTCATTACAGAGCGTGACTGAGCTGGCGGAGAAGGGAAACCGAGCAGGCGCTTCCAAACTCCTCCTGGATCTGGTGATGGAGAAGGGCTCCGGGGCCCGGAGGGTGATGTGGGAATCCTTTGTGAAACTACACCACCATTTACCGAAGCTGAGCAGAATATTGAATGAAATATGGGAACGTGGTACGGTGAACAATACACTGTGTGTTACAGATGTAAATGCTGATAAATTTACAGTATTACACAGAACAGACTTCATACAGGTTAATCTGTTTGAACAGGTGATGCCCAGTTCGCCTACATGGACACTGAGCGGGGTTTATCTGAAGTGCCCGCACATCTGAAAGGTAAGCGATGGGATAGAAACCTCAAAGTCTTTATTTCTCTCTGTGAATATGTACGCCTGCTTAGCTTTTGTCGGAATCAGGTTTCTGTTGTTGGGTCTGGAGGACCATCGCCCTCAAGCACCGAGCGACGTTTGCAGCTTTCGAGCAGAACCGTCCAAGGTAAGTCCATTGGCCGGCCGCAGGGGACGATGCAAGTTTGCGAATTCTGCGTTCGGCAGCGCCGACGAGAAGCCCTGAGAGTTGCCAGTTCCTAAACTAACTGAAGGCAGAGGGATCCATATGGAACCATGAATCCCAGGTTAGGAAGTCTAACATCACTGCATCCAATGGCAAAACGCAGATCTCCTGGGAATCTCCAACAGTGCGGTGACCCAGAACAGCCTCCATGCATTGGGTCCTCAGAGAAGAGGTGGCTGTGGAGAGGTTATCAAGGCTTTAATACCACTCCTGGCTCAGACTGGATAAGGAATAAATTTTCTTTTCTATTACAAGGTGACCAAATCTGAAAACGTGAGTCCCGAACAACATCTTATAACTGCAATGTGTATTCAATGTGCTGACTGATGTTGGCCTTCTTCACCATCGCAACTCCCTGAGATGCTGCTTTCAGCGAACTATGCACCAACACTCCCACTTTCCACTGTTTAATATCGGTCCAGCGGGAACCTGGCATTTACTGTATATTAGGGGCATTAATAGGAGATGTCAAAAGTAGTTTTCTTTATTTTTTTACATGAGGAGTGGTGTCCGGAAAGCACTGCTGGGGTGGTGGCTAAGGCTGATACATTAGGGTCATTTAAGAGACTCTGAAAAACATGGATGAAAGAAATATTGAAGGTTATGTGTTATGCAGGAGTGAAGGAGTAGAGTGATTGTGGACTTGGTTAATAAGGTCAGTACAATATCCCCTCTTTTGCAGAAGATAACCAGTGAAGGGATTGTGTATCACACTCAAAGTACAACCACAACAGTGAACTATCCAGGATTGTGCGCGTTGACCTCATCGGCGGGCGGGGGGGGGGGGGGGTAGTGCAAATGTAACCTTGAGGAAAGATGTCAAACCAATGGGCGGGGAAATTATTTTGCTCAAGGATTCATTTTCAGCACTGTATATCAGAATTTTGCCTGAACTTCAGCAAAGTTTTATCGAGAGTAAATGTTTTGGAAAGCTCAGGAACATTACAATAGACACTTACAAACTGTTTTTTTTAATGTCCTAAGATGTTCAGCAGAAACACAAGGAGACTCTGCGGGCACAAACTGAAACACTGAGAGTGAACACGATCCTGATGAGGGAGAAGGTGAAGGTTTTCCAGCTGGTTGATCGATACGCTGAGCTCACGGTCATTTCTACTGTTCGAGATCGGAGACTGGTGGAACATGAGCTGCTGGCAAGAGGCAGAGACCACGAGGAGTGGAGAGAGGAACATCTCCGCAGAGAGCTGGAAAAAATCCGCACTGATCAGCTGTTCCAGAGCAGCTTTTCCCGGAGTAAATCCAAATCTGGGAGTTCAGCAGCAGTGGCCGGAGTCGCGGGGATCGGGAAAACAACAATGGTACAAAAGATTGTTTATGACTGGGCCACGGGGAAAATATACCAACAATTCCAGTTTGTCTTCAGTTTCAAATTCCGAGATTTAAACTCCATTAACTGGAGAATAAACCTGAAAGAACTGATTCTGGATCAGTATCCTTACTTTGGGAATATCCTGAGAGAGGTCTGGAAGAACCCAGAGGGATTGCTATTTATATTCGATGGCTTGGATGAATTCGAGCACAGAATCGATTTTGCTGACAGTCGGAGAGACACAGGACCTCAGTACACATGCACAGATCCTGAATTCCGGTGCAAGGTGTCTGACATTGTGTACAGTTTAATCCAGCACAAGCTGCTCCCAGGGTGTTCAGTGCTGGTGACCACACGTCCCACTGCGTTACATTTATTGGAAAAGGCGGAGATCGGTGTTTGGGCTGAAATCCTGGGATTTGTTGGTGAGGAACGGAAGGAATATTTCATCAGGCATTTTGAAGATCAGACAGTGGCAGAAGCTGTTTTCAAACACGTGAAGGAGAACGAGATCCTGTACACCATGAGCTACAACCCCTCCTACTGCTGGATCCTCGCTCTGGCACTGGGCCCCTTCTTCACACAAAGAGTCAGGGACCCGCAGCGAGTTCCCAAGACCATCACCCAACTGTACTCCTACTGTATTTACAACATCCTGAAAAACCACGGCCGTGAGATTGAGAACCCCCGTGATGTGTTACTCAGGGTCGGTCAGATGGCCTTCAGAGGAGTGTCCGATAAGAAGATTGTGTTTACAGATGGAGATTTGATCAACTACAATCTGCAGCCTTCCCAGTTCCTGTCCGGGTTCCTGATGGAGCTTTTGGAGAGAGAGGATTCTGCCCGGAGCGTGGTGTACACATTCCCACACCTCACCGTCCAAGAATTTGTAGCTGCAGTCGCACAATTCCTGACTATATGTCCCAGGGATATCTTGAAATTCCTCACTGAAGCCCACAGCACTACAGATGGACGATTTGAGGTATTTCTCCGTTTTGTTGCTGGTCTCTCCTCCCCAATGACAACTCGGGGCCTGGAAGAGTTTCTGGGTCCATTTCCTCATCAGACAACCTGCCGGGTGATTGACTGGGTGAAGGAGGAATTTAAACGCCAGGTTCGATACACATGGAATAAAGCTGGCAAAAGGAGCTTCCTGAATACATTGCACTACCTGTTTGAGTCTCAGAATCGTGGACTGGCTCAGGCCACACTGGGATCTGTGGAAACACTTTCATTCAGTGGAATGACACTGACCCCGATTGACTGCGCGGTCCTGTCTCATGTCATCGGACACTGTGATACAATAAAACACCTCGACTTGCAGTACTGCCACATTCAGTGTGAAGAAATCCAGCGTCTGGGACCCGGGCTACACAAGTGCCAGGAGTTGGGGTAACTTAATTTATGTATCACTTTGAACTGTAAAGTTGTTCCTTTGTGTTGTTTCAATAGTAAAGGATTTGGGAAAACACTGGAGAAAACCAGACTGTCCAGATTGTGACAAGAACGAAAGGAGAGCCTTAGGCAATGGAGATCACCTCTGTGGCCATCCCCCTTAACAATAAGTACTCCATTTTGACTACTGGTGTGAGGAACGACAACCTGGGGGAAGCAACAGTGGCAGGTCTGGAAGAGAATGGCAGCATTAATAGGAGATTCGATACTTGAAAAACAAATAGGAGATCCTGTGGACGCCTAAAAGAAACACAGTTTGCCTCCCAGGTGCTAGGGTTTGTGATGTTCTGAACGTGTTCAAAATACTGTATCCTGAAATCGGTCGTGGTACGCATTGGTACCAAAGACATAAGTAGAAAAATGGAAGAGGTCCTGAAAGCAGAACACAGGGAGTTAGGAAGCTGGTCCTCAAGGTTAGTAATCTCGGGATTGCTGCCTGTGCCACGCAACAGTGAGGATTGGAATAGAATGAGGTAGAGGATAAATGTGTGGTTGAAGGATTGTAGCAGGGGGCCGGGATTCAGATTTCTGGAACTTTGGGACCTCTTTTGGGGCAGGTGTGATCAGTACTAAAAGGGCGCATTGCACTTGAGTGTGAGCGGTCTAATATCCTGACGGGAAGGTTTGCTAATGTTATTGCGGAAGTTTGAAACTAGATGTTCTCGGCGGTGTGATGCGAAGTGAAGAGGGGGAGGATGAGGCGGTTTGCACACAAGCAGAGACAGCCTGTACGAAGTTTCTGAGGAAGGATAGGCAGATCATAAAGCAAAGATGCATTCAGCCTGATGGTTTGAGATGTGTCGTTTTTAATACAAGGGATATCATAAACAAGGCGGATGGACTGAGAACGTGGATCAATGCATGGAACTGTGACGTTGTGGCCATTACAGAGAATGGATGTCTCAGGAGCAGGAATGGCTGTTGAGTGTGCCGGGCTTTAGGTGTTTCAAAAGGGACAGGGAGAGAGGCAGAAGAGGTGGGGGCATGGCATTGCTAATAAGAGATAGTGTCACAGGTGCAGGAAAGTCGGAATCCATGGAAGGAGTATCTGCTCAGTCATTGTGGGTGGATGTCAGAATCAGAAAGGGGACAATAACTTTACTCTTATATAGGCCCCAACAGTAACAGAGACATCAAGGAGCAGGTATGGAGGCAGATTCTGGAATGGTGCAATTATAATAGAGTTGTTATGATGTGTGATTTTAACAATCCTAATATTGACTGGCATTCCAATAGAGCAAGTGGTTTGGATGGGCTGGAGTTTGTTATGTGTGCTCAGGAAGGCTTCCTGACGCAAAATGTAGATGAACCAACTAGAGGAGAGGCTGTACTTGATCTGGTATTGGGAAATGGACCTGCTCAGGTGTCGGATCTCTCGGTGGGAGAGTATTTTGGAGGTAGTGATGACAATTCTTATCTTCTTTACCATAGCGCTGGAGAGGTATAGGAGAGACAATTTGAGAAAACATTTAATTGGGGTAGAGGGAAATATGATGCTATTAGGCAGGAACTTACATGGTATCATAAATTGAGAGGAGATATTCTCAGGGAAATGTACAGCGTAAGTGTGTCAAATTTTCAGGGACCATTCAGGATGCTGCCTGGGTTGGAGAGCATGCCTCATGAGAATAGCCTGAGTGAACACGGTCTTTACTTCTTGGAACAAAGGAGGTTGAGATGTGACCTGATCGAGGTGTATAGGATGAGGAGAGGCATTGTTTGTGTGGATAGCCAGAGGCTTGTTTCCGGGGCTGAAATGGTTAACAGGATGGAGCATCGTTTTAAGGTGCTTGAATGTCGGTAAAAGGGTGATGTCAAATGAAATTTCTCACACAAAGAGCAGTGGGTGGTAGAGGCGTACAAAATAGAGTCTTTTAAGAGACTCTTAGATAGATACAGGGCACAAATGGCTAACACGAGTGGGTACATAGTTTTAAGGTGCTTAGGTGCAGATACAGAGAGGATGTTAGGGGTAGTTTATCACACAGAAAATGGTGGCTGCGTGGAATGCAATGCCAGTGACAGTGGTGGAGCTGGATACAAAAGTGCCTTTTAATAGACACTAAGGAAGGTAAATTGAGTTTAGAAAAATAGACGGCTATACCGTAGGGGAAATCTGGGCAACTTCGAGAGCAGGTTCCATACTCGGCACAATATTGTGGGCTGAGGGACCTGTAACGTGCTATAGAATTCTATGTTCTATGTTCTGAATGACCAGGGAATTGGTCAGTAATTTCACCAGGAAGCAAGGGTTGTGGGTTTATGCGAAGAGATTTTGGAGACTTCAGCAGATCAGTGATCAACGAGCATTGGTTGAATCGCTGTAAATCATAGGCATGGCCGTGTTTCTCTCTGGCTGTGACAGTATTCCTTCTATCTGCTACTTACACCCAGACAGATACTGACTGCAGCAGGAGATTCGGAGCTTCATGCTCTCTTCCCCATAAAGAACAAAAGAGGGTCACCGGACTGTCCCATTCCGAGTGAGAGAGATACCTGCGTGAGAGCCTCCTCTCCCTGCCTTCCCCGTGTGTCACTATCTCCATCACTCCACCTGTTTGTCTTTGCTCACAACAAGATACCCAGACCCATGTGGGCAACTCTTCTCTGGAATATCTGTTTCAATTCAGAATTGCCCCTTCCGTGCGACCTACATCTGCATCACATCCTCTCTTACACACCCCCTTCCTCTTGTGGGACCTCACTTCCCTATTTCCTGTCCTCCTGTGAGATGTCTCTTCCTGCTTCCTCCATCCTCTTCTCTGACCTCTCTTCCCCGTCCCTCTTGGGCCTCTGAGATCTGTTCCCCATCCCCCTTCCTCAAGTGGGATCTCTCTTTTCCATCCTCTTTCCTCGTGGGATCTCTCTCCCCTACATCCTCCTCGGGTGGGATCTCTCTTCCCTACATCCTCCTCGGGTGGGATCTCTCTTCCCCATCCTATTATGCTGGTGGGGGTCCCTCACGCCATCCCGTTGATATTTTATCATCCACAACTCCTCCTCACTGTGGGATTTTCCCCTAACCTTCATTCCTGCTCCACCTGACCATCTTACCCTGTGGGGAGTTTACAGGGTCACGCCGACAGACTAAATTACCGACATTCGGTGAATACCCTGGAGCTGGGCAGTGAGGGACATTGACAGTGATGGGAACTCTGATCAGTGATTTACTGAAGGGTTTAATGTTTCCTGAAATATCCGAGTGAGAGAAATTCCCTCAGACCCACAGTTTGAATCACTTTGTTCATCAATTTGTCTGTTTGTCTTTAGACTGAGTAGTAATGACCTGGGAGATTCAGGAGTGAAACTGGTGTCTGCGGCTCTGAGGAACCCAGAGTGTAAAATACAGACTCTGTGGTAAGTACCAGACTGTGGGAGATTGTGTTTACAGTCACTGGGTGTCTGACACTGAACATTAATGTGATCAGTAATTGTGTTACTGATAAACACTGGGGATTTGTACCGTCTCCTGTCTCTCTGTGTCCTTCGTCCTCTCTCTCTCTCATCTCCAGGCTGAGGGAGGTCGGTCTCACAGATTCTGGTGCCGAGGATCTCGTCTCCGCTCTCAGTACAAACCCATCACTGACGGAGCTGAACCTGAGTGACAATAAACTGGGAGATTCAGGAGTGAAACTGGTGTCTGCGGCTCTGAGGAACCCGGAGTGTAAAATACAGAAACTGGGGTAAGTACCAGACTGTGGGAGATTGTGTTTACAGTCACTGGGTGTCCAACACTGAACATTAATGTGATCAGTAATTGTGTTACTGGTAAACACTGGGGATTTGTACCATCTCCTGTCTCTGTGTGTCCTTCACCCTCACTCTCTCTCATCTCCAGTCTGAGGAAGGTCCGTCTCACAGATTCTGGTGCCAAGGATCTCGTCTCCGCTCTCAGTACAAACCCATCACTGACGGAGCTGGACCTGAGTGGTAATGCGCTGGGAGATTCAGGAGTGAAACTGGTGTCTGCGGCTCTGAGGAACCCAGAGTGTAAAATACAGAAACTGGAGTAAGTACCATACTGTGGGAGATTGTGTTTACAGTCACTGGGTGTCTTATACTGAACATTAATGTGATGAGTAATTGTGTTACTGATAAACACTGGGGATTTGTACCGTCTCCTGTCTCTCTGTGTCCTTCACCCTCACTCTCTCTCATCTCCAGGCTGTACAATATCGGTGTCACAGATTCTGGTGCCGAGGATCTCGCCTCCGCTCTCAGGACAAACCGATCACTGACGGGGCTGAACCTGGGTTACAACTCGCTGACAGACGGATCTGTCCCCGCTCTCCGCTGCCTCATACTGACCCTCCCGAGTCTGGAACGGATCTGGTGAGTGTTTGTGTTAATGTTCAATGTGATAAAATATCAGCGGATCCGCGGGTTTTCTGGTAATATTTGTCTGTGAGTGTTGTTGAAACATTAACCCCAGTCCCCTGTTACTGACACTGTTGTATAATCTATTTATTTCATCTACATTCTTCCACCTGTTTTAGGTTACGGTACAATCAGTTCAGTTGGATTGGGAAGAAGGAACTGAGGCCTCTGCAGGAACTCAGACCAGAAGTAAGAGTGGACCTGTGAACATCGTAATGGGTGAACATCCCCAACCTCGTGATGGGGACGCTTTGGCCGATTTCCCGGCGTCCCCTTTAACGTCCGCCCTCCCCTTTAATGGCCGCAATCCAAGTTTCATCCCACACGGTTCTGATGGACCCCGGCTCCAGCTGAGCACTATGTGACGTCAGAGTGTCCCGCAGTCATGTAGCAACACAGACAAAATACAGGAGGAACTATGCTGCATCTATAGGAAAGATCACAATGAACGTTTACGGCTGTGACCCTTCATTTGGACGTAATTCCGTCTCCTGTCCAGCAGCGTAATTCCACCGGACATCTGGGTGCAGTTTTTCCCTGGGAGACCCTGGGAGCTCAATTCAGGACAACCGTGTACCGGGTGTTAGTATCCGTGGAGAGAATCCTTTTGCTCCCTTCAGTGAGGGTGATACATTCCCTATTCTGATGAATAAAGTGATGTTAGATTGACAAAAGCTCTTGGGAAAGACCCTGGATCTGCAGCAATCTCGGACACTGCCCCGACGTGTGATTTTAGAATCATCGTTGCCCCAATGCAGAGAGACAGTAAGAAATAAGACTGATTATTCAACCTGTCGCCAGTCAGTTCATTGTGTGTGACTGTGATTGAATCAGGAACTGCTCTAACTTCTTCTCTTAGTGTTCGACTTGAGTCTCATTTGAGGAAAACAGTTGCCTGAGGTTACTGCTGCCTCATGCACCCCGTGTACTGCAACAGTGCCCAAGATCTCGTTTCGCCACACCCGCACTCTATCCGCTTACCGGTCCCGCGCTCACCACGTGATCCTGAAATCCCGCGCTCACCACGCTCCCTGCCCTCTGCGCTTTCCTAGCCCATGCTCCCAGACCCTTCCCACGCCCGCTCCACCTGTGTGCGCTCCCTGCGCTCTCTGCCTCCCAACTCTCTCCGAACCTTCCCCACTGCACAGCTCATATCCCTGCACTGTTGTGTTATCCCCCAGCCTATCTACGACTCTCTCAAATGACCTTAATATATCTGGCTCAATTACTCCCCTCGGCAGAGCATTCCAAGCACCTAGCACTCGTTAAAATGAAACACCTTCCTTTAATCTTCTTCCACACTGTAAAATTATGTGCCTCACTTAACACTTCTTCAAATTTTCTGTATGTGCCTCTACCACCGTCCCAGGCTCCACACTCCGTTAAAAAAAAACCTGGCTCTCACACCTCCTTTGCATTTTCCCCCATCTCAACTTAAATGTATCAGAACCAGAATCAACTCTGATGTCACCGGGATATTTCGTGAAATTCGGTAACTTTACCGCAGCAGGATCATGAAATAGATGATCAATAAATATAGTGAAAATACAGAATTGCACTAAATATATGTTATTAAATAATTAAGTTACAAATAACCAGTGCAAAGAAATAGAAACACTTTTTTATTAAGTAGTGAGGTAGAGTTAATAGGTTCAATGTCCATTTAGAAGTCGGATGGCAGAGGCGAAGGAGCTGTTCCTGAATGGCTGAGTGCGTGCCCTCAGCCTTTGGTACCTGATTCCGGACAGTACCAGCGTGATGAGGGCATGTCCTGGGTGATGAACACTACCTTTCTACGGCATCGCTCCTTGAGGATGTCTCGCATGTTACGAAGGCTTATACTCATGATAGAGCTGACTAATCTTATAAGTTTCTACAACTTACTTCGATCTTGCGCTGTTGCGCCCCCTGCTACTATCAGACAGTGATGCAGCCAATCAGAATGCTCTTCACGGTATATTTGTAGATGTTTTCGAGTGCTTTAGTTGACAAAACAAATCTTCTATACTCTGAATGAAATATAGCAGCTGTCTCCACTTCTTTAATGCGGCATCAATATGTTGCCTCCGGGTTGGATTCTCAGAGATGTTGACACCCAGAAGCTGAAACTGCTCACGCACTCCACTCTGATCCCACTATGAGAAAAGGTCTATGTTCCCTCTCATTACCCTTTCTGAAGTCCACAATGAGCTCTCTGGTTTGCTGACGTTGTGTGCAGGTTGTTGCTGCGACACCACTCAACCAACTGGAATTTTGCACTCCTGAACGTCCTTCTGTCACCGTCTGAAATTCTGCCAACAAATGTATCATCGGCAAATTTATAGATAGCATCAAAGCTGTGCTTAGCAACGCGTCGTGGGTGCAGAAAGAGTAGAGCAGTGGGCTAAGAAGTCGAGGATCCAGTTGCAGAGGGAGATACAGAGGCCTCGGTTCTGTAACGTTCTGATCAGGGCTGTAGGAATGATGGTGTTAAATACTGAGTTATAGTCAGTAAGCAGCATCTTGTATAGGTATTTGCATTTTCCAGGTGTTCCAAGGCTGCCTGGAGAGCCATTGAGGTCGCATCTACTGTAGCCTTCTAGTGGTGGTAGGCTCTATGTCCTTCCCGAGAGAGGCGCTGAGTGTAGCCATGACCAACCTCTCAAAGCATTTCATCACAGTGGACGTGATTGCCTCTGGACTATAGTCATTAAGGCAGCTCACGCTACCCTTCTTGGGCACTGGTATAATTGTTGCCCTTTTGAAGCAGATAAGAACTTACCACTGTAGCAATGAGAGACTGAAGATGTCTCAGAAGATCCCCGTCAGTTGGTTAGCCCATGTTTTCAGAACCTCACCAGGTACTCCATTGGGCTCAGCCGCCTTGCGAGGGTTCTTCAGATATTCGGCATGATATCTAAAACTTCGGCAGATTTCTGCAGATATGTACTAGATAGTGTATTGACCGGCTGAATCATGGCCTGTAAACAAAATCCTACAAAGGTAGTGGATTAAGCCCAGTACATCACGGGTAAATCTATCCCAACCATTGAGCACATCGACATGAGACGTTGCCATGGAAAAGCAGCATCGCTCATCAAAGTTCCTCACCACCCAGAGCATGCTCTACTCTCTCTGCTGCCATCAGGTAGAAGGTACAAGAGCCTCTGGACTCGCATCACCAGGTTCAAGAACAATTGTTACACCGCAGATATTAGGCTTTTGAACAAAGTGTATAACTACACTTATTTGCCCATCCATTGAGATGTTTCCTCAGCCAATAGTCACTTTAAGGACTCCTTATCCTGTTACTTCACATTCTCGTCATTTATTGCTATTTATTTACATTTGAACAGTTTCTTGTCTTTAGTACTTTAATGGTTCTTACACTTACCCCATTATCGTTACTATTTTATAGATTTGCTGTGCATTCCTGCTGGAAAATGAATCTCGAAGTGGCTTAGGGACATGCATGTACTGTGAAATTAAAATAAAATATGACAGATATGTATGTTGATAATAAAATTAACTTAAAAGAAATCCTCCAGTTTTAAATGGATGTCCCTCTATTCTGAGGTTCTGCCCTCTGGTTCTAGACTCCCCCAGTATAGGAAAAATCCTCTTCACACACAGTCTGCCACAGCCTTTCAACATTCGATAGGTTTCAATGAGATTCTCCCCCTACTTGATACCCCTAGTTTCCAGCAAGTATAGACCCAGTGCCTTCAAGTGGTCTGGAATCATTTCCCGAAACTCCTTTGAACGCCTTCCAATGATAACACATCTTTCCTGAGATCTTGAATTGGCCTGTTCTGTCTCCGAGAAAAGCACATCCTGCTTGCGTCCTTCTGAGTTCTGTACTCTGTGCCTTGACCGATGAAGGCCGGCATGTCCTATGCCTGCTTCATCACGTGAGATCTGCCTGAGTAACCATCGCTGCTCTGACTACGTGAAACAAAAGATTCAGCAGACACAAAATTCAATAGCCTGCTTTTTGATTTGCCCTGTGTGAGCCCTCTGAGTCTCACAATGCACAGTGTTTAGTCCACTGTCTTCACAATTAAATGCCCAGTTATACCAATCCTGCACTCATTTACTTTCACCACAACCCGGAATTTGACCCCTGTGGACAAGAACGTGAATCGAAGGTCTATAGCAGGGCCTAACCATAGGATTGGACTGTGAATGGCAAGACCCTGTCTGGCCGAAGTGACGGTGTCTGTGCTTTAACGACTCTCGCGTGTTTTTAACTAATCTCGCGTGGCGCGCCCCTTGTCTACCTCATGTCGAACCCTTGCAGAGTGGTCAGCTGAATCGTAAACCTGCCTCTTTCTGTATCCCTCACTACCCTACCCACTGTATTCCATTAAGTTCCCTATACGAAGTGCGAACTCCTCAACGCGGCCAACAGCTAAACATTTCCCATCTGCTCTTTATCTCTGCTGCTTGGCTCCGTGTCGTATACGCAAGAGAGTGGAATAAAGCGGTACTGCAGGGCAACAGGTCCTTCGGCCCACAACGACTGTGCTGAACACAATGCCAAACTAAACTAGTCCCTTGTGCCTGCACATGGTCCACATTCCTAGTTTCCTGATGCAGTTTTGGCCTCCGACGTCCGACAACCCTTTCCAACCACCCCCACCCACAGATGCTGCTCGACCAGCTGAGTTCCTTCAGCAGATTGTGTGTCGCTCTCCACTCCATTGTGTGTCCGAGAAGATGGTCAGACAGGTTGGAATTTAGCCCTGGCATGGTGAGACGATCAACCTATTCCCGGTCTGTACTCTCCTCTGTTCTATAAACCAAGCTGGGGACACAGAGGGGAGAGAGAGGAGATGGCCATTTCCGAGGGAGAGGGAATGGTGAGGCAGTGTTAGGGAGGTGATGATTGCTGATGGTAATTTTATGAAGTAGTTAACCTCCCTCTTCTGCCATCTCCGCAGGTCTCTCTTCCCATCTGTGGATAGCATTTGTCCACTTTTTCAAAGATTGGAGAGTTTCTCTTTATTCGTCCGGGATTGTGTTCAGGAATTGCGAGTTAATGTTGCAGCGACACAAAATTCTGATTAGACCACACGAGGTATTGTGGGCACATTTGGTCAATTCATCATTGGATGAATTAGGAAGCTTGATAGAGGACGCCGAGGTGATTTACCAGGATGCTGCATGGATCAGAGACGATAACTTATGGGGAGAAGCTAAGCAAGCGAGGGCTTTTCTCTTTGGAGAAAAGTAGGATGACAGATGCCTTAATAGATGTGTACAAGATGATAAAACGGCACACATAGAGTGAACAACTGGGCGTCTTTCACCCACGGCAGAAATTCTAATCGGAGAGGACAGAATTTAAAAGGGATTGCAGGGAATTATAAGGGGGATACAAGAGGTAGTTGTTTTTTATACACAGAGTGTGGTGGGTCTGTGGAATGCACTGCCGGGGTGCTGATGGAGGCAGATATTTTGGGGACATTTAAGAGACTCTTAGATAAGCACATGGATGAATGAAAAATGAGGGCTGTGTTGGAGAGTAAATTGACCTTCCAAATGTCAACAGAACATTATAGGCTGAAACGCCTCTGCTGTTATATGTTCTATAATCCTGATTTTGATCCTGTCTGACTGAACTCCTGCTTCT
Organism: Mobula birostris; assembly: GCF_030028105.1. Lineage (NCBI taxonomy): Eukaryota > Metazoa > Chordata > Chondrichthyes > Myliobatiformes > Myliobatidae > Mobula > Mobula birostris. The sequence goes on along the minus strand of NC_092382.1, from coordinate 24,863,198 downwards.
CTTTCTGATGTTTATATGTCATGACGGATCGCCCACCCCCAGACCCTGCTGAACTCAGACCTCGGGCCCTGAGCTCAGGATGGCTCCCCACCCCATCACACTTCTTAACAACGTAGGAAAGAGAGGATAGAGGAACAAACAGAGGAAGAAATATCGTGAGAGGTATGGAGAGTCAGCGGTAAATAGAGAAAGGGAGGAGAAAGGTTGAGAAAGGGATTTGTATTGAGAGAAGGAGATGGAGAGAAAGAGAAGGACAAACATTGAGGGGAAAATTTACAGGGAAAGAGAAAAAAAATCAAGAGGGAGAGGAAGATCCTGATTGAGCGAGAAGGAGAAGCACCGAGAGAGTTTGAGAGAGAAGGCAGAAACAGCAATAGAGATAAAGGGAGCTGAAGAAATATTAAATGTGTCCATCCATCTACACCCCCTCCCTTACCTCCGCTCTCTCTCTCCTCTCTCTTTCTCTCTCCCCCTCACCTAGTACCTCTCTCTCCCTCTCTCTCTCCCTCTCTCGCTTTCCATCCCCCTTCCTGTCCCTCTGCCAATCCCCCTCTTACACACAGTGCTGCTGAGATCCATGCTGTACGCAGATTACCGGAGCTCTTTTGACATAATGCGGCCATCCTGGAAGTAATCTAATTTGCCTAATTTGACGAAACAAGGTCTACCGTGACCTCAATGTTAACGCGCTTGATGGGTTTGAGAAACATAGAAACATGGAGACATAGAGAACCTGCAGCACAATACAGGCCCTTCGGCCCACAAAGCTGTGCCAAACATGTCCCTATCTTAGAAATTACTAGGGTAACACATAGCCCTCTATTTTTCTAAGCTCCATGTACCTAGCCTAAAGTCGCTTAAAAGACCCTATTGTATCCGCCAGTACCACCGTTGCTGGCAGCCCATTCCACGCACTGACCACTCTCTGCGTAAAAAACTTACCCCAACATCTCCCCCTGTACCTACTCCCAAGCACCTTCAGCCTGTGCCCTCTTGTGGCAGCCATGGGCCCCGAGTAAAAGCCTCTGATTATCCACACGATCAGTGCCTCTTATCATCTTATACACCTCTATCAGGTCACCTCCCATACTCCGTCGCTCCAAGGAGAAAAGGCCGAGTTCACTCAACCATCAGGCTGAAACACAGTCAACCATCAGGCGGAACCACAGGGTCATTCCAGGAGACAGGAGAGATGTCGAGACTGACTGTGGGGCCGGTGTTAGGTGGTTACTTTGTGTATTGTGGTCACATGCATCGAGGTTCAGTGAAAAGCTTATCTTGTAGACTGTTCATAAAGATCGGGTTATTACGCATTGTATTGAGGTAGAACAAGATGAAACGGTAGGAGAATGCAGAATAAAGTGTGGCAGCTACAGATAAAGTGCAATGGAGGCGGATAATAATCTGGGAACACATTTTGTGGCAGATTTTGTGGTCAAGGCTTGAACTTATCATACTAGGGAGTCCGGTTAATCGGCTTATAGCAGCCGGGAAGAAGACGTCCTTGCCTGTCGCAATGTGTTTTCAGATTTGGCATCTTCTGACTGATAGGAGGGGCTGGGGAAGGAAAAAGAATTTCAAAATTGTTTTTTTTTTCACATGAACAGAAATACAGTGAAAAGCTTGTCGTGGAAACCGCTCATATAGATCAGCTATGTAGAAAAGTCCAGTAATAGGCCCTTCGCCTCACCATGTGCTGAACTTTTAAATGCTCAAGATGCATTTCACCTTTTTTCTCAGCCAACCCTCAATTTGTCTTTAGTCCATGTGCCTCAGAGCCTCTTAAATGTCCCTAATGTATCTGCCTCCCATACCCATACCTGGCAGTGTGTTCCACACACCCACCACTCTCTGTGCAAAATCTATCTCTGACATTCATAAGACCACATGCCATAGGAGCACCATTGGGCCATTCAGTCCATCGAGTCTGCTCTGCCATTCCATCATGGCTGATTTATAAACCCGCACAAACCCAGTTACCTGCCTTTTCCCCGGAACCTTTGACTATTCAAACACCTATCCATCTCGAATTTAAATATATTCAGTAACTTGCCTTCCACTGCCATCTGTGGCAATGAATTCCACAGATTCAGTATCCTCTGGCTAAAGAAACTCCTCCTGGTTCACAGCAGTATTATGTTATTGCCAGTAATACCTTGTAATTAATGACCCTTAATGAAGAGCAGTTAGCTTACCTCTTTGCGGGGCAAATAGTGTCTTACTAACCGTTGAGTTCGACGAGGAATTGGCGAATGTGGCAGATGGGGCTAAATTCTGAAAGTTTTTTTTCATCGGAGTTCAGAGAGGCGGGACTGCGAAGGCGCGTAACGTCGGGCAGTGAAGCGCGGAAGATTTAAAAGGAACAGAGCCTCATACAGCGGGCAGCGTCGTTTGCGGGCGGCGGAGTGAGCCGGGAGCACAGTGAAGGCTTAAGGGTTTTGGCTCAACTGGCTCCGGCGGAAACGGGCGAGGCGAAGGAGGTTTGGTTTTCATTTTTTCCTGTTATTTGAGGAGAGGGGGAAGTATGAGTGTGAGGGCAGTTTGTTGTTCTCGGTGCCGGACTTGGGGGGTCGTGGAGTCTCCCAGCCTCCCGGACACCACATCTGCGCCAGGTGCGCCAAGATGCAGCTCCTAAGGGACCGCATTAGGGATCTGGAGCTGCAGCTCGATGACCTTTGTCTGGTCAGGGAGAGTGAGGAGTTGATAGAGAGGAGTTACAGGCAGGTGGTCACACCGGGGCCACGGGAGGCAGACAAGTGGGTCACGGTTAGGAGGGGGAAAGGGAAAAGTCAGGTAATAGGGAGTACCCCGGTGGCTGTGCCCCTTAACAATAGGTACTCCTGTTTGAGTACTGTTGGGGGGGACAGCTTACCCGGGGGAAGCGACAGTGGCCGTGCCTCCGGCACAGAGTCTGGCCCTGTAGCTCAGAAGGGTAGGGCAAGGAAGAGGAGGGCAGTTGTGATAGGGGACTCGATAGTAAGGGGGTCAGATAGGCGATTCTGTGGACGCAGTCTGGAGACCCGGATGGTAGTTTGCCTCCCTGGTGCCAGGGTCAAGGATGTTTCTGATCGCATCCAAGATATCCTGAAGTGGGAGGGAGAGGATCCAGAGGTTGTGGTACATATAGGTACCAATGACATAGGTAGGAAAAGGGAAGAGGTCCTGAAAGAAGAATATATGGAGTTAGGAAGGAAGTTGAGAAAAAGGACAGCAAATGCAGTAATCTCGGGATTACTGCCTGTGCCACGTGACAGTGAACATAGGAATGCAATGAGGTGGAGGATAAATGCGTGGCTGAAGGATTGGAGCAGGGGGCAGGGATTCAAGTTCTTGGATTATTGGGATCTCTTTTGGTGCAGGTGTGACCTGTATAAAAAGGACGGGTTGCACTTGAATCCTAGGGGGACCAATATCTTGGCGGGGAGATTTGCGAAGGGTATGAGGAGACTTTAAGCTAGAATGGTTGGGGGATGGGAATCAAATCGAAGAGACTAGGAGAGAGGGGGTTCTTTGACAAATAGAGAAAGCTAGTAGATAGTGTATGAGGGAGGATAGGCAGGGGACAGAGATCGGGTGCACTCAGACTGAAGATGTATGGGAGAAGGAAGAAAAAGACAACAAAGTTGTTTGCTCCATTGAGGATAAACAGAGAGCAAGAGTTGGAGAGTTTCTTAAATGCATCTATTGTAATACTAGGAGCATTGTAAGAAAGGGGGATGAGCTTAGAAGACTAATTGATACCTGGAAATATGTTGTTTTAGCTATTAGTGAAACATGTTTGCAGGAGGGGTGTGATTGGCAACTAAATATTCCTGGATTCCATTGCTTCATGTGTGATAGAATCAGAGGGGCAAGAGGAGGAGGTGTTGAATTGCTTGTAAGAGAAAATATACCAGCGGTGTTCTGGTAGGATAGATTAGTGGACTCCTCTAGGGAGGCTAGTTGGGTGGAATTGAGGAATGGGAAAGGTGCAGTGATGCTTATAGGGGTGTATTATAGATCACTTCATGGGGACCGAGAACTGGAGGAGCAAATTTGTAAGGAGATAACAGATATTTGTAGTAAGCACAAGGTTGTGATTGTGGGAGATTTTAATTTTCCACACATTGACTGGGAAGCCCATTCTGTAAAAGGGCTGGATGGTTTGGAGTTTGTAAAATGTGTGCAAGATAGTTTTTTGAAGCAATACATAGAGGTACCAACTAGAGAAGGGGTAGTGTTGGATCTCCTGTTAGGGAATGAGATAGGTCGGGTGACGGAGGTATGTGTTGGGGAGCACTTCGGGTCCAGTGATCACAATACCATTAGTTTCAATATAATTATGGAGAAGGACACAGGGTTGAGATTTCTGATTTGAGAAAGGCTAACTCTGAGGAGATGTGAAAGGATTTAGAAGGAGTGGATTGAGACAATTTCTTTTATGGGAAGGATGTAATACAGAAATAGAGATCAGTTAAAGGTGAAATTTTGAGGCTACAGGATCTTTATGTTCCTGTTAGGTTGTAAGGAAAGATTAAAAGTTTGAGAGAGCTATGATTTTCAAGGGATATCGGAAACTTGGTTCGGAAAAAGAGAGGGATCTACAATAAATATAGGCAGCTTGGATTAAATGAGGTGCTCAAGGAATATAAAGAATGTACAAAGAATCTTAAGAAAGAAATTAGAAAAGCTAAAAGAAGATATGAGGCTGCTTTGGCAAGTAAGGTTAAAATAAATCCAAAGAGTTTCTACAGTTATATTGATAGCAAAAGGATAGTGAGGGATAAAATTGGTCCCTTAGAGAATCAGAGTGGACAGCTATGTGCGGAGCCAAAATAGATAGGGGAGATTTTGAACAATTTCTTTTCTTCAGTATTCACGAAGAAGGAGGGTATTGAATTGTGTTAGGTGAAGGAAACAAGAAGGGAAGTTCTTGTTTCCTTCACCTGACAATTGACAATTAAAAAAGAAGTACTGGCGCTGTTGAGGAACATAAAAGTGGATAAGTCTCCGAGTCCTGACAGGATATTCCCTTGGTCCTTGAGGGACGTTAGTGTAGAAATAGCAGGGACTCCGACAGAAATATTTCAAATGTTATTAGAAACGGGGATGGTGCCGGAGGATTGGCGTATTGCTCATGTTGTTCCATTGTTTAAAAAGGGTTCTAAGAGTAAACCTAGAAATTATCGGCCTGTGAGTTTGACGTCAGTGGTCGGTAAATTGATGGAAAGTATTCTTAGAGATGGTATATATAATTATTTGGATAGACAGCATCTGATTAGGAACAATTAACATGGATTTGTGCGTGGAAGGTCAGTTTGACAAGTCTTATTGATTTTTTTGAAGAGGTTACTAGAGAATTTGACGAGTGTAAGGCGGTGGATGTTGTCTATATGGACTTCAGTAAGGCCTTTGAGAAGGTCCTGCAGGGAAGGTTGGTTAGGAAGGTTCAATCATTAGATAGCAATATTGAAGTAGTAAAATGGATAGCAGTGTCTGGATGGGAGAGGCCAGAGAGTGGTGGTGGATAACTGTTTGTCAGGTTGGAGGCCCGTGACTGGTGGTGTGCCTCAGGGATCTGTTCTGGGTCCAATGTTGTTTGTAATATACATTAATGATCTGGATGATGGGGTGGTAAATTGGATTAGTAAGTATGCAGATGATACTAAGGTAGGTGGAGTTGTGGATAATGAAGTAGGTTTTCAAAGCTTGCAGAGAGATATAGGCCAGTTAGAAGAGTGGGCTGAAAGATGGCAGATGGAGTTTAATGCTGGTAAATGTGAGGTACAACATTTTGGTAGGACTAATCAAAATAGGACATTCATGGTAAATGGTTGGGCATTGAAGAATGCAGTAGAGCAGAGGAATCTAGGAATAATGATGCATAGTTCCCTGAAGGTGGAATCTCATGTGGATAGGGTGGTGAAGAAAGCTTTTCGGTTGCTGGTCTTTATAAATCAGGGCATTGAGTATAGGGGTTGGGATGTAATGTTGAAGCTATACAAGATATTGGTGAGGCCAAATTTGGAGTATTGTGTACAGTTTTGGTCACCGAATTATAGGATAAATGTCAACAAAATAGAGAGAGTACAGAGGAGATTTATTAGAATTTTACCTGGGTTTCATCATCTAAGTTACAGAGAAAGGCTGAACAAGTTAGGTTTAGAGAGTATGCATTCTGATCAGAGATTAAGGGAGCTAGGGCTTTACTCTTAGAAACATAGAAACATAGAAAATAGGTGCAGGAGTAGGCATTTGGCCCTTCGAGCCTGCATCGCCATTTATTATGATCATGGCTGATCATCCAACTCAGAACCCCGCCCCAGCCTTCCCTCCATACCCCCTGACCCCCATAGCCACAAGGGCCATATCTAACTCCCTCTTAAATATAGCCAATGAACTGGCCTCAACTGTTTCCTGTGGCAGAGAATTCCACAGATTCACCACTCTCTGTGTGAAGAAGTTTTTTGTAATCTCGGTCCTAAAAGGCTTCCCCTCTATCCTCAAACTGTGGCCCCTCGTTCTGGACTTCCCCAACATCGGGAACAATCTAGCCTGTCCAATACCTTTAGGATCTTATACGTTTCAATCAGATCCCCCCTCAATCTTCTAAATTCCAACGAGTACAAGCCCAGTTCATCCAGTCTTTCTTCATATGAAAGTCCTGCCATCCCAGGAATCAATCTGGTGAACCTTCTTTGTACTCCCTCTATGGCAAGGATGTCTTTCCTCAGATTAGGGGACCAAAACTGCACACAATACTCCAGGTGTGGTCTCACCAAGGCCTTGTACAACTGCAGTAGTACCTCCCTGCTCCTGTACTCGAATCCTCTCACTATAAATGCCAGCATATCATTCGCCTTTTTCACCGCCTGCTGTACCTGCATGCCTGCTGTACTCTTTGGAGAGAAGGAGGATGAGAGGAGACATGATAGAGGTATACAAGATAATAAGGAATAGGTAGAGTGGATAGCCAGTGCCTCTTCCCCAGGGCACCACTGCTCAATACAAGAGGACGTGGCTTTAAGGTAGGGGGTGGGAAGTTCAAGGGGGCATTAGAGGAAGGTTCTTTACTCAGAGAGTGATTGGTGCGTGGAATGCACTGCCTGAGTCAGTGGTGGAGGCAGATATACTAGTGAAGTTTGAGAGACTACTAGAGAGGTATATGGAAGAATTTAAGGTGGGGTCTTATATGGGAGGCAGAGTTTGAGGGTCGGCACAACATTGTGGGCCGAAAGGCCTGTAATGTGCTGTACTATTCTATGTTCTATGTTTAAGTTAGGTTTTTATTATTTGGAACATAGAAGGGTGAGGGGACTTGATAGAGGTATTTAAAATTATGAGGGGATAAATAGAGTTGACATGGATAGGCTTTTTCCTTTGTGAGTGGGGGAGATTCAAACAAGAGGACATGAGTTGAGAGTTAAAGGGCAAAAGTTTAGGGGTAACATGAGGGGGAACTTCTTTACTCAGAGAGTGGTAGCTTTGTGGAATGAGCTTCCAGCAGAAGTGGTTGAGGCAGGTTCAATGTTGTTGTTTAAAGTTAAATTGGACAGCTATATGGACAGGAAAGGAATGTTAGGTTATGGACTGAGTGCAGGTCGGTGGGACTAGATTAGAGTAAGCATTTGGCACGGACTAGAAGGGCTGAGATGGCCTGTTTCCGTGCTGTAATTGTTATATGCTTATATGGTTATATATCTCCATCCTGATGGTAACACTGTGCAGAGAGCGTGTCCTGTTGGTGGGAAACTTTAATGACGGAGGCCACTGTTACAAGAATCACCCCTTGTAATAATGATCAGTGATGTACAGAGAATCTGTATTTAACAACAAGTAACATTTAATTATTTCAACTAAAGAGCACGTAGGTTCATACTCTATCTACCTGTGTGCACCCTACCAGAACCCCTGACACTCCATAGACAGCCAATGAAGAGAAAAGGTATTACCCAGGAAAGTAGTCTACGCTGGCCAGGTGTCCGTGGGGTCCTCCTTATCAGCGATGGTTGGATGGCTGCTGATGAGTTATCGCCCCTGCATATTTGGATTCCTGAGTCTTATACTGTTCCTCATCAACTGGACTGTTGGATCTCCATCCCGTTGGCTCAAGGTCACCTGACCTACCTGGGACACCTTCTTTCTGGTCATTGTACAGGGCTACAGCCAACACTGTTTCACAGGTCTGCCCACCCCTGCCTTGTGTATTTGTATCTGTACATCCTTGCTGGTCCAAACCAGTTAAATGCAGCAAACCAGACAGAGTCTAACGGGACTACAGATTTCTTATTTGGCAGGTCTGGTATTTTACATAACAAGTAGCTACTCCTCTGAGAATGGTCTCAGGTTTATTGTTCTGATTAGATTGTCCCAGAGTCCGAAATCAATTCAGAGTCCACGCCCTTTACATAACAAAAGGCTACGTGGTTGAGAATGGTCTCAGGTTTAGCAAATCATCACCTGAAGCTTCCTGTGTCCACATTCAGTTGCTCTGGTTAGATTATCCAAGAGTAGACAAACTGGGGGAAAACAGAGAGAACTGGTTTGTCTGCTTCCCCTGTCCTTGATGCGACTGAAGTTTCTTCTTTTCTGCGGGGAGTTTTCTGCCACGGACAGTGTCTTTTTCGGGTCAACTGTGGTCTGAATGCTCCAGGGTGGATGGTGGAGGGTTTTGCAGAGATACAGGGTGTTCTGGGGGTTTACAGAATTGGGGAGTGGTGTAGGGGTTGGAAGGGTTTTTACAGATGGCGAGGGGTGTCTGTGCACTTTTCCACCACTGTGGAAATATGCTTTACTTGTAGTACCAAAATGGCATTTTTGTCTGAAGCAAAATTAAAACTGTACTGTGTCGGAGTGTTCTGCTAATAATGTTCGTGCATCACTATGCTACGTGAACCTGAGTCCCTGACTGTAGACCGCAGTCCCTACACTGCATTCCATCTGCCACTTCATTGTCTGTTCTCCAAACCGGTCTGAGCCCTTCTGCAGACACCCACTATACTCTGAGCTACCTGTCCGGCACCAACCTTGGTATCAACTGCAAAGTTGGTTATCAAGCCATCAATCCTCTCATCCAGATTGTTGATATCTAACAGGAAAAGAAACGGTCTCAATAATGACCCCAGCGGAACGCCATGAGTTACTGGCAGCAAACCGAATAGGCTCGCATTGTTCTGACTCTGTGCCTCCCGCCACTAATCCAATCTTCCATCGATGTCAGTATTTTTTTCCTGTAACACCATGAGCTGTGATGTTGTTAGGCAGTCTCATGTGCAAGATTTTGTTAAAGAACATCTGAAAATCCAAACAAACAGCATCCACTTTCTCTCCTTTGTCTGTCCTGCCTGTTAGTTCATCAAAGGATTCCAACGGATTCCTCAAACAGGTTTTAGATCATGTGCCGCCAAGTATCCTGGAAAATTATCCTGAATGGACTCCAACCACTGAGTTCAGACTGACTGTCCAAAAGTTTCCTTTCTTCTGTCTCCCTCCCTTCTTAAAGCGTGAAGTGACATTTGCAACTTTCTAGTCTCCCAGAAACATTCCAAAAACAAGAGACACTTAAAAGTTCATTACCCAATCTTTAAGAGAAACAGGAGGGGTAACCTTTTCACTCAGAGGCGGGGAGAATGTGGAACAAGCTGCCAGAGCAAGTGGCAGGGGCGAATTCAACATTTAAGTGAAGTTTGGATGGGTGCATAGATGAGAAGGGTATGGAGGTCTATGCTCCTGGTGGAGATTGCTGGAACGAGGCAGATTAATGCTCTTGCACAGACTAGATTCGCCGAAAGGCATTGTTCTGTGTTGTAGTGTTACTTGACTGTAATGCCTTCACAATCTCTTCAGCTACCTCTTTCTGCACCCTGGGGTGTGCACCATCTGTTTTCAGGAGTCTTATCTACCTCCAGGCCTTTCAGCTTCCATAGCAAATTTTCTCCTTAGTAATAGCATCTATACTCACTTCTGCCCCGATACTCTTGAAGTTTTGGCATTTTGTGGGGGGGGGGGGAGGAAGATGAGAAGTCAGAGTAAGAAGTGCAAGGTTCCTAAGGATATATTTCCCTTAACAAAACCAGGATTCAGCACTCCATGCTGGCATGAAAAAACTAATAAGAAATACACATCACTACACTGAAATAAAAACACAATTAAGAAAATCAATGGATGGTCACTCTAGAAGATCAAGTTAACCACTCATGTCCCGCCATAGAAGACATCCCCGCGATTTGAGCAGACAAGTTCCAAGCAAAGTGAGAAATGAGTGTGCTTCGCCATGTCTGTACCTCGTTTTATCAGCTGGAGCTGAGATACAAGAAAAATATAATACAAATTAACTCTACTTGATACCTAGTTAGCCCATCGCTTTACTTTGCTTTTTAGATTAGTTGTACGGTGGTTTTTTTTTTTGTTTTTTTTTCTTTTCCTTATTGACAGGTATGAAAATTAGTATACTATTTTATTACCTTGTTATTTTATATCTAAACTGCACTGTTTGTATTAACTTATTTTTGTGTATTAATATCTCTTGTAAAGTTATATTGCAACAGTGTATCAGTGCCAATATGGTTTACCTTTTGTGTACTAATTCAATAAAAAGATTTAAAAAGAAAGAAAGTGTGGACGTAGCCTCAGATTCAAACTACATTGGACAAAAGGAGAAAGAAGAATAGCACACATGAAAAAGAAAAATCACACAGCACTCAGATAAGACTTCTAAGTATATATTTTCATCAAAAATGAACTGGATTCAGTGCTTCATGTGTGTATATGAAATTCTGATAAGAAATACAGACCAGGAAACCTAAATGAGAGGCTACCTCAGAAAAAATGAATCATCACTATGGAAGAAAACATTAACCAGTGGAATGAGTACGACCCTCCATGGGAGACATCCCAATGATCTGAGCAGACTAGATGTTGACAAGGAAGCATCGAGCACCTGACTGAGAGTTGGAGATCTCTTCCCAGAAACAGAGGGGTTCCTTTCAGAAATACAGGACAAGGTGGTCAACAAAAAGAAAAAGAAATCAAAAATACAAACCATACAAAGTAACAAGGCAATAAATGCAGAAAATGCCAAGAGAAACCAGACACAATCCAACACATTCCAGGATCCTGCTGCAGTTTAACTCAATCTGATTGCTTACACAGGTACAATCAAGTGGCAAATATCATTCACCAAAATCTTGCTTTAAAATACAAACTCATGAATAACCACCATAACTTCATTAAGGCATCATAAATTCAAGCCTGATCCAGTTAGGGACAGAATCTCACAATTTATATGATAATCAATACATTATGATAATCTAGAAGAACCATCCAGATATAAAATTACAGGATAAATAAGCAGGAACAACTCCCTCAACAGATATAACCATTCTCAACACACACGTTCCTCGACCAATAGGGCATCTCACCAAAGGTATTGGTGTCATCAGTCCGACAACCAAATTATTTTTTCTGTCAATTAGTTTCCAAATGTTGCTACTCTGTCATTTGTTGCCACGACCCACTGCTGATTCCCTTCTCCTCATCATATGTTCTTACCCCAACCATCGTCCAGAGCCCCAAACTCTGCCCTGTGCAGACTTGCCTCTGGTTTCTGACCCTGCTCCGTTGAACATCCAACTAATGGTTTCCCATTCTACTTTCAGTCTTTAGAGGACAGTGGTGTTTTCAACAATCCTTCAGCAGCAGGGAAAATGACCCATAATGTGGAAATGAGCCCTGAATAAGGAGGTTAACTCCCAATGTCATTCTTCCTCAGCCCAGAGATTAGAGGGGTGAAGAACATCTCAGACAGAACTGCAGTCTGCTCGACTTCTTCAGTCTGCGGAAAATTCAAGGGAAACCTCTTCACCCACAGAGTGGTGACTGTTTGGAACCCATTCCACAGATGTGAACAACAGGGGAGGATTTAAAAGGACTGTCGTGGAACTGGATCAATGGCTGGGTCCAGCAGGTCTGAGTACACTGGTTATGTTATAAATATGCTAAGTACCAAAAACAGAGTTTAAAATAGAACTAATTTATTTGTCGGAGATGCAGAATATTAAACTCCAGTCCCATTAAAGGTGAATATGTAGCAGAAGAAACTCCTCCCATGCCCAGTGACCAGGGTGCAGACTGGGTGTGGTGAGCAGCAGCAATAATTGCAGAGTTCAGCACCGACAATCACTCTCAAAACAGCATTCAGCAATGGTGATGGACAAATACCCAGCATGCAGCTAATTAAAACTTTCTCCGCAGTGTGAACCCTGCAGTGTGTCACAAGTGTAACATGCTGTGAGGTTTCACTGCTCATGTAATGGCCTCTCTACACTGATTCACTGCTGAGGTAATGGGTTCTCTGTAGCTGTAATGTTTAGGTTATGACTAGAGATAACAATGTTTTGGAGGGAGGGCTATCCAATGACAGAAATGTTCTCTCTTGTGAGTCTGGAAGAGAGATTTTCGTGGTCTTTTGCTGGGGAGAGATGAGAAGATGCGAATGGAGAGAGTGGGCTCTTTCTATTTTTTTGTTTACTTCACTAACCCTATACTCAAAGTAAGAATTATGAAGCTCAATTGTATAATCACATGTTGTGTACTGTTTGTTATTTCGGGGTACTGATTTGTAACAGGGGACACATTGCACAGCATCCACCCAAACGAGATTTCTTAAGTTTGGCCAGGCTGGGGCGCTGTCACCCCCTGTATTAAGCTGCTAGCCGAAGGGAGAGTTACATAAGGTGAGATGACTGAGTGAATCGCTTCGACATTCACAGCAGGTGAACAGCCTCTCTCCAGTGTGAACCCGGTAGTGTGTCATAAGGATAGACAACTGAATAAATCTAGGAAGATTGCAGGAAGATTGTTTCTGATGTTGGGGAAGTCCAGAACGAGGGGTCACAGTCTGAGGATAAAGGGGAAGCCTTTTAGGACCGAGATTAGGAAAAACTTCTTCACACAGAGAGTGGTGAATCTGTGGAATTCTCTGCCACGGGAAACAGTTGAGGCCCGTTCATTGGCTATATTTAAGAGGGAGTTAGATATGGCCCTTGTGGCTAAAGGGATCGGGGGTATGGGGGGGAAGGCTGGTACAAGGTTCTGAGTTGGATGATCAGTCATGATCATACTGAATGGCGGTGCAGGCTCGAAGGGCTGAATGGCCTACTCCTGCACCTATTTTCTATGTTTCTATGTTACTATTATGTACACACAATGGTCTAAATGAACCAGCAGCAATAGAGCAGACCTGGAGTCTGGTTTTGATGTTAAAAACCACTATTTATTAGTAACTATTTAATATAGTAACTTTAACCAGGTAAATCAAAAGTTAGCAGTGTTACACATATATATGTGTGTAAATATAATTCCCAAACTCGTTAAAGCTTGGGTGGCAACAGTTAAAGTCTTACGATGGAAATGTAAGGAAGTTCAGTTCAATCCACGGAATTGGTGTGTGTGAGGAAGGTATTTGGAATCCAAGGTGAAAAAGACATTATGAGAAGAGCGAGGAAACAGGTCCCGTTGATCTTCCGTCGTCAGGCTCCAAATCCACTCTCGAGTTAGCCAAACACAGCTTATCACTAAGGGGACCATCTTCGAGGGTAAACTACCACCCGGGCAAGGGTAGACACACCGGTAGCCTCCACAGGGTCAGCCCTTACACACACCATGATACCCACTGATCAATTACCCTGATCGATCCTCAACCCACGCTTGTGGGCACTCGAAAGTCCCACCCAATGACTCCTCTGTCACTGGCCTCCTTTCACTGACCGGTCGCCGTAACCGGTGTCCCACTGTGTGTCTCTGGGAGAGTCATCTGACCTTGATTAAATAAACTCGCTACGAAGCAACTGTGAACATCGAACTGTCCATCACATAACCCCGCCTCTCTCTCACCATGGCAACCAAGAAGCAACTGTGAACATCGAACTGTCCATCACATAACTCCGCCTCTCTCTCACCATGGCAACCAAGAAGCAACTGTGAACATCGAACTGTCAATCACATAACTCCGCCTCTCTCTCACCATGGCAACCAAGAAGCAACTGTGAACATCGAACTGTCCAACACATAACCCCGCCTCTCTCTCACCATGGCAACCAAGAAGCAACTGTGAACATCGAACTGTCCATCACATAACTCCGCCTCTCTCTCACCATGGCAACCAAGAAGCAACTGTGAACATCGAACTGTCCATCACATAACCCCGCCTCTCTCTCACCATGGCAACCAAGCAACTGTGAACATCGAACTGTCCATCACATAACCCCGCCTCTATAACCTCGCCTCTCTCTCACCATGGCAACCAAGAAGCAACTGTGAACATCGAACTGTCCATCACATAACTCCGCCTCTCTCTCACCATGGCAACCAAGAAGCAACTGTGAACATCGAAATGTCCATCACATAACTCCGCCTCTCTCTCACCATGGCAACCAAGAAGCAACTGTGAACATCGAACTGTCCATCACATAACACCGCCTCTCTCTCACCATGGCAACCAAGAAGCAACTGTGAACATCGAACTGTCCATCACATAACTCCGCCTCTCTCTCACCATGGCAACCAGGAAGCAGGCAGCAGTACTGTAGACAGTTTCTGTCTCTCTCTCATTTAAAGGCACAGTCCATGTTCACCACAAATACTTCACCACATTCACAGTAGGTGAACGGCCTCTCCCCGGTGTGAACTCAGTGATGCACAATTGGTTGATTTGGCTGAGAGAATTTCTTCCCACAGTCTGAGCAGGTGACCGGCCCCTTCCCAGTGTGGACTCGCTGATGTTCCTTCAGTTGAGATGACATAATGAATCCCTTCCCACAGACAGAGCAGGTGAACGGCCATTTCCCTGTGTGTCAGTAGGTGAAATGACCAATTGAATCCCTTCCCACAGACTGAGCAAGTGAATGGTCACTCCCTGTTGTGAACTGACTGGTGTCTCAGTAGATGAGGTGAGCAAGTGAAGCCCTTCCCACAGTCTGAGCAGGTGAACGGTCTCTCCCTGGTGTGAACTCGCTGATGTGCCTTCAGATGAGATGACTGAATGAATCCCTTCCCACAGTCTGAACAGGTGAACGGCCTCTCCCCAGTGTGAACTCGCTGATGTATCTTCAGTTGAGATGACTTTGTGAAACCCTCCCCACAGACTGAGCAGGTGAACGGCCTCACCCCAGTGTGAATTCGCTGATGTACCTTCAATTGAGATAATTGAGTGAATCCCTTCCCACAGTCTGAGCAGGTGAACGGCCTCTCCCCAGTGTGAACTCGCTGATGTACCTTCAGATTAAATGAGCAAGTGAATCCCTTCCCACAGTCTGAGCAGGTGAACGGCCTCTCCCCCGTGTGAACTGACTGGTGTGTCAGTAGTTGAGATGCCTGAGTGAATCCCTTCCCACAGTCCAAGCAGGTGAACGGCCGCTCCCCGGTGTGAACTCGCTGGTGAGCCATTCGGTCAGATAACTGAGTGAATCCTTCTCCACAAATTCAGCAGATGACCAGCCTCTGTTCGAAGTGAACTGACTGGTGTGTCCACAGGTGGGAAGACCGACTGAATCCCTTCTCACACACAGAACAGGTGAATGACCTTGTCCCAGTGTGAACTTGCTGATGTACCTTCAGTTGAGATGACCGACTGAATCCATTCCCACTGTCTGAGCAGATGAATAGGTTTCCCCCTTTGTTGACGTACAGCTGGGATTTTCTTTTATCTACTGTCAATTTAAAGTGCCACAGTTTTAAAGCCACGAGAACATTTTCTGCCCAGATGAATGGTTGGTCCGCACAGCTGTTAAAATGAATTAGATGAATATTAGTATTATTTCATGTTCTTGTCACAGAGTCATAGAAAAGTACAACACAGAAACAGGCCCTTTGGCCCATCTAGTTTGTGTTGAACTATGTAAACTGTCTACCCCTGTACCCCTACCATCCAGGTACCCATACAAACCACTTACATGTTGAAATTGAGCTCGCACGCACCAGTTGGGCTGTCTGCTCATTCCACACCTGGATGACCGTCTGTGTGAAAAAGATTCCCCTCATGTTCCCCTTCATGTTTCACCTTTCACCCTTAACCCATGGCCTCTGGTTGTAGTCCCACCCCATCTCAGTGGAAAAAGCCAGCTTGCATTTACCCCATCTATAACCCTCATAATTTTGGCACACCTCCATCAAATCTCCCCTCGATCTTCTACGTTCCAAGGAATAAAGCCCTGACCTGTTCAATCTTTCCCTATAACCCAAGTCCTCCAGACCTGGCAACATCCTTGTGAATTTTCTCTGAACTCATTCAACCTCTTTTACATCTTTCCTGTAGGTAGGTGATAAAACTGCACACAACACTCCAAATTAGGCCTCACCAATGTCTTGTAAAAAGTCAACAAAGTCATCTCCTGTACTCAGTACTTTGGTTCATGAAGGCCAATGTGCCAAATCTTTCTTTCCGTCCCTATTTAACTGTGACACCACTTTCAGTGAATTATGGACATGTATTCCCAGATCCCTTTCTTCTGCAGCACTCCTCAGTGCCCGACCATTCACTGTGTAAGACCTTGGTCCCACCAAAATGCAACACCTCGCACTTGTCTCCATTAAATTCCATTTTGCATTTCTCCAGCTGGTCCAGATCACACTGCAAGCCATTATACCCTTCCTCACTGTCCACTACACCCCCAATCTTAGTGTCATCCAGAAATCTGCTGATCCAGTTAACCACACTATCATCCAGATTACTGATCTAGATGACAAACAACAACAGATCCAGCACCGATCCCTGTGGCACACCACTAGTCACAGGCCTCCAGTCAGAGAGGCAACCATCGGCTTCTCCCAAAACCAGTGTCTCATGCAATTTACTATCTTATCTTGAATGCTAAGTGACTGAACCTTCTTGACCCACTTCCCATATGAGACTTTGTCAAGTGCCTTGCTAAAGTCCACGTAGACAACATTCACTGCCTTGCCTTCGTCCACTTTCCTGATAACTTCCTCGAGAGACTCTATTAGATTGGTTAGACATGACCTAGCATGCACAAAGCCATGCTGTCTATCCTTAATCAGTCCACATCTATCCAAATACTTACATATCTGGTTCCTGCACATTCGTTCCAATGACTTTCCCACTACTGATGTCAACCTCACTGACGTATAATTTCCTACTTTATTTTTAGAGCCTTTCTTGAACAGCGGAACAACATTGGCTGTCCTCCAATCCTCCAGTACCTCACCAGTCACTAAGCATTATTTAAATATCTGTGCTTGGGTCCTGACAATTTCTGCACTTGTTTTCCGCAGAGTCCCATGGAACAACTTGTCAGGCCCTGGGGATTTATCCACGCTAATTTGCCTTAAGACAGCAAGCACCTCCACCTCTGTAATCTGTACAGGGTCCATGAAGTTGATGCCATTTTGCCTCACTTCTATAGACTCTGTGTCCATCTCCTAAGTAAATGTGGATGCAAAAAATAATATTTAAAATCTCCCCCATATATTTTGTCTCCTCATACAGATTACCATTCTGATCGTCCAGAGTGGGCATGTTTCTGTACTGAACTGGCCAAACTTGATTGGGAGGGGAAACTAGTAGGAATGATGATGGAGCAGCAATGGCTGGCGTTTCTGGGAGCAATTCGGGAGCTGAGTGATCGATACATCCCAAAGAAGTGGAAGCATTAGAAAGGCAGGGGGACACAACCGTGGATGAAATGAGAAGCCAAAGCCAACATAAAAAGCAAAGAGAGGGCAAACAAAAGAGCAAAATCTATTGGGAAGCTTTTAGAAAACTACAGAAGATGACTAAAAAAGATGTCAGATGAGTTCAGGGTGTGGAATTATGATATTGTAGTCACTAATGAGTCTTTGTAGCACCCAACAGTCTGAGGCATTTGAAGGAACAAAATATCCAGGGCCTCAATATCTCTTGAAAACCAAGGTTCCCTGCACCAGTTACCTTTCAACTTTTATTTTGACAGGCACATACAAACTCTACACCCTCAAAACTTCACTTCTGAAGAATTCCCACTTACCAAGTACTCCTTTGCCAGAAAACAGCCTGTCCACACTTGTCAGATCCATTCTGATACCATCAGAATTGACCTTTCTCCAATTTAGAATCTCGACCCATGGTTCAGTCCTTTCTTTTTCCATGTTAACTTGGAATCTCATGGCAATATGATCACTAGATGCAAAGTGTTCCCATACACTAATATTCTGTCACTAGCCCTGGATTATTTTCTAATAGCTTATTGCACATTTCTATGCTGGGAATTCTATGTGCTGATTAATGGCACATCTGACAAACTCTACCCCATCTAGTCCTTTTACATCTGGGAGTCACGTCAATCTATGGAAATTTAAAATCATTTAGTATATCAAGCATTGGCATAGTCTGCGATCTCTCTTGCTAATTTGTTCCTCCAAATTCCTCAGATTGTTGGGTGCAAACAAGTCCCAGTCATGTCAACAAGATCACAATTCCATGCCCTGAGGTCTGAACAGCATTTGCCTGGTGTCAAGAAAACAACCTCTCCCTCACTGCCACAAAAACAAAGGAGCTGATTATGGACTACAGAAGGAATGGAGACAGGCTAACCCCTATTTACACCAATGGATCTGGGGTTGAGAGGGTGAACAGCTTTAAGTTCCTCGGCATACACATCACCGAGGATCTCATGTGGTCTGTACATACCAGCTGTGTGGTGAAAAAGGCACAGCAGTGCCTCCCTCACGTCAGACGGTTGAAGAAGTCTGAAATGGGGCCCCAAATCCTAAGAACTTTCTACAGGGACACACAATTGAGAGCATCCTGACTGGCTGCATCACTGCCTGGTCTGGGAACTGTACTTCCCTTAATCACAGACTTTGCAGAGAGTGGTGTGGACAGCCTAGCGCATCTGTAGTTGTGAACTGCCCATGATTCAGGACATTTACAGGGACAGGTGTGTAAAAGGGGCCCAGAGGACCACTGGGGACCCTACTCAACCGAACCACAGACTGTTCCAAGCTGCTACCATCCGGGAAACAGTACTGCAGCATAAAAGCCAGAACCAACAGGATTCTTCTATCAGGTCATCACACTGCTTAATTCATGCTGATACAACTGTATTTCTATGTTATATTGACTGTCCTGTTCTATTATAAATTACTATAAATTGCACATTGCACATTTAGATGGAGATGCAACACAGATTTTTACTCCTCATGCATGTGAAGGATGTAAGTAAGAAAGTCAATTCAATTCACCCTCTCTATTACCTGGCATTCTGGCTCCCATCCCCTCTACAACTTTGGTTTAACACCCCCCCCCCCACCCACCACACTAGCACAAGCAAGCCTTAACACTAGGATATCAGTCCCCTTCTAGTTCTGTTGCCGTAACTAGCAAATCCCCTATCACCTCTTTGACTTTCCTCTGCCACGTAATCTCCTCCCCCCAACAGTTTCTAAAGTGGTAGAATACATAGAACATAAAAAAAACATAGAAAACCTACAGCACAAAACAGGCTCTTCAGCCCACAAAGCTGTGCCAAACATGTCCCTACCTTAGAGCTACCGAGGCTTACCCAGAGCCCTTTACTTTTCTAAGCTCCATGTACCCATCCAGGAGTCTCTGAAAATACGTTATTGTTTCCACCTCCTCCACTGCCGCCGGCCGCCTATTCCACGCACTCACCACTCTCTGCATGAATAACTTATCCCCGACATCTCCTCTGTATTTACTTCCAAGCACCTTAAACCTATGCCCTCTCGTGCTAGCCATTTCAGCCCTGGGAAAAAGCCTCAGACTATCCACATGATCAATGCCTCTCATTATCTCATACACCTCTATCAGGTCACCTCTCATCCTCCGTCACTACAAGGAAAAATGGCCAAGTTCACTCAACATATTCTCATAAGGCATGCTCGCCTGTCGAGGCAAAGTCCTTATAAATCTCCTCTGCACCCTCTCTATGGCCTACCTGTTGCTGTGTGGGATGGCCACAAGAGTACTCTGCGATGGCTATTTAATCTCATTCCCCTTCCTGACTCTCACCCAGTTTCCTGTGTCCTGCACCTTGGGTGTAACTCACCTCTCTTTATCCCACCCCTTCCGACTCCCGGATGATACGGAATTCATCCATTTCCAGCCCCAACTCCTTAAAGTGGAGACACAACATGTGCACACTGAATTTTATATATAGAGGTACTCATTTTAACAGCTAGCAAATCACTGTCAGTAATAATTTTGATCTGCAATCTCACACAACATATGTAACAGGTCTGTAGCAGGTAATGAAGGATTTTCTCACTGGAGCAATTGCACACTGTCCATATCTGATTTGCTTGCTAAATAATGCTATAAAAAGTCAGATTTTCAAATATCACTCCACTTCTTCCCACTTGCAAATTCTCCAGCAACTTTTGCATCACCACAATACACACAGGTAACACCAGTTTCTGTATTGTATATAAATATTTCCCCTGAACCCTCCCCCAGGTGACTGACGGTGGTGAACTCAGTGATGGCAATGCCAATGAATATGAAGGGAAGGGCAGTAGTCTGTCTCATTGGAGTCTGGCACATTTGTGATGTGAAAGCTACTTGTTGCCCAGGGCAAAGGTGTTTGATATCATTATGTACCCAGAGAGAGTGGGACAAAACATGTTCTCACGGGTAGAAAGTCCAGAACAAGAGGGGGTGGAACCAGCAACAGACACAAAATGCTGGAGGAACTCAGCAGGCCAGGCAGCATCTATGGAAAAGAGTGCTAATGCTGAGTTCCTCCAGCAATTTGTGTGTGTTGCTCGGATTTCCAGCATCTGCAGATTTTCTCTTGTTTGTGACTGGAGGCAGAACAAAGGTGATTTTCACAACAGCTGATGTAAAAGATTTTGTTCCCTTTCTCCGAGTTCCCGATCCTTGCATTTAGACAGCTGGAGCTCAGCTCTGTCTGAGAGACCCATCGGTTCCCATTCCCTCATCAGCCGGAAGCTCCCCGGGGCCCGTGTACGGATGGTGGGGCTGAGAGAGAGGGAAGAGAGCAGGACTGTCCCGGGATTGCGGGTCACGGAGTCCGGAGTCACAGCAACTACCCGAAGTCGGTGTTGAAAACGCCGCCCGGTGAGACCCCCAACCCGGAGACCCCTTCTCACCTCAACCGATCATCCGGGGCCTTTTGTGCCCCGCGCGCTGGTGAGCTCGAGCTTGGTCGGTTTAACGGCCGGGCTACTAATCACGTGAGCAGCCCCTCCCCCACCCCTGCAACAGGGGAGTCACGCGCTGCGCTATTCCCATTGGTGGGAAGCGATGTCAATCACTGCTTCCAGCCAATAGCGGAGGTGGACCAGCCGAGAGGGCGTTACCCCCGCTGACACCGTCTCCCGAACTTTCCGTCACGGCGGGACAACCGTCAAAGTAAATGTCCGCTTTCTGATTTATTTCCATTTCCCTCCGAGGGAAGTTGGGGCGTTTGTGAAGCGTCTCCTGCGGCCGGAGTCTGATGTGTCGCTGAGAGGTAGGAGGAGACCGCTCGGCCCGTCGGTTTGATGCCGGTTCCCCGGGGAGGGAGAGGATGAAGACGGGGAGAGAGGGGGCGGACAGGATGTTTGTCCCGGTGGGGACAGGAGGGGCTCATCTGTGGAAATGTCTGAGCCCACGGTGGTGGCGATTCACCACATTGGGGGGCAAACACCGGCAGACTGTTGCCCTGCAAGCGGGGCCAATGGTCCGGGCAAAGTGACAATTATTTGTGTTTTGTTGAGACTGTACCGGGAATATGGTGTAAAATCCCGCTCCCCACACTAACACGGGTCACACAGACCAAAGAACAAACTGCCGGAGGAACTCAGTGGGTCGGGCAGCATCTGTGGAGGGAAATGGACCGTCAACATTTCGGGCCGAGACCCTCCCTCTGGACTGAGAGTGGACGGGAAATAGTCCGAGAAAAGAGGTGAGGGGTGGGGATGGGGCAAGAGCTGGGGAGTGAGAGGTGGATCCAGGTGAGGGGGAGGTGGGAAGGTGGAAATAGTGACGGGGTGGGAGGTGAGTGGTTGGGGCAACACGGGGCTGCAATAGATGGAAATTAATTCCATAGAGGATTAACAAAGAGGTTAGAGAGTATTTGTTATGGAGAGTGCAATGAAGATTCACCAGACTGATCCCCGGAGTGGTGGGGTCATCATATGAAGAAAGATCAAATGTGATAACTCTTTCATTTAGAGAATCGAGGACTGAGAGGTGAACACGTTGAAATGCACAACATCATTACCGGCTGAACCAGGGATCCCAGTCTCTGAAAAAGGGGGTGGACTGTCTGGGACTGAGATGAGGGGAAATGTCTCCACTCCGAGGGTGGTGAATGTCTGTAAATCCCCACCACAGAGGCCGGTGAAGATTCAGTGATCGTCCTCACATAAAATAGAGGCCGGCAGATGTGTGGAGACCGGAGGGATCGAGGAAATGAGGATCGGGCAGAAACATGTGACTGAGATGGGAGAGCAGCCGTCATCTTGTTGATGGTTAGAGGGGCTGAATGGCTAACTCCTGCTGTTTCTCACTTGATGTTTCAGTGTTCCTGTCCAGTGAGGCTGGAGGAATGTGAATAGAAATGAGTGTTTATAAACATGGACAGATTTAAATGAAAACTGCACATTTCCGTTTTGGGTCTGAATTGTGTGTTGGACCGGGATGGGAATCGAGCCCGTCACTCTGTGACCTGGGGGTGGAGGGTAAGGGACAGGGAAGATCTGGAGGGAAAAAGTAAAAATAGATCTGGTGTAAATATGGAATAATGTGGGAAATGCAGCGGATGGTTCGGGCAGCGTGTGAGGGGCGAGGAGCAGAGTCACCGGTTCAGGTGGGAGACCCTCCACCAGTCATGTGATCCCATTTCCTGTTCACGTTTTTCCACAGACCTGCATCATCTGTAGTTCACTGCTCTACGTGTACGTGTAGCTTCATCTTTTGCCTGTTCAGACAAGTCAGTGAGATCCGGATCTGTCACATCCTCTCATTGTGGGTGGGCAATGTTTTATTCTGCAATATTTTCAGCATGTTTCCATATTACCACATAACAATTACAGCATGGAAACAGGCCATCTCGACCCTTCTAGTCCGTGCCGAATGCTTACTCTCACCTCGTCCCAGGCCTCAGACCATAACCACTGGGCTGAGGCCTGGGACTAGGCCTCATTCCACTGTTTTTACCAGCTGAAGGGCAGCCAATGTTTCTGGCTGTATGACCCATTTATGTGAGAATTTAGCCTTTTGTATTTATCTGAGCTTTTCATAAGTTAATTTATAGTTTAGTACAGTTTCGTTAAGCTTCACTCCAGAATTTCCAAAGCAATAACCCATTCGGTCAAATAGTTCCACACAATTAAAATAGTTTATTACATTTTTTAATTTTGTACTACTTATATAATTTAACTATTTAATATGTATGTTCTTATTTTAAATCACAATGGTTAAAATCTATTGTTATGAATTAGGTTCTATTGCTGCCGCAGAGACAACAAATTACATGACATCTGCCAATGCTATTAAACCTGATTCTGATAATTGGTCTGGGAGACCCACCACCGGTCACCTGATCCCAGTTACTGCAGATCGTAATGCGAGATTGAAGCCTTTTCTATTTATTTGCTTTCCTCAGAAATGACAACAGTTAAGTTTCCTTCTCTGGTTCCAGAGCAGAAGCTCAGTCTGTCTAATATTTCCACACAATTAAAATGGGGAATTTGCTTATTCTTATCACGTACTGAGCTACAGTGAAAATCTTGCCTGACGTACCATCCACACAGATCAATACATTACAACAGTACATTGAGCTGATATACGACAAAACAATAACTGTAACAAAGCATTATGGCTGCAGAGAAAGTGCAGTGCAGATAGACATATGAGGCAGGGTCACATCGAGTTACATTGTGAGTTTGAGTCCATTTTATTGGACTGGAGACCATTAATTTAGCTTATAACCACAGACAGGAAGCTGTCCATGAGCCTGGTGGTACGCACTTTAAGGATTTTGTATCTCTTCCCCGATGGGAGATTGGGTTTGCAGCAATAATGTCCAAAGTTGTGGGCATCTTTGAGTACACGGCCTGCTTTCCCGAGGCAGGGGAAGTGTAGGAAGAGTCCATAGAGGGGAGGCTTGTTTCTATGATGTTTCCAGATGAGACCAAAGTTCTCTGCAGTTCCTTGCAGTCATAGGCAGAGCTTTAGCCATGCAAAGGCGTGAAGTATCGACAAGAAGCTCAGAGACCTCGGCCTTCTCCCTGCCTTGTGTAGCTGGATCCTGGACTTCCTGTCAGATCTCCGGCAGGTGGTAAGAGTGGGCTCCCTCACCTCTGTCTCTCTGACCCTCAGCACACACGCCCCACAGGGTTGTCTCCTTGGCCCCCTCCTTTACTCTCTGTGCACCCATGACTGTGTCGCCACCCACAGCACCAATCTGTTCATTAAATTTGCTGATGACACTACATTGATTGGCCTCATCCCAAATAATAACTTTCAGTTGATCAAATGCTTCCTGACAAGTCTCGGTCCAAACAGACTTTTCACCCTTCTTCAGGAGAATAGTCAGAGGAAGAGCGATATCAGCAAAGTTCTTCCAGAACTTACGATAATATCCAACCATTCCCAGAAACCTTCCAAGAGCCTTCTTACCAGTCTGTCACAAAAACTGTGGGTCAACTGTCTAAGAAAAATAACAAGATGGTTTGAATGGCAAAAATAGATTGAGGTGCTTTTATTTACAAAGATAGTGGAAAAACAAAACATTGGATGTCCACATCAAAACAAGAAATTTAAAAAAAAAACTATATATATATATATACACACAGCTTGCAATTGTCACCTGTCTGGTTAACAGCCACCCTCAGACAAAACAAAAAAAGAACCCAAAGCCTTGGTAACCCAAGGCTTATAACTGCTAAGCCAATCCCCCTAGACTAACCAAAAGCTAATTAACTCAATTATCTTCCATTTCACACAATCTGAAACTTTACCACCAGTTCTCACAATAAACACATATACTTCATCATAGGATTCACCATTTCCCGGTTAAATAACTTAAATAAACCCCAAAACTTTACCACAAGATGAGTAATTAGGTAACATAACCCTTGTCCCAGGTAAAGATGGTATCCTCCACCATCGGCACACCTGTGCAGGTTGCTGCTGCCTCTATATAAGACAGCTCTATGCAGCAGCTCTGTTTCAGACCCAGTGACTGTGGAGGAGAGAAACGTCAGATTATCATGACACTTCGGCAAAACACTTACTGGAAAGATGACTATGAATAAATTCACCTGAGATAATAAAACTGTGACATAGTGTGTTTCTTTTTTTCATACCTGTTACTGCTGGGGATGAGTGTAAAATTGTGACTGTTGATTTATTGTGACGCGTGCACTCACCACAATAACAGAGGGAATAATGTGTGTGGATGACCCTTTGAGTGTTTTACTGAGTGTGCCCTGAGACATCTGTAATCAGTGACGGGCCTTCGTCACACAGTCGGAATAGGAACTTCAGAAATGGCCTGGATTTTGCCTGCACAGGAGCCAACTTGCCTTGACCTACAACACAGCCAAGACAGATCACAGAGGCATGGCCAAATTCACTCTTAGCTAAGTCAGCTGTAAGGTTGGCCCTGGAAAGCCTGTCAAACAGCTCTTCTACTACACAGTTATGCTCTTCCCAAGTGTCACTCCCTGTGACTAAGTCATCAATATAGGCATCTGTGTGTCCTAACCCTTGAATTACAGAATCAATCATTCTCTGGAATGTTCCTGGAGCATATTTCATTCCAAATAGCGAAACATTGTATTCATACAACCCAGAAGGTATAACAAATGCAGAAATTTCTCTACCTCAGTCCGTCAATGGAACACACCAATACACTTTCACAGATCAATCTTTGTAAGAAATTGCCTTTTCCAACCCTATCGATGCAATCATCCACCCTAGGGATAGGATAGGCATCTGTTTTTGTTACTGCATTTACCTTCCTATAATCAGTGCAAAATCTAACACTACCATCAGGTTTGGGCACAATAACGCAGGGTGAGCTCCAATCTGATGTTGAAGGCCTAATAATACTATTTTCCAGCATATATTCAATTTCTTGCTCAGCCAATTTACACTTTTCTACGTTCATGTGATATGGGTGTTGTTTAATCAGTTTGGCTTGACCAATATCTACGTCATGTACTGCGACCGTGGTTTGCTTGGGAACATTGGGAAATAAATCTTTAAACCTCAGAATTAATTCCTTCAGCTGTTGTTGTTGCTTTGGCTGCAGATGAGCCAACTTGTTGTCAATGTTTTCGAGAACAACGGAGTTCATTAGCCTAACTGGGACCATGTTTGGCTTGTGAAAAGTCTCAGACGAGTCAATTGTTTCATTCTCAGGGTTGCCAGATTGATATGTTTGACAACACTCACCGATGGTGCCTGCTTGTCTGAATAAGGCATTATCATATTGATGTGTACTACCTGTGTTAGTTTACGTCAGTCGTGTGTTTTAATACCATAATTCACATCATTAATTTGAGAGACTATTTCATACAGTCCGTTGAATTTCGCCTGAAGTGGATTCGTCAACATTGGAGATAAGGCAAGCACATTATCCCCCACCATATATTTTCTTTTGTTTTGGTCTGCTTATCAAACCAACACTTCATTTTGTTTTGAGAAATCTTTACGTTTTGTCTCGCTAGACGACAGGCTTGGTGTAGTTTATTTCTGAACTTCAAAACATAGTCTAACAAGTTAACATGTACATCCCCATCAATCCACTGTTCCTTTAACAAGGTCAAAGGTCCCCTCACTCTATGACCAAATACAAGTTCAAATGGACTAAAGCCCAGTGACTCCTGTACCAACTCTTTTAAGCCTGATTTATACTTGTGCGTCAAGTGTACGCCATCGGCACTACGTACCCTATGCCATACCCACGCTGTACCTTACGCCGTAGGGTGACGTGCAGCTCCTCTAAAAAGTAACTCACGCGTCACGGCGACGCAGAGCGCAACAACTGTGATTGGTCCGCTTGGTAGCATCGCATTTCTGGTTGCTTTTCTCTGCCATGTCTGTACACTGATGCAAAATAAATGGTTGGAGACAATGAACCGAATCGTCAAGTCTACCTGCCAACATCCGAAAATCTTTGAAATGCATTTCCTTGTCCATGTCTCTCATGAAAAAGTTCAACAGTGTCAGAGAAACCCCACCGCCAACTTGCATTTTGGTGGTGAAGTGCAAAGCGATGCAGACACAACTACGCATGCTCGCTACGGCGTAGGGCTACGCAAAAATAAAATGGGGTAGGATACGGCGTATCCCGAACGCACAAGTATAAATCAACCTTTACTGCGAACAAAAGCAAATGTATTCCTTCACCCCAGTCTTTTCCATCTTCAACACAGTATGTCTTAATCATTGTTTTGACAGTAGAATTAAATCTTTCCAAAGCCCCTTGTGATTCCGGATGGTACGCAGACGACGTAATTTGTTTAGGTCCCAGTTCATAAACTACCTGCTGGAATAATCCAGATGTAAAATTACTTCCTTGATCAGACTGGATTTCTTTAGGCAAACCAAATAAAGTAAAAAAAAAACTTAAGAGCCTTCGTCACAGTTTTAGCTTTAATATTTCTGAGAGGTATTGCCTCTGGGAATGTGGATGCGGTATACATAATAGTTAGCAAATACTGATGGACAGCTTTAGTCTTTGGCAATGGGCCACACAATCCACTATAAATTTGGAACAGGGTTCTCTGAATGCAGGTATAGGCCGGAGTGGGGCCACTGGGGTAACCTGATTAGGTTTACCCACAACTTGACAAGTGTGACAAGTTCTGCAAAAGGTCACAACACCTTTCCTCAAATTAGGCCAGTAAAATTCCTTTATAATCCTGTTTACAGTTTTATTCACTCCATAATGGCCATCTAAGGGCATACTGTGAGCCAAAGTTAAAATTTCAGTCCTATAAACTTTAGGAACTACAACTTGGTGAATAATTGTCCATTCCTCACTCGCAGGCATAGCAGGTGGCCTCCACTTCCTCATTAACACTCCATCCTTGAGATAATACCCTACTGACATTTTTTTAATCTCATCATCTGAGAGAGATGTTTCTTATAAAGCTTCAATCTCAGGGTCCCAGTTCTGTTCTGCTATAAACTCCTTCCTAGACAGGGATAAATCTTTCTCATCAGACTTACTACCTGAATCCTGTTGAAACAATGAAGGCAGAAAAGTCCCTGACAAGTCATCATAACCTGAATCCCAATTTTGGCTACCTTGGGTATCAGAATCGTGCTGCACAGAACCGTCTGCATTAGCAGACTTTTTCACCATACTTCGAGTTACTGTGCAGGAAGTATAAATGTTAAAATCCATCTGTGGGTCGTCAGTGGTTGGCTTAGTTGTCAACTGCACTGCAGGAACAACATTACCATCTACCAGGTCATTCCCTGACAGCAAAGTAACATCTTCCACCTGTAAACTGGAGCATAATCCAATTTTAACAGGTCCCGAAACCAACCCTGACTGTAAAGTTACCCTGTGCAATGGCACAGAAACCATGCCACCCCCAATGCCTTTAATAAGATTTACCTCACCAATGTTAGTCTCACCACCAAACTTTAGAAGGCTGTCTAACATAAGTGACTGAGAAGCCCCAGTTTCTCGAAGAATTTTCACTGGTACCGGTGTTGACCCTTCCATTACTAATACAAACCCATCTGACATAAAATGATCGAATCTCTTCTTAACTCAGTCAGACCTCTCAGTCCTTAAATGAGCCGCAACAAAATGTTCAGAACCCTGTGGGTTTATAGGTGCTTCAACATACTGATCACAGGCATTTGGGACTGCCTCCTTTTCCTTTTTCTTCTTCAGGACAGAACAATTAGCCATCATATGACCAGCTTTCTGACAATAGTAACAAGAGAGACCAGAATATTTCTCCTTCAACTGCTTCCCTTCATTCTTACCTTATTACTAATCCCAGCTTTAATTTCTGGTTTACCCTGGTTATCCCTGCTACTCTTTTGGAAGCTCTTATTCGGGGTAAGCTTAATCTTATGAGTTAAAGCAAACTCATCTGCTAATCTAGCAGACTCCTGCAAAGTGGCAGCATCCTTTTCATCTAAATCTAAATCAAGGATGCATCTTTTGAATTCTTCAATTAAAACCAACTCTTTCAAGCTGTTGAAATCATCATTTACATTTTTATACGTGCACCAGTGGTCAAAACACACAAACTTCTCATAAGAAAATTCCATATAAATCTAGTTCAGAGATTTCCTCAAATTTCTAGACTTTTGCCTGTATGCTTCTGGGACCAACTAATAAGCTTTGAGCACAGCCTCTTTCACTGTGTCATAATCAGCTGCTTCATCAACTGTCAAAGCAGAATAGGCTCACTGAGCCTTCCCCTTAATTACACTTTGTAAGAGAATGGGCCAACCCTCTTTTCACTACTTTAAACCCTGAGCAACCTTTTCAAAATGCTGAAAGTATTTATCAACCTCTGCCTCGTCAAATGGGGGTACCAATTTAACTTCCCGACTGGCCTGAAACTTATCACCAGAGTCTCACGCTAGACCTCTTTGCTGCAATCTCTCTATCTTTTTCAGTTTGAACATCCTCTACCTTTCTGCTTCCTCCCTGTTTTTCTGCCTCTTCTCTCTGTTTTCCTGCCTCAAACTGCCTCTGTCTTTCCACAACCTCCATCTTTATTTTTTCTAACTTGTACGGGAGCTCAAGCTCACTAGGTTTACTTTCAGGAAACACCTCCAACTCTTCCACTTTAAACACACCCTCAGATACATAATACTCAGCTATTATCCTCTGCATCTGTGACCTCCTCATTGTCAATTTCATCTTAGCAAGTTTTAACCTTTTAGCAATACTCAATAACTCAATCCTTCTGGCGTCCTCTAATGCCTCAGAGGTTGGCGCTTCCAGACATGTATCAACATCCATTGCTTCTCATTTTCTACACACAAATAAATCAAAAGGGATTTCACCAATGAAATCAATAAGTAATCTATACGGCCCCAAATCTGTTCATATCCAGGATGCAGGCCTCAATTTTTTTACGAACCCTAACACTTTAAAAATGAACCAGCAGCAATAGACTACACCTGGAGTCTGGTTTTGATGTTAAAACCACTATCTTTATTAGTATCTACTTCTAATATAGTAACTTAAGCAAGATAGGTAGTGGTGGAGGGAGTACATTCAGTTTGGAGGATTGTGACAAGTGGTGTCCCACAAGGATCTGTTCTGGGACCTCTACTTTTCGTCATTTTTATTAACGACCTGGAGGTCGGGGTAGAAGGGTGGGTTGGCAAGTTTGAAGACGACACAAAGGTTGGTGGTGTTGTAGATAGTGTAGAGGATTGTCAAAGATTGCAGAGAGACATTGATAGGATGCAGAAGTGGGCTGAGAAGTGGCAGATGGAGTTCAACCCGGAGAAGTGTGAGGTGGTACACTTTGGAAGGACAAACTCCAAGGCAGAGTACAAAGTAAATGGCAGAATACTTGGTAGTGTGGAGGAGCAGAGGGATCTCAAGGTACATGTCCACAGATCCCTGAAAGTTGCCTCACAGGTGGATAGGGTAGTTAAGAAAGCTTATGGGGTGTTAGCTTTCATAAGTCGAGGGATAGAGTTTAAGAGTTGCGATGTAATGATGCAGCTCTATAAAACTCTGGTTCGGCCACACTTGGAGTACTGTGTCCAGTTCTGGTCACCTCACTATAGGAAGGATGTGGAAGCATTGGAAAGTGTACGGAAGAGATTTACCAGGATGCTGCCTGGTTTAGAAAGTATGCATTATGATCAGAGATGAAGGGAACTAGGGCTTTACTCTTTGGAGAGAAGGAGGATGAGAGGAGACATGATAGAGGTGTACAAGATAATAAGAGGAATAGATAGAGTGGATAGCCAGCACCTCTTCCCCAGGGCACCACTGCTCAATACAAGAGGACATGGCTTTAAGGTAAGGGGTGAGAAGTTCAAGGGGGATATTAGAGGAAGGTTTTTTACTCAGAGAGTGGTTGGTGCGTGGAATGCACTGCCTGAGTCAGTGGTGGAGGCAGATACACTAGTGAAGTTTAAGAGACTACTAGACAGGTATATGGAGGAATTTAAGGTGGGGGCTTATATGGGAGGCAGGGTTTGAGGGTCGGCACAACATTGTGGGCCGAAGGGCCTGTACTGTGCTGTACTATTCTATGTTCTATAAACAATAGTTAACAGTGGTATGTGTATATATGTGTGTAAATATAACTCCCACCCTACTGAGCTCGGGGGAAACAAGGCTTGGAGTCTTGAGACGGTAAAGTATGGAAGTTCAGCTCAATCATAGAATAGGTGATGAGAGAGAGATATTTGTAATCCAGGGTAAATGTTGAGAGAAGGCAATTATGTCAAATTCCACAGTTTCCACGGTGGTAAGAGAACAGTTGCTGTAGAACTTATCCATCGTTGTTCCAAATCCACATACGAATTATCACCGAAAGTGACTTGTCACAAGGGGTATCATCTTCAAGTGAATTACCACACCACACCCAGGCAAGGGTTAACACATAAGTGGTCTTCACAGGATACCCCAAATCCGATCCACTCCTATAGATCAAATGAGGTGACAACCACACATTCAATGTATGCTGAATCGATAATTAACCCAACCTTGTGGGCAGAGGAAAGTTCTAAACAGTGACCCTTGGCCACTCGTTCCCTTGTTTTGAACCTTCCATTTTTCCTCCTTCATCTCTGTCTGACTCTGAGTGTCTGTGTCCTCGGTTAAAACTAAACAAGCTGTGAGTGATGTAAACGAGATGCGAGTCAGACTGATTCGCCTTAATCTCTCTCCCTCTTAAAATGACAGCCCACAGCAAATGAAACCTAGGGATTCATAACAACGGTCACTGCCCATTGTGAACTGACTGATGTGCCAGTAGTTGGGATGACTGAGTGAATCCCTTCCCACATTCTTTGCAGGTGAATGGCTTCTCCCCAGTGTGAACTCGCTGATGTCTCTGTAGGCTGGATGATCGAGTGAATCTCTTCCCACATTCCGAGCAGGTGAACGGCTTCTCCCCAGTGTGAACTCGCTGATGTATCATTAGGGCAGAAGAGTGAGTGAATCCCTTCTCACAGACTGAGCAGGTGAACGGCTTCTCTCCAGTGTGAACTCGCTGATGACTCTGTAGGTTGGATGACTGAGTGAATCCCTTCCCACAGACTGAGCAGCCGAACGGCTTCTCCCCAGTGTGAACTCGCTGATGAATCTGTAGGTCGGATGACCGAGTGAATCTATTCCCACATACAGAGCAGGGAAATGGCTTCTCCCCAGTGTGAACTCGTTGATGACTCTGTAGGTCGCATGACCGAGTGAATCCCTTCCTACAGACTGAGCAGGTGAACGGCTTCTCCCCAGTGTGAACTCGCTGATGACTCTGCAGGTTGGATAACTGAGTGAATCTATTCCCACATTCTGTGCAGGTGAACGGCTTCTCCCCAGTGTGAACTCGCTGATGACTCCATAGGTGGGATGACTCAGAGAATCTCTTCCCACATTCTGAGCAGGTGAACGGCTTCTCCCCAGTGTGAACTCGCTGATGACACTGTAGGTGGGACGACCGACTGAATCTCTTCTGACAGACTAAGCAGGTGAACGGCTTCTCCCCAGTGTGAACTCGCTGATGTAACAGTAGGGTGGATGACTGAGTGAATCTCTTCCCACAGACTGAGCAGGTGAACGGCTTCTCCCCAGTGTGAACTCGCTGATGACTCTGTAGGTGGGATGACTGAGTGAATCTCTTCCCACATACTGAGCAGGTGAACGGCTTCTCCCCAGTGTGAACTCGCTGATGTACCAGTAGGGTGGAAGACTGAGTGAATCTCTTCCCACATACTGAGCAGGTGAACGGCTTCTCCCCAGTGTGAACTCGCTGATGACTCTGTTGGTGGGATGACCGAGTGAATCTCTTCCCACAGTCTGAGCAGGTGAACGTCCACTCCCCGGTGTAAACACGCTGGTCAGCCATTAGGTCAAATGACTGAGTGAATCCTTTCCCAGAAATTCAGCAGATGACCAGCATCTACCCGGTGTGAACTGACTGGTGTGTCCACAGGTGAGACGACTGACTGAATCCTTTCTCACACACAGAACAGGTGAAAGGCCTTGCCCAGTGTGAACTTGCTGATGTACTTTCAATTGAGATGACCGAGTGAATCGATTCCCACTGTTTGAGCAGGTGAACGGCCTTTCTCCTGTGTAGAATGACGACTGTGCCAGTCTGTCAGATGATCAAGTGAATCCCTCCCCACTGTCTGAGCAGGAAAGATGGTTGATTGAATCCCTTGCTCCACTTCTTAAATGTCTAGACAGAGACAGCAAAACTGGTGTTTGAGATTCCTGGAGACAAATTACTTCTCGTTTTAACCTGTAAAAAGATTTACAAAATCCATCAATGGGTGAAGGACAACATTTCAGATGAGATTACTTGAGTTGCCAAGGTTTGTTCTGGTATCACACTGTTACAGTGAGGTTCAACCCAAGTTGGACAGAGAAATCATCTTCTGGCTGGTCGCAGTGCTGGTATCTGGAATGACCATCAATTCCCTGATGCTCTTCCTGTCTCTATCAGAATGGGGCATTTCTGCCATCTCCAGTCTGTTCCTTGGCTCAGTTTGACTCTCTCCATTGGTATTATTCCCTGTTCCTGCTGAGCCACATGGGTGCCTGGCCCCACAGTAACTGAAACACTCTCGCGCAAATAGTCTTTCTTGACGTGCAACTGGGGTTTTCTTGTATCATTAACTTAAGGTGCCACAGTTTTAACGCCATATAAAAAAATCCTGCTGAGATGAATGGTTGGTCTGCACAGCTGTTAAAAGGACTTAGAGTGAATTTTTGTATTATTTCAGGTTCTTTTCACAGTCATAGAAAACTACAACACAGAAACAAGCCCTTTGGGCCAACTAGTTTGTGCTGAACTATTTAAACTGCCCACTCCCATACCCCTACCATCCAGGTACCTTTACAAACCTCTTAAATGTTGAAATTGAGCTCGCATTCACCACTTGTGCTGGCTGCTCATTCCACACCTGGGGTCTGTGTGAAGAAGTTTCCCCTCATGTTCCCCTTAACGTTTCACCTTTCACCCTTAACCCATGGCCTCTAGTTGTAGACCCACCATCTCAGTGGTAAAAGCCAGCTTGCACTTACCATATCTATAACCCTCATAATCGTCGTATACCTCCATCAAATCTCCACTCATCTTCTACATTCCAAGGAATAAAGTCCTGACCTGTTCAATCTTTCTTTATAACCCAAGTCCTCCAGACCTAGCAACATCCTTATGAATTTTCTCTGAACTCTTTCAACCCCTTTTACATCTTTCCTGTAGGTTGGTGACCAAAACTGCACACAATACTCCAGATTAGGCCTCACCAATGTCTCGTGCAGCGTGAACATAACATCCATCTCCTGTACTCAGTACTTTGGTTCATGAAGGCCAATATGCCAAAATCTTTCTTTCCGTCCCTATTTAACTGTGACACCACTTTCAGTGAATTATGGACATGTATTCCCAGATCCCTTTCTTCTGCAGCGTTACTCAGTAACTGACCATTCACTGTGCAATTCTAGGTCCTACCAAAATGCAACACCTCGCACTTGTCTCCATTAAATTCCATTTTGCATTTCTTCACCCATTTTTCCATCTGGTCCAGGTCGCACTGCAAGCCATGATAGTCTTCCTCACTGTCCACTACACCCCCAGTCTTGGTGTCATCCACAAATTTGCTGATCCAGTTAACCACACTATCATCCAGATTACTGATATAGGTGACAAACAGTAACAGATCCAGCACCGATCCCTGTGGCACACCGCTAGTCACAGGATGTGGTCAGAGAGGCAACCATCTGCTACCACACTCTGGCTTCTCCCAAAGACAGTGTCTCATCCAATTTACTATCTCATCTTGAATGTTGAGTGACTGAACCTTCTTGACCAAACTCCCATATGAGAATTTGTCAAGTGCTTTTGCTAAAGTCCATGTAGACAACATCCACTGCCTTGCCTTCATCCACTTTCCTGATAACTTCCTCGAGAGACTCTATAAGATTGGATAGACATGATCTGCTGCCTATCCTTAATCAGTCCACATCAATCCAAATACTTGTATATCCGTCTCCTGCACACACATTCCAATAACTTTCCCACTACTAATGTCAGGCTCACCAATGTATAAATTCCTAGTTTATTTTTAGAGCCTTTTTTGAACAGCAGAACAACATCGGCTGTCCTCCAATCCTCCAGTACCTCACCTGTCACTAAGGATGACTTAAATATCTGTGCTTGGGCCCCAACAATTTCTGCACTTGTCTTCCGCAGGGTCCCAGGGAACAACTTGTCAGGCCCTGGGGATTTATCCACGCTAATTTGCCTTCAGACAGCAAACAGCTCCATCTCTGTAATCTTTACAGGGTCCATGAAGTTGATGCTGCTTTCCCTCACTTATATAGACTCTGTGACCATCTCCTGAGTAAATACGGATGCAGAAAATATCTCCCCCATCTATTTGTCTCCTCATATCGATTACCATTCTGACCTTCCAGAGAATTAATTTTTCCCCTTGCCATCTTTTCGCACTTAACATATCTGCAGAATCCATGAGGATTCTCCTTCACCTTGTCTGTTGGGGCAACCTCATGCCTTCTTTTATTTCTTTCATAAGTGTTCACCTGAATTTCCCGTACTTCATAAGTATCCCATTTGTTCCTATCTGCCCGTACCTGGTATGCACCTCTTTTTTATTGATCTGGGAGATGAAAGCCAAAGGGGTGATGGAGCTGCATGGTGGGAGGTGGGAGTAGGGGAGGGTTAAACTAAAGTTGCAGGGAGAATGGGAGCCTGAATAACAGAACAGATAGTGGAGGTGTTGTGGAGACAGATGTTGTTCAGTCCTTAGGCAAAGTCAGGAATTAAAAACATTGAGCATGGTGCAGTGAATATGCTCAATCCTGTACATTTCAATACAGGGAGCAGCGTAGGAAAGGCGGATGTGTTCAGGACATGGATCAACACCTGGAATTATGACACTAGGATCTGGCAACTGTGGACTGGGACAGGCTGCTTTATGGCAAAGGTGCGCTTGATAAATGGGAGGCCTTCAAACCGAAATTTTGAAAGTACAAGGCGGGTATGTGCCTGTCAGAATAAAAGGTAAAGATAGAAACTGTAGGGAACCTTGGTTTTTAAGAGATATTGAGACCCTGGTGAAGCACAAAATGGAGTTGCAGAACAGGGACAGGCAGGTAGGTTCTTATGGAGTTTAAGAAATGCAAGAGAACACATAAGAAATAAATCAGGATGGCTAAAAGGCATGAGATTCCCCTTGCAGAAAAGATGAAGGATAATCCTCAGGGATTCTGGAGATAGATTAAGAGCAAAAGGACTGCAATGCACAAAATTGGTCCTCTGGAAGACCGGAATGGCAAACCATGTGTGGAACCAAAGCAGATGGGGGAGATCTGAGTATGGAATGAGCTGCCAGACGAGGTGGTAAATGCGGGTTCTTTTTTAACATTTAAGAATAAATTGGATAGATACATGGATGGGAGGTGTATGGAGGGATATGGTCCGTGTGCAGGTCAGTGGGACTAGGCAGAAAATGGTTCGGCGCAGCCAAGAAGGGCCAAAGGGCCTGTTTCTGTGCTGTAGTTTCTATGGTTCTATCTCAAATATATTTTTCATCTCATTTACTCAGGAGATGGACACAGGGTCTATGGGATTGTGGAAAAGCGGCATTAAAATCGTGGAACCTGTACGGATTAACGAAGAGGAGATGATTGCCATCCTGAGGCAGATTAGGGTGGATAAATCTCCAGGGCATGACAAGGTGCTCCTTTGGACCCCACGGGAGGCAGTGCAGAAGTCGTTGGGGCCCTAGCAGATATAACTAAATCATCCTTAGTGACAGGGGAGTTATCTGAGGATTGTAGGATAGCCAAAGTCATTTCGCTCTTCAACATACAGCATAGAAATCTACAGCATATTCCAGGCCATTCAGCCCACAATGTGGTGCCAACCATGTAACTTACTCTAGAAACTGCCTGGAATTTCCCTAGCACATAGACCCCTATTTTACTGAGCTCCGTGTACCTATCTAAGAGGCTGTTAAAAGACCCTATTGTATCTGCCTCGACCACCACTGCTGGCAGTGCATTCCACACACCCACCACTCTCT
The DNA here is from genome assembly GCF_030028105.1 of Mobula birostris. Lineage (NCBI taxonomy): Eukaryota > Metazoa > Chordata > Chondrichthyes > Myliobatiformes > Myliobatidae > Mobula > Mobula birostris. The sequence goes on along the minus strand of NC_092382.1, from coordinate 24,825,961 downwards.
GTGTAAAAAAACTTAACCCTGACATCTCCTCAGTATCTATTTCCAATCACTTTAAAATTATGCCCCTCGTGTTAGCCATTTCAACCCTGGGGGAAAACCTCTGGCGATCCACACGATCAATGCCCCTCATCATCTTATACACCTCAAAAAGGCTCCAAACATAAACAAAGAAATTATATATTGCTTTGAAGATTTGTTAGAAGTATACAAAATTATAAGGGTATAGATCAGGTAAATGCAAGCAGCTTTTTCCACTGAGGTTGGGAGGGATGACAACCAGAGGTCATGGGTAAGTGGGGAAGGAGAAAATGTAATGGGAACACGTGGAAAAGCTCTTCACTGAAATGGTCGTGAGAGTGTGGAATGAGATGTCAGCACAAGTGGTGAATATGAGCTGGGTTTCACAATTAAGAGAAGTTTGATAGGTACCTGGATGGTGGGGTATGGAGGCGATGGTCCCAGTGCAGGTAGTTGCATTAGACAGATTAAATTTTTTTTACCATTGACTAGATGGGTCAAATACCCTGTTTCCGTACCGAACTACTCCATATTTTTATGACAGACAAGCTGGACAAACCTGTTTGGAAGGGAAAAGGTAGGATTGACGATGGAGCAGCAATGGCTGGAGCTTTTGTGAGCAATTCGGGAGCTGAGTGACAGATACATCCCAAAGAAGTGGAAGCATTGGAAAGGCAGGAGGACAAAACCGTGGCTGAAATGAGAAGCCAAAGCCAACATAAAAGCAAAAGAAAGGGCAAACAAAAGAGCAAAAACTATTGGGAAGCTTTTAGAAACCAACAGAAGATGATTAAAAAAAAAGTCAGATGAGCTCAGGGGGTGGAATTATGATATTGTAGTCACTAATGAGTCTTGGTAGCACCCAACAGTCTGAGGCATTTAGAGTAACAAACTAACCGGGGCCTAAATATCTCTTGAAAACCAAGGTACAATATGATAATTCCCTGTCCTGAGCTCATCTGGCTTTCCTACGATGCTTCTTGCATTGTGATATACACAGCTCAGCACATTCATTGCACCATGCTCAACCATTTGATTGCTGACTCTGTCAGAGGTCTGAACAACATCTGACTGGTGTCAAGAAAACAACCTCTCGCTCATTGTCACAAAAACAAAGGAGCTGATTGTGGACGACAGGAGGAATGGAGACAGGCTAACCCCTATTGACATCAATGGATCTGGGGTTGAGAGGGTGAACAGCTTTAAGTTCCTTGGCATAAATATCACCGAGGATCTCACATTGCCTGTACATACCAGCTGTGTTGTGAAAAAAGCACACCAGCACCTCTTTCACCTCAGACGGTTGAAGAAGTTCGGGATGGGGCCCCAGATCCTAAGAACATTCTACAGGGACACAATTGAGAGCATCCTGACAGGCTGCATCACTGCCTGGTATGGGACCTGTACTTCCCTTAATCGCAGAAACCTGCAGAGAGTGGTGCGGACAGCCCAGCACATCTGTAGATGGAAACTTCCCACTGTTCAGGACCTTTACAGAGACAGGTGTGTAAAAAGGGCCCGAAGGATATTGGGGACCCGAGTCACCACAACCACAAACTGTTTCTGCTGCTACCATCCAGGAAACGGTACCACAGCAAAAGGACCAACAGGCTCCGGGACATCATCTCCCACCAGCCCATCAGACTGATTAATTCATGCTGATACAATTGCATTTCTATGTTATATTGACTGTCCTATGTACAAACTATTTATTATAAATTACACATTGCACATTAGATGGAGACGTAATGTAAAGATTTCCACTCCTCATGTATATGAAGGATGTATGTAATAAAGTCAATTCAATTCATTTCACCCTCTCCACTATCTGTTCTGTCATTCTGGCTCCCATTCCCCCTACAACTTATTTTAACCACATCACCCTCTCCCCACACTAGCACTAGCGAGCCTTACCACTGGGATATTAGTCTCCTCTTATTCTGTTCCCCTCACTAACAAATCCCCTATCACCCCTTTGACCAAAGAACAAACTGCCGGAGGAACTCAGTGGGTCGGGCAGCATCTGTGGAGGGAAATGGACCGTCAACATTTCGGGCCGAGACCCTCCCTCTGGACTGAGAGTGGACGGGAAATAGTCAGAGAAAAGAGGTGAGGGGTGGGGATGGGGCAAGAGCTGGGGAGTGAGAGGTGGATCCAGGTGAGGGGGAGGTGGGAAGGTGGAAATAGTGACGGGGTGGGAAGTGAGTGGTTGGGGCAACACGGGGCTGCAGAAGATGGAAATTAGTTCCATAGAGGATTAACAAAGAGGTTAGAGAGTATTTGTTATAGGGAGTGCAATGAAGATTCACCAGACTGATCCCTGGAGTGGTGGGGTCATCATATGAAGAAAGATCAAATGTGTTAACCCTTTCATTTAGTGAATCGAGGACTGAGAGGTGAACACATTGAAATGCACAACATCATTACCGGCTGAACCAGGGATCCCAATCTCTGAAAAAGGGGGTGGACTGTCCGGGACTGAGATGAGGGGAAATGTCTCCACTCCGAGGGTGGTGAATGTCTGTAAATCCCCACCACAGAGGCCGGTGAAGACTCGGTGATCGTCCTCACATAAAACAGAGGCCGGCAGATGTGTGGAGACCGAAGGGATCGAGGAAATGAGGATCGGGCAGAAACATGTGGCTGAGATGGGAGAGCAGCCGTCAGCTTGTTGGTGGTTAGAGGGGCTGAATGGCCACCTCCTGCTGTGTCTCACTTGATGTTTCCTGTCCAGTGAGGCTGGAGGAATGTGAATAGTAATTAGTGTTCATACACATGGAGGGGTTTAAATGAAACCTGCACATTTCCTGTTTGGGTCTGAATTGAGTGATTAGATCAGACCGGACGCAGCTTTGTCATTGTGCCGACTCCAGATACAAAGCCAATGAAACGCAGTTGGCATCTGGACTGGGGGGGGGGGGGGGTCGGGACCGTCACGTGACGGCTCTGCCCATTTACCTGGCCGGAAACACGTCACCTGCCAATCAAGGTTTGACCCCGCCTGGGCCATCAATGCACACCTCACCATTGGCCTCGTTAATTAGCCTTGTACTTGGCCTCGGGTAATTGGCCTTTGTAATCAGTTTAACCCTGCTGGCACCGAGCCATTGGCTTCCCTGTGCATCACCTGGGCTGGACCTTCCAGACCTATAAAGCAGCCCACGTGTGCGTGACCCTCTCTCTTTTGTGCTACCTCCGAGGGACCACCCTGCTGTCCGTGAGTTGTGCTTTGAATAGGGTTGGGAGTGTGGATATTGTCCCTAAGCAGAAGAGCCGCGCCTGCACAAAGTCAAGGGTGGTTGTATACTTTGTCCCCACGCGATTTAATGTGATTTATTGCTGATCCGACTACTGTAAGTTGTGCGCGTGTTGCTTCCGTTGCCATTTTCCCCCGTTTGCCTTCTGTAAATAAAATCCTTCACTACCCAGACTGTGAGCCCAGAGCCCTTGACTTTGAGACCTGCAGAATCTGTTTCCTCACTGGCGCTGCGTGGGGAAAGTGTTCTTGAACAGGGGCAAAATGGCCAGTACAGGCACCGAGCGTAGGATTCCCGGCTGGACCGACGAGAGAGGGATTTGAGGCCTGGCGGACCACGGTAAACCGGTGGACTGGCCCGAGCAGTTGGACCCACGTTGCGAGCACCTGGCCGCGGGGCTGCTCCGGCTGTGGGATGAGGGGGGCCCCAACATGAGCCTCTCTGATCAAGAGGCGAGCGCCCCGGGGAGCCTGTCTGATCAACAACGCCCCACGGGCGCCGCAGCCGAAGATCCGGGTAGGCTCTACCCTGTGGGATCGGGTGGTGACCGCTGTGAGGGTCCGATACCCCACCCTCCTGGAGTGGGATCTACACCGGCGCCCGCAATGGGGTACGGTCAGTCAGGCCACCCGGGTTGTTAGAGAGTGGGCGCTGGTCAACGGCATCTACCAGGGAGCCTGCGACCGTAATTTTTTATAAAACACCCAGATGACCGGTACCCTCACAGGATACCTGGTCACCACCGCGCACCCCGATATAGTCAGTGATCCTGCCCCTCATGACACCAGCTAACGGGAGGACCGTGCGGGATGGTATCACCCTCCTTGAATAGATGCAGTGGGGGCAGAGGCAAGGGCTGGAGACAAGCCCTCCCCGTTTTACGCGCAGGCAGCTGTACATGGACATGGATCCCCAACCCTGACCTCTGCACCCTGTGGAAGGAGCTTTGTGGCGGTGGGGTGGTGGGCAACTGGGCGATTGCACTCATTCTTGTTATTTATCATCGCTGTGTGTATATTATGTTGTCTGCCAAATTTTTAAGAGCACGTCTGTCTTTCTTTAGTTCTGTATAGTCAGATATAGCGTTCACCTTATAAATAGAGTAAGATGTATTCCTTTCCTTTTCACTGCGGGAACGCCTGGCGAGTGGCGAGGCTGCCGAGGGGTGGACTCTGCTGACTGTCACGTGACAGCACCGCCCACGCCTGGTCAGAAGACACGCCCCCTGCCAATCAAGGATTGACCCCTCCTCGCCCATCACTGCACACCTAACCACCGGCCTTGTAATCAGCTTAACCCTGCCGGCACCGAGCCGTTAGCGTTCCTGTGAATTACCTGGGCCGGGCACTTCAGCCTTCCTGCATGAAAAGGGCTGGACGCTCTCTTTGCCATTTCCGAGGGACCACTCTGCTTCATTCCAGGCTGAGAACCGTGGAACAGCGCTGGAGGAAATTGTTGGTAAGCTGTGCATTGAATAGGGTTGGTGATTGTCCCTGATAGCATTGAGCCGTGCCTGTACAGTGAAGGGGCTCGGGCATCGTATTGACTTTTCCCTTGGATGTGTGTGTGTGTACTTTATTCCCACGTTCGTTATTAATCGTCTGCGTGTGTTTTACTGCCGACCTGACTTTATCCACGACTGCTGTAAATTGTCTGCGTGCTGTTTCTGTTGCCATTTTCCCATGGTTGCCTTTGAGCTGCTGTGTCCCCTCATTAAAAACAAATGTAGCCTGCGAAAAGTACGGGGCAGAAACAGGAAGCATGGAGACAACCGGATTCTATTTTTCATTTGTTGTTAGTTTCCCCGAGGGGAGGTGCACCGTTCCCGGAGGCACTGCAATACCGGGTCGATGCGCGGAGTGGACGGAGCAAGCCCCTATTCCATCTCCCTGTTCCAAAAATCAATTTAATATATGGTCCCCAGATAAGGGACGTATCAGATATTAAACTGATAAGAACAGATACTACACTTGATCTTAGCCAAAAGGCCGAGAAGCGATACCACAAATGTCCGGACCCTTTCGGATCTTGCTAGTCTTCCCTCTATTAAGTTGGACCGACTGTCTACAGGACACCGATTTATCCTACCTCTCTTCAACTTTTGAAGTAGGTTTGGTGTAATTTCGCTCAGTCTTTGACATAAGTTGTATTTTTCTCCCTTGTCGCGAAATCTCTTTCGGAATACAGCTGATCATGTAAAATAGCGGATATTCCGCCAACCAAATGAGAGAGGCGGCCCTGGTTTGTATGCAAACTCCTCCTCTCAGCTGTTCTGCCCGCCCTCTAGCGTCTGATGTCATTGCAAGCGTGATGACGTTTACGGAAGGCGTTGCAGCGAGAGAAGCGAAGTTGCGGCCGGGTCGTTTGGCGAGCCTGGCGGGGCAGGTGATTGGGGAGGGGGTCCTCCGGAAACGGGAGGTGGGTGGCTAGGAACATCGGGTGGAAGCGATGGCTGGGGATTGCGAAGAAGGAGAGGGTTGTAAATGGGGTAAGTGAGGTCGTTTGATGGGGGACGATGGGTAGTTGAGTTGGTCGGGGAGAGGGACGGGATAGAGTCGGATGAAAGGGAGGGGGTAGGGTTGCAACTCGGACAATATTTAAGTGTGAGCTGGCATGTGGCAAATAACTACTTTCCTGACATCCGAAGGCCTTTCTGCCGTATCCCACCAGCCAAATACCGGAAGTAATTATGAACATTCCGTATTTGCCTAAGTTTGTCCAGCTCCATCCAGCATTTAACAACATTCTCCAACCTATGGCTTGTATCACTTACTACGTCTCCAAGGAGGAAAAAAAAAAGGTGGAAATCTGGGGAAAAGAGGCATAAAATGCCGCAAAGGATTTGGTGGTAATGCAGCATTCTGTAGAGAAAGAAGCAGTTAATGATTCAGATGTGATTCTTAATCATGGCAGTGATCTTTCATCAGTTCTAAGAGCCATTAACCTGACACATTTGCTCTATTTCTCTGCAAAATGCTGACTGAAGTGGCAAGTATTCCCAGCACTTATTTTATTTCAAAAGATTGCCATTCTGTCGTTATATTATTCTCCCAGTTCCTTTCGTCCATCCCTGGGGAGCAATTTTTTTTTTGCAGGACCAGCCACAGATTAGCGTTTCAATAACCCTATGCAGTGAACTCTATTCGTTCAACACTATTGGTGTGATAGAAGAATACTAAGTTGTAGATTACAGAATGTTAAATAACCAGCACTGTAACATTCTGACTTCTTTGCCTTTCTCCCGCTGTGGTTTGGGAACTTTAAAGCTTGGCTGTTTGCAAGGCTGAAGTTTCTCAAATTTATTTTAATCATTTTCTTTTAAATGGTAGTGCAGCTGTGATTGAACAGGGAGATTGCTCTTCAGTGCCAGGGCACATCTCCTGGGCAGAATGTACTAGCCACAGGTCTTTATGATGCATGTTCTACGGGTCTATGGTGGCCAGTGCTATCATGTTTGCTGTTGTGTTCTGAGGCAGCAGGCTGAGGGTAGCAGACACCGACAGAATCAACAACCCCAGCATCTGCAGATTATTTTGTGTGAACAGAATCAACAAACTCATTCGTAAGGCCAGTGATGTTGTGGGGATGGAACTGGACTCTCTGACGGTGGTGTCTGAAGAGAGGATGCTGTCCAAGTTGCATGCTATCTTGGACAATGTCTCCCATCCACTACATGATGTACTGGTTGGGCACAGGAGTACATTCAGCCAGAGACTCATTCCACCGAGATGCAGTACAGAGCGTCATTCCTGCCTGTGGCCATCAAACTTTACAACTCCTCCCCTGGAGGGTCAGACACCCTGAACCAATAGGCTGGTCCTGGACTTATTTCCTTGCATAATTTACATATTACTATTTAACTATTTATGGTTTTATTATTATTTATGGTGCAACTGTAATGAAAACCAATTTCCCCCAGGATCAATAAAGTATGACTATGATTTTGGGTTACAGAGTTACCCTGGGACCAGCCTGCTGTGAGTTGCCAAGAGTACTGCGATTGGGATGCAAAGAAACTACCTGACACCATGGAAGAAGATTGAACCTTTCTCATTGAGTAAGGAAATGATTTGTAATCTGCCCTTTGGCTAGTGCCGCATTGAGTATAGTGAAGTAATTTGGTGTTGTTTTAAAATTTTGGGCTGTTTTTGGAGCGTTCAAAGGCAGACAGGTAAAACTTTCTCCACCACATTGATGACGTCATTGATGCTGTTTCCAGCTCCCGTGTGGAGCTCGTCAGACTTAGTCTGGAGTGAGCCCTGACGAAGGGTCTCGGTCTGAAACGTCGACTGTACCTCTTCCTAGAGATGCTGCCTGGCCTGCTGCGTTCACCAGCAACTTTTATGTGTGTTGCTTAAAATTCCAGCATCTGCAGATTTCCTCATGTTGTCGTCAGATTTGTCAACTTTCCCACCAACATACACCCCCTCTCTCAAATTTGCTTGGTCCATTTTCATGATCTCACTCCCCTTTCCTGATCTTCTCTCTCTGTCTCCAGAAACGGATTACCTTCTGGCCTCTTTAACAAACCTACTGACTCCCACAGTTACCTTGTCCACAACAGTTACTTTCTGACATTAAATGGACCTATGGAAACTCTGCTCACACTGTCACTTTCAAGGATACTATTCCCTTCTCTCAGTTTCTTTGTCTCTGCTGCATCTGATTTTATGAGGAGGTTTTTCATGCTAGGACATCCAAGAAATCTTTTTTCAATCAATAAAGGGGTTTCCTGCCCACTGCAATCAATACAGAACTCACCCGTAACTCCTCCATTTCCTGCACGTCTGCCCTCTCCCCATGTCCCCTCCACGACATAATAACGATAGGATTACCTTTTCTGCATCTGCCATTCACTGAAGCTCTGCATTCAACATATTCTCTGCAATTTCCACTATCTCCACCAGGATCTCACCACCAGGCACATCTTCCTCTCCACGTCCGTCTCCATTTATCACAGGGATCACTCTCCCTGTGACTCTCGTCTGCCAAACACCCTGCAACCACAATAAGTGTTACATCTATCCCTACACCTCTTTCATAATCACTCTTCCTCCCAGTGTAGCCTCCTCTACATCAGTGAGACCCAACTCAGTTTGGAGATCACTAACTGATGCACAAACACGAGGAATTCTGCAGATGCTGGAAATTCAAGCAACACACATCAAAGTTGCTGGTGAACGCAGCAGGCCAGGCAGCATCTCCAGGAAGAGGTACAGTCGACGTTTCAGGCCGAGACCCCTCGTCAGGACTAACTGAAGGAAGGGTCTCGGCCTGAAACGTCGACTGTACCTCTCCCTAGAGATGCTGCCTGGCCGACTAATTGATACATCTTCACTCTTTCTGCTACAAGTAGGACTAGAGGAGGAGTACACAGGTTGGAAAACCTTGAAAACCTTTGATTCCCCAGTTCTCTGGTGGGAAGCCACCAAGGAGAACATCAAGAAGTTCTTCATACGCAAGGGTATCCAGAAAGCAAGCCAGGAGCAGAGGGAACTGGTCGAGGCAGGTTTGAGGTTGTCATTTAAAGTTAAATTGGACAGGAAAGGAATGGAAGGTGATGGGCTGAGTGCAGGTCGGTGGGACGAGGTGAGAGTAAGAGTTCAGCGTGGACTAGAAGGGCCAAGATGGCCTCTTTCCGTGCTGTAATTGTTATATGGTTATATGGAACTGCGTAAACTCCAGACAGAGTTGCAGTAACTCCTCCTTCTGCAGTCGAAGGGGGTGGATGTCGGGGAGGAACTGCGAGAGGTGAAGAGCCGGAAAGCCCAGCACCTTGCCGCCGAATCCTCCAAGATCATCTACCGATCAAGGGTCCAAACCGTGGAGCAGGACGAGACGTGCTCAGGCTTCTTCTTCCAGAAGGTGCACAAGGGGAGCTCTGTGATCCTCAACCTTAGGGAAGAGGACGGCTCAGTCGTGTCCTCGTAGAATGACATACTGAGGATCTGCAGGTCCTTCTATGCCGGTCTGTACGATGAAAAGGCCACAGAATCCACAGCCTCCCGCAACTTCCTGTCATCTATCACACAGGTCTTAGGCGACGGCAAGCGGGAGAGTCTGGATCAGCCACTGACTCTGGTCGAGTTGACAGGCTCCATCCGTTCCTTTGGGTCGGGTAAGACTCCCGGAGGCGACGGCTTACCGGCTAAGTTGTACTCGGCTCTGTGGAACTGGATGGGCCCAGACCTGCTGGAAGTGTACAACGCTATGCTTCTGGCCGGCAGTATGTCAGAGTCCATGAGGAAGGGCACGATCACCCTCATCTACAAGCAGAAGGGGGAAAGGGAGGACATCAGGAATTGGAGACCCATCTCTCCTGAATGTGGACTACAAGATCCTGTTGAAGGCCATTGCCAACAGGGTCGAGTCTGCTCTGGGACAGGTGATCCACCCGGACCAAACCTGTGCTGTACCGGGCAGGAAGATCTCAGACAGCCTCACGCTGCTGAGGGACACCATCGCCGATGTGCAGGACGGGGGTGAACGCCTGCCTGGTCAGCTTGGACCAGGAGAAAGTCTTCGACAGGATATCGCACACGTACATGGCGGATGTGCTCTCCAAAATTGGTTTTGGGGAGGGAATCCGAAATCAGATCAGACTGCTCGACACAGACATCTGTAGTGCAGTCCAGGTCAATGGGTGGGAAACCTCTCTCCCCTGTCTTGTTTGCTGCATTGAACCCTTTGCCGAAGCCATCAGGAGGGATGAGGGCATAAGAGGGGTGATGCTGCCAGGCAGTGGAGGGACCCAAGTGAAAACCTCCCTGTACATGGACGATGTCACCCTCTTCTGCTCTGATCCGAGGTCAGTTTGCAGGTTGATTGGCATCTGCGAACAGTTTGAGCTAGTGTCGGAGGCCAGGGTCAACCGCACGAAGAGCGAAGCTATGCTATTCGGCAACTGGCCGGACCGATCCAACGTCCCCTTCGCCATCAGGTCTGACCACGTGAAGGTGTTGGGGATCTGGTTCGGAGGGGCTGAGGCGTGCAACAAGAACTGGCAGGAGCGGACTGCCAAGGTGAAACAGAGACTGGGACTGTGGGGAGGGCGCTCCCTGTCGATAACGGGCAAGAACCTGGTCATCAGGTGTGAGGTGCTCTCAGGGCTGCTGTACTTGGTGCAGGTGTGGCCCGTCCCCAGCTCCTGCAGCTCGGAAATCACCCGAGCTGTCTTCAGATTCGTCTGGGGATCCAAGATGGAGCGGGTGAGACGGACCGCCATGCACAAGTCCCTGGATAATGGGGGCAAGAATGTCCCCAATGTCGCCCTCATTCTGATGGCCAGCTTCGTGTGTGGCTGCATCAGGTTGTGTGTAGAACCCAGGTATGTGGGCACCAAGTACCACTCTGTGCCCAGGTTCTACCTGTCACCCGGGCTAGGAAGGATGGGTCTGGCCCCACTCCCGCGCAACGCCCCCGTCAGCTGGTCGTTGCCGGCATACCTGTCCTTCATAGAAAAGTTCTTCCAGGAGAACGCCTTTGACCACAGGGTCATCAGGCAGTGGTCGGCACGTAATGTCCTGCAGCCACTGCAGGAGAAGGACGAGATGGACACAGTGGGGTGGTTCCTTGAGCAGACCGTCCAGTTCATCTGGCAAAATGCCTCATCGCCAGACCTCACCAACAGTCACCAGGACCTTGCCTGGCTGGCGATGAGAGGGGCCCTCCCAGTCAGATCCCTCCTGTACGCCTGGAACATCGTCTCCGCTCCCCACTGCTCACGGGAGGACTGCAGTGAGGAGGAGTCTGTGACCCACCTCTTCGCACACTGTCAGTTCGCAGAGAGGGTGTGGAGGATGACAGAAGGGACGGTGTCACGTTTCAACCCCAGCAGCTGCGTAACCGAGGACACTCTGATCTACGGGCTGTTCCCGGGGACGCACACGGAGACCAACATCCGGTGCTGCTGTCAGATCATCAACTCGGTGAAGGACGCTCTTCGGTCGGCCCGAAAATTGATGATTTACCAGCACATAGAGATGTCCGTGGGAGAATGTGCTGCTGACTGGCACATTCTCAGCTGCAGGAGTACTTTATTGTTGCCAAACAATTGATACTAGAGCATACAATCATCACAGCGATATTTGATTCTGCTCTTCGTGCTCCCTGGAGTACAAATCGATAGTAAATATTAAAAATTTAAATTATAAATCACGTGCTGAGGGATGCACTCAAACTTGGTGCAGCCACCGCAAAAGCCGGGTGGAGAAGGACCACAGTTTAAGGTTTGTCACCCGCGCGCGGGAGTGCGAGGAGTCGGGTGGCGAAGAGTATTCCTCTCCTCAGTGGTGTGGATAGATGAATCAACATCGTGCTACAGGAGTGGCTGGAAATGTGGAAAGGTATAGACTGTAATGGAACATCAGTAAAGGAATGAGAGTCAATGAATGATTTATTGTAAACATCTTTATTTTGAATAAGGACAGAGTAAACACATGATTTATTGTAAATAACTTTATTTATTCTATAAGGACTTAGGGTCAACAAATGTTTTTTTGCAAATAATTTTATTTTGTAATATTTCTGAATAAAGTATATTTTTCAAAAAAATCAGTTCTTATCAGTTTAAAATCTGATGCGTCCCTTATCTGGGACCATATATTACATTGATTTTTGGAACAGGAAGATGGAATAGGGGCTTCCTTCGTCCACTCCGTGCATCGACCCAGTATTGCAGTACCCCTCGGAATGCTGCACCTCCCCTCGGGGAGATTAAACAACAAATAAAGAGTAGAATGCAGTTATCCGTACGCATTAACCTTCTTAGGCTTTTTCCCTATTCCTTCGTTGTACTTTTACAGGTAGTGTTAATGGTAAGACTCCTGGCAGTGTGGAGCATCAGAGGGTTCTTGAGGTCCGAGTCCATAGGATGCTCAAAGCAGCTGTGCAGGTTGACTCCGTGGTTAAGAAGGTGTACGGTATATTGGCCTTCATCAATCGTGGCATTGAATTTAGGAGCCGAGAGGTAATGTTGCAGCTATATAGACACTGGTCAGACCCCACTTGGAGTACTGGCTCAGATCTGGTCGCTTCACTACAGGAAGGATATGGAAACCATGGGGAGGGTGCAGAGGAGATTTACAAGGATATTGCCTGGATTGGGGAGCATGCCTTATGAGAATAGGTTGAGTGAACTTGGCCTTTTCTCCTTGGAGCAACAGAGGATGAGAGGTGGCCTGATAGAGGTGTATAAGATTATGAGATGCTTTGATTGTGGGGGTGTGAGCTGGGTCTGTGCGGAGGAAGCTTGACTCTGTCTGGCCCCGGGTTTGTGTGCCAGGTCTGTAAAGAGGGAGCTTCAGCCCGTGTTGATTGCTTCTGTTCCCTTCTGTTTGCGACCTTGGTGGACGTGGGTCAGATATTATACAGTATATGAGCTTCCAATCTCCTTTATTGTTTTTGACTGTGAGAGCAAGAAAGCACGCAGGAAGGTGGGGATCAGGATAGTGCGAGTATCTGGCGTGAGAGGATGCGGTGGTCAGCCGGGATGGGGAGTGAACAGATCCTGGGGACCAGACACTATCAGACTGACATCCCTCAGCCTGGAGCTGAGACGCTGCCGTACCAGTGTGAGGAGCTCACACCATTATTGCAGTTCACCGGGTGCGGTGGGCAGCAGTAACCCCAGGGTACTGTTTCTCCTCTAGTGAGACTCGAGTCCGACACCAAGACAGGAAATTACAGTGGTTTATTGATTTCATCATGACAAATGTAAATTAAACAATGTGTGAGCTGCTCGTGTGCAGGGATAAATAAGCTGCTCCCAACTCACTCAGAATCACACACAATTAACTGACCGGTGACAATGAGTGACAGATTGAATAATCAGTCCCGTTTCTCACCGTCACTCTGCATCGGGGAACCGATGATTATAAAATCACACTTCAGGGCCGTGTCTGAGATCGCTGCAGATCCAGGGTCACTGCCGAGGTATTTGTCAATTTAACATCATTATATCAGCCAGACTGCCGAATGCACCGTCCTCAGCAAAGGGAGCAAAAGGATTCTCTCCCGGGATAATCCCGCCCCGGGACACCAGTGTCCCAGACTGAACCCCGGCCCCCAGGCTCTTTCTGTCTAATTCCCCGGGGTCTCGTGGGGGAGTCTCAAACCCGCACATCCACTGGAAGCTGTGCCACTGGACAGGAGGCGGAAATACATCACTGTGGGAACGCTCCGAACGACAGACAGCTTCAGGCTGGAGCCAGTTCCGTTAGAACGGTTGGGAATTAAACCTGGCGTGCAGCCATTAAAGGGGAGGGCAGGGAATTGGCCAAAATGTCCCCCATCAAAAAAGGTAGAAGGGAGTTTGGGTAATTATAGACCAGTGAGCCTTACGTCTGTGGTGGGAAAGCTGTTGGAAAAGATTCTTAGAGATAGGATCTATAGGCATTTAGAGAATCATGGTCTGATCAGGGACATTCAGCATGGCTTTGTGAAGGGCAGATCGTGTCTAACAAGCCTGATAGAGTTATTTGAGGAGGTGACCAGGCATATAGATGAGGGTAGTGCAGTGGATGTGATCTATATGGATTTTAGTAAGACATTTGACAAGGATCCACACGGTAGGCTTATTCAGAAAGTTAGAAGGCATGGGATCCAGGGAAGTTTGGCCAGGTGGATTCAGAATTGGCTTGCCTGCAGAAGGCAGAGGGTGGTGGTAGAGGGAGGACATTCAGATTGGAGGATTGTGACTAGTGGTGTCCCACAAGGATCTGTTCTGGGACCTCTACTTTTTGTGATTTTTATTAACGACCTGGATGTGGGGGTAGAAGGGTGGGTTGGCAAGTTTGCAGACGACACAAAGGTTGGTGGTGTTGTAGATAGTGTAGAGGATTGTCAAAGATTGCAGAGAGACATTGATAGGATGCAGAAGTGGGCTGAGAAGTGGCAGATGGAGTTCAACCCGGAGAAGTGTGAGATGGTACAGTTTGGAAGGACAAACTCCAAAGCAGAGTACAAAGTAAATGGCAGGATACTTGGTAGTGTGGAGGAGCAGAGGGATCTCGGGGTGCATGTCCACAGATCCCTGAAAGTTGCCTCACAGGTGGATAGGGTAGTTAAGAAAGCTTATGGGGTGTTAGCTTTCATAAGTCGAGGGATAGAGTTTAAGAATCGCTATGTAATGATGCAGCTCTATAAAACTCTGGTTAGGCCACACTTGGAGTACTGTGTCCAATTCTGGTCACCTCACGAAAGGAAGGATGTGGAAGCATTGGAAAGGGTACAGAGGAGATTTACCAGGATGCTGCCTGGTTTAGAAAGTATGCATTATGATCAGAGATTAAGGGAGCTAGGGCTTTACTCTTTGGAGAGAAGGAGGATGAGAGGAGACATGATAGAGGTGTAGAGGATAATAGGAATAGATAGAGTGGATAGACAGCGCCTCTTCCCCAGGGCACCACTGCTCAATACAAGAGGACATGGCTTTAAAGTAAGGGGTGGGAAGTTCAAGGGGAATATTAGAGGAAGGTATTTTACTCAGAGAGTGGTTGGTACATGGAATGCACTGCCTGAGTCAGTGGTGGAGGCAGATGCACTAGTGAAGTTTAAGAGACTACTAGACAGGTATATGGAGGAATCTAAGATGGGGGGCTTACATGGGAGGCAGGGTTTGAGGGTCGGCACAACATTGTGGGCCGAAGGGCCTGTACTGTGCTGTACTATTCTATGTTCTATGTCTATGTTCTACGTAAGTATTTTTTACTTAATCTGAGATTTTTATTCTGCCATATATAAGAGGAACTTTTGGAATCAACAGTATTAAAAAAGGATTTAGGAAAAAAAATTGAACTTCAATAAGTCCTTATGCTTCTTATTAATCAATTTGTAACCGGAAAAGTTACTCAACTGAGGAAGCAGAGCTAACACTGCTGGAATGGATTTCTCAGGGTTAGAGATATATAATAATTAATCATCTGCATATAGTGATAGTTTGTGTATCTCATTCCTGCGGGTAATGCCAAATATATTAGGAGAGTCACGAATAGCAATAGCTAAAGGTTCCAGGGCAATATCAAATAATAATGGACAAAGAGGGCAACCCTGCCGAGTACCAGGAAATAACTGGAAAAAAGGGAGATCTTTGATTATTGGTAAATGCCGAAGGGGGTAAGGTATATCAGTTTAATCCAAGATATAAATATCGGACTAAAATTGAATTTCTCAAGCGAATTAAACAAATATGTCCATTCGACTCTGTCAAAAGCTTTCTCAGTGTCCAGTGAAATGACACATTCTGGAGTTCTGGATGAAGAAGTATAAACAATATTCATTGATCTCCTAATATTAAAGAAGGAATAATGATTTTTAATAAATCCAGTCTGGTCAACAGAAATAATTGGAGGCAATACTTTCTCCAGTCTAGTTGCCAGTAATTTTGAAAATATCTTGGAATCCACATTTAGCAAGGATATAGGCCTATAAAGTTTCAAAGAAAGAAAAATAAAAAGTAAAAAAGAATAAATAAAATACAGGATCAGTAAAGAAAGAAAACTTATCCGAAAATATGAAAAATACCTACCCTACAAACCCAGGGCAAAAGCCCTCAGATTATAAAAATCCAAAGCTGTAAGCTTTTGGAGAGATGTTTTGAAAACACTATCAAAAGTTTTGGATCTGGATCTACTGAAAAAACAAGCATGTAAGAACAAAGAGAATAAACAACAGTCCGTTAATTAGTCCGGAGCAGAGGAACGCTGATTGTCAAGAAAACTGAGCTTCATCCGGAGATTTAAACAGACGACGAGAGTTATCGGCAAGAACTATTTTCAAACGTGCTGGAAACAGCAACACTGGTTAAGGCCTTTTTGATAAAATTCTGACATCTGTGGTTTAAAAGCTATCCATTCCCTCAGAACTTCAGGACTGAAATCTTCAACGAGGCAAAATTTGAAACTTTGAAATTGGATCATATCTTTCCGCTGCGCAGCTCGCACCACACGATCCTTCATGTGAGCATAATGGAACAGAATAATAATGGGTCTCAGTTTAAATTCTCTGGAAGGTTTGGGGCGCAATGTATGGTGCACGCGATCGAGCAATGGAGGGGCCTCCAAAACCTCTGAACCAAACATATCCATTAAAAATTGAGAAAAGTATTTGGTAGGATCGGCCGTCTCGATATCTTTGGGAAGCCCGATTATCCGCAAGTTCTGTCATCGGGATCGATCTTCGAGATCAATAATCTTGGATTTATAACGTTCCAACATGGGATGTTGAAGCCAGATTTTTTTCCAGGGCTTCAATCTTTTGTCCTCTGCCAACGGGCAGCATCCAGTTCTGAAATTCTAGTTTGCTGTTGATCAATTTCACATCTAAACAATCTAATGTCATCTTGAATCATCTTCAAAACTTCTTCAAACACAGCAAATCTTTGATTAAGTTTTTCATCTAGAAGATTCGACATTATTTCAAAAGTTATTGGTATTTGCTTAGATGCTTTAGGATCGCCATCTTTTTTTTCCCGTTGCCGTTGGAGTCCTTCCCATTTTTAACTTCTCGTCCTCTGGTTCACATTTCCAGCGAGTTAAAATCAAAGTTCAAAGATATATTTGTGTTATAAACCTATTAGTGTAGGTATAAACAGATTAAATAAGGGTGGTTACGGGTAAAAGAAGTAAAGGGAATGGAGCGAAGCCAAAATGTACCTCACACCATGAGCGCCTCCTGGAGAGTCCATTTCAAAAAAGGTTGTTAGCTTAATCTATAAATGGTTATCGAGTTCACGAATGATATCTAATGATAAAGAGTCATTTTCAGATAATCAATGGAGTAAAACTTTTCATTTGGTTAACAACTCATCTATTTGTGCCTGTCGTTCCTTGATACGGTTCAAGGTAGCGCATCGGGCCCATGTGTCAAAGGATAAACCAGCGCATATTTTCTCCAGTATTAATCCTACTTGTGACAGATGTAATATTGAGCTGGATGCTTTAACTCATAAGTATTGGTCTTGTATAAAGCCAGATAACTTTTGCAGAGATGTTTTTAAAACACTATCAAAAGTCTTGGATCTGGATCTACAACCTAATTTGCTTACGAAATATTCTTGTTTCCGCTCGATGTATGATAGCCGTTTGGACCTTACCGGCTGGGAGAGCCACTTTATTGGAGTGGAAGGATTCTAATCCACCTACAGTCATTTACTGGCTCTCCTCCATTATGTCCTGTTTAAGTTTAGAGAAAATAAGAAGTCGGACATTTGATACATCCTTTAAATTTGAGCAAATATGGTGACCTTTTATCCAATATTTTCATTTAATTTGATTTATTACTCTTACGATCTTTTTTTAATCGAAGTTTTAGATTTGATCAGAAAGTCTCTCTCTCTCTTTTTGGGTCGTATCCTCAAAATGAGATGCCCAGTCCCCCTTTTTTTGTTTTGTTATAGTGTAGTGTTTTTTTTCCTTTTTCATTTAAAACCCAATGTTTTTTCCTTTCTCTTCATAAACTGGTTAAGAGGAGAATTGTTATTTTCATTTTCTTTTATTATATATTATACTAGTTTAATATCTATGACTTTGACAATGTCTATCTTAATCTTGGTTTATATTGTTACTGATATATATACTTGAACTAATTCTCCTCTTTACTGTATTTATACTTTTAAATCAATAAAAAGGTTAATAAAGAAATTACTGATCACATTATTGTTCAGTGTCACACACTCAGTGACTGTAAACACAATCTCCCACAGTCTGGTACTTACCAGAGTTTCTGTATTTTACACTCCGGGTTCCTCAGAGCCGCAGACACCAGTTTCACTCCTGAATCTCCCAGTTTATTACCACTCAGGTCCAGCTCCGTCAGTGATGGGTTTGTACTGAGAGTGGAGACGAGATCCTCGGCACCAGAATCTGTGAGACCGACATCCCACAGCCTGGAGATGAGAGAGAGTGAGGGTGAAGGACACAGAGAGACAGGAGACGGTACAAATCCCCAGTGTTTATCAGTAACACAATTACTGATCGCATTAATGTTCAGTGTCAGACACCCAGTGACCGAAAACACAATCTCCCACAGTCTGGTACTTACCACAGTTTCTGTATTTTACACTCCAGGTTCCTCAGAGCCGCAGACACCAGTTTCACTCCTGAATCTCCCAGTTTATTCCTCCCAAGTCTGAACACAAACAAACAAGTTGATCAACAAAGTGATTCAAACTGTGGGTCTGAGGGAATTTCTCTCACTCGAATATTTCAGGAAACATTAAACCCTTCGGTAAATCACTGATCGGAGTTCCCATCATTATCAATGTCCCTCACTGCCCAGCTCCAGGGTATTCACCGAATGTCGGTAATTTAGTCTGGCGATGTGACCCTGTGAACTCCACATATTCTGCCTCATTTCCCGATGAGAGAAATGTTTCTGATGTGAGAGACTCCAGAGGGGTAGGGTTAACCATATAACGATATATAACAATTACAGCACGGAAACAGGCCATCTCGGCCCTTCTAGTCCATGCCAAATGCTTACTCTCACCTAGTCCCACTGACCCGCACTCAGCCCGTAACGCTCCATTCCTTTCCTGTCCATATAGCTATCCAATTTTACTTTAAATGACAACATCGAACCTGCCTCAACCACTTCTGCTGGAAGCTCGTTCCACACAGCTACCACTCTCTGAGTAAAGAAGTTCCCCCTCATGTTACCCCTAAACTTTTGCCCTTTAACTCTCAACTCATGTCCTCTTGTTTGAATCTCCCCCACTCTCAATGGAAAAAGCCTATCCACGTCAACTCCATCTATCCCCCTCATAATTTTAAATACCTCTATCAAGTCCCCCCTCAACCTTCTACGCTTCAAAAAATAAAGACCCAACTTGTTCAACCTTTCTCTGTAACTTAGGTGATGAAACCCCGGTAACATTCTAGTAAATCTTCTCTGTACTCTCTCTATTTTATTGACATCTTTCCTATAATTCAGTGACCAGAACTGTACACAATACTCCAAATTTGGCCTTACTAATGCCTTGTACAATTTCAACATTACATCCCAACTCCTATACTCAATGCTCTGATTAATAAAGGCCAGCAAACCAAAAGCTTTCTTCACCACCCTATCCACATGAGATTCCACCTTCAGGGAACTATGCACCATTACTCCCAGATCCCTCTGTTCTACAGCATTCTTCAATGCCCAACCATTTACCATGTATGTCCTATTTTGATTAGTCCTACCAGAATGTTGTACCTCACATTTATCAGCATTAAATTCCATCTGCCATCTTTCAGCCCACTCTTCTAACTGGCCTAAATCTCTCTGCAAGCTTTGAAAACCTACTTCATTATCCACAACTCCACCTATCTTAGTATCATCTGCATATTTACTCATCCAATTTACCACCCCATCATCCAGATCATTAATGTATATGCCAAACAACACTGGACCCAGTACAGATCCCTGAGACACACCGCTAGTCACCGGCCTCCAATCTGACAAACATTTATCCACCACTACTCTCTGGCGTCTCCCATCCAGCCACTGCTGAATCCATTTTACTACTTCAATACTAATACCTAACGATTGAACCTTCCGTGTGGAACCTTGTCAAAGGCCTTACTGAAGCCCATATAGACAACATCCACCGCTTTACCTTTGTCAACTTTCCTAGCAACCTCTTCAAAAAATTCAATAAGATTTGTCAAACATTACTTTCCATGCACAAATCCATGTTGACTGTTCCTAATCAGACCCTGTCTATCCAGATAATTATATATACCATATATAGCAATACTCCAATCCTCCGGCACCATCCCCGTTTCTAATGACATTTGAAATATTTCTGTCAGAGCCCCTGCTATTTCCACACTAACTTCCCTTAAGGTCCTAGGGAATATCCTGTCAGGACCTGGAGACTTATCCACTTTTATATTCCTTAAAAGCTCCAGTACTTGCTCTTCTTTAATTATCATAGTTTCCATAACTACCCTCTTTGTTTCCCTTACCATACACAATTCAATATCCTCTCCTTAGTGAATCGTTTTTGGTGAAATCCTGGATCTGTGACTGTTTTTTATTTAGGTATCTGTGAAGTTCGTCCTGGCTCGACCCGTTGTTTTCCCAGCATGCCCTGCTGTAGCCTCCCTCCATTTCACAGATCCTCAGTCTCTCTCCAGCCGAGGGACGACTGTACACAAGTGTGAGCGTTTTTCCGCTCTTTCCAACGGGTACCATTGGATTCCAGGTAGCAGCTGTATTAAGCAAGGAGTGAACAACGATACCTAAGGTTAAAAGTCCAAAATAATGAAAGAAAAATTCACTGCTCGCTTATCTTCAGCCTGATTTTGATGAAATATTCAAGGTAATCATCCCAAATCCTCTTCTACACCTGGATAAAGTGAATTTATTTTTTTTAAGCCAAATGGGGGGAAAAAAACACATTTCCAGGCTATAAGCTAGTTTTACATCATTTCAACTGTCATTAATAGCAGATCAACCCCTTGGCCGAGCTCCACCAACTGTAGTTGATTGGAAAGAGGCTGTTTGTCTCTTTGTGTTGATAGGAAAAAGAGTAACTTACTGAGGCAATGAATGAGATGAAATGCATTTCCAAACCTCCCAAATGGTTGCCCTCCTCCCCTATTAACATTTATCACTTCCAAATACGATATTTTTTATTCGTATAGATACAACAACAATTTATGTAAAGATTCAAGCTTCTTTAACTTTTTATACATTTAAAGACTAAACAGAATCTGTATAGGTCTAACCATGTAGTACTCGACGTGTGAGGATATTGTGAGTATCGACACTCACAGATACACTTCCTGTCCAAACATTTCTGTGAGAGAAACGGTACGAGGCAGAGTTGCCAACCTTCCGCTTTTGATACTAATATTCAGCAGTATTCGTGGCTTTAGCGAAACTTCATTAGACGGAGTTGAGGAAAAACTTTTTCACCCAGAGAGTGGTGGATGTATGGAATGCTCTGCCCCAGAAGGCAGTGGAGGCCAAGTCTCTGGATGCTTTCAAGAAAGAGATGAACAGAGCAGTTAAAGATAGCAGAATCAAAGGTTATAGGGATAAGGCAGGAACTGGATACTGATTGTGGATGATCAGCCATGATCACAGTGAATGGCGGTGCTGGCTCGAAGGGCTGAATGGCCTACTGCACCTATTGTCTATTGAGCTCTGGAATTCATATATTTCTTTCATCTTGGTTTAGTGGTTGACATTATGAGAAGCCCTATTCATTTTGTATATGTCACACCCAATTTGTGTACCTGCTCATTACATGAATGGGGGAAGGAAGTTACCCAGTGCATGAAATGAGCTGGTAAACTAACTAGGTGTGAGATCGAGGTTCTTAGCCTAAGGTGGAAGGAGTCAATTTTGAAAACCAGTCAATTTTCAATTATCTGACACAGAAATACCACAACAGTTATTAACTTCAAACTTTCTGCATGATCACTCACAGAGCGGAACTACACGTACATGTAACGACAGCTGTAAACTTCAGGCCGTCTAACTTAGGCCACGAACTTATCAACCACCCCTCGTCCAGCTCCGGCACCCAAAAAACTGGCACTGCACCCCTGCTCCAGCCGTCAGGCAGAGCTCGGGCCCGGGACTTTCCGAATTTAAGCGGCCCAGATTCACACAAACCCGGGGATGTTTCCACTCACCGCCGCCCCGAATCGGAAAACCGCCAGCGGCAGCTGCATTCGGCAGCGCGCATGCGTTAGCAGGATGTTCGCGGCAGCGCCACCAGTGGCCGGAGGTCCGTGCAGCACCACCAGTGGCCGGAGGTCCGTGCAGCGCCACCAGTGGTCGGAAAACCATGCAGCACCACCAGTGGTCGGAAGGCCGGAGCGATAACAGGGAGGCAAATCACAAACACGACAAAGTCTGCAGATCAAAGTTGCTGGTGAACGCAGCAGGCCAGGTAGCATCTCTAGAAAGAGGTACAGTCAACGTTCCAGGCCGAGACCCTTCCTCAGGACGTCGACTGCACCTCTTCCTAGAGATGCTGCCTGGCCTGCTGCATTCACCAGCAACTTTGGTGTGTGTTGCTTGAATTTCCAGCATCTGTAGACTTCCTCATGTTTAAAGTCTGCAGATGCTGGAAATCCAAAGCAACACAAACAAAATGCTGGCGGAACTCAGCAGACCGGGCAGCATCTATCGAAAAGAGTCAACAGTCGACGTTTCCAGTTGAACCTTCCTTCAGGACTGAGATGAAATGACGGAAATACCTGAATAAAATCGGTCCGGATGAGGAAATGTCTCGCTGGAAGGTGATAGGTGAAGCCAGGTAGGTGGGAAAGCTGAAAAGCTGAAGAAAATAGAATCTAATAGGAGAGGAGAGTGGAGAATAGGAGAAAGGGATGGAGCAGTGGACCCAGAGAGAAGTGATCAGCAGGTGAGAGGACGTGGAAAGTCAGAGAGGAAGAGAGGGAGTGGGAGGGAGGGGTGAGGGAGAGATTTGTTCACCGGAAGGAGAAATCGATATTCATGCCATCGGGTTGGGGGGCGGGGGGTACCCAGACGGAATATAAGGTCCTGATCCTCGACCCTGAGGTGGCTTCATCTTAGCACAAGAGGAGGCGATGGGTTGACACGTCAGAACGGGAATGGGAATCGGAATGGGAATGAAAATGTTTGGACTCCGGGAAGTCCTGCTAGGAGCGGATAGTTCAAAGGTTAATTTATTATCAAGCAGGTATCCGTAAACAACTCTTGAGTTTCTTTTCTTCTCCAGAGAGCCACGAAACAAAGAAAGAACATGAAAGTCGTTCAGAGAGAAAAATCAAACTCCCACCCCACCCCCCGCATCAAAAAGAAATGCATCCCGATCATCAACCCCCAAAACCCACCCCTCCCGCACAAAAGGGAACAATAACATCGACCCCCCCCCAAAAAAAACACAACCCCACCCTGCACAACTGCGGAGGGTCTGGTGTCACCAGTGTCGAGGCGGCCGCATCGGGAGCAGCGGACACAACGGGCGACCCCGGAAGATTCACAGGTGAAGTGTCGCCTCACCTGGAAGGATGTTTGGACAACGGAGAGAGTTCGGCCGTCCGGCCCTTTCACTGTGACACCCCGAACTCCACATCAAATCCGTCCACACCAATCTGGGTGAACTTTAATGACCAATAAATGTAATTCCTCTCAGTGATCAGCTGTCTGAGTGATCACCTGACTTTGAGAGGAAGGGATGTCTCTGGTTGGAAGGACAGACCAAGGTAGAACATACAGGGTTAATGGTAAGGCACTGAGGAGTGCAGTGGAACAGAGGGATCTGGGAATACAGATACAAAATTCCCTAAAAGTGGCGTCACAGGTAGATAGGGTCGTAAAGAGAGCTTTTGGTACATTGGCCTTTATTAATCAAAGTATTGAGTATAAGAGCTGGAATGTTATGATGAGGTTGTATAAGGCATTGGTGAGGCTGAATCTGGAGTATTGTGTTCAGTTTTGGTCACCAAATTACAGGAAGGATATAAATAAGGTTGAAAGAGTGCAGAGAAGGTTTACAAGGATGTAGTCGGGACTTGAGAAACTCAGTTACAGAGAAAGGTTGAATAGGTTAGGACTTTATTCCCTGGAGCGTAGAAGAATGAGGGGAGATTTGATAGAGGTATATAAAATTATGATGGGTATAAGATAGAGTGAATGCAAGCAGGCTTTTTCCACTGAGGCAAGGGAAGAAAAAAACCAGAGGACATGGGTTAAGGGTGAGGGGTGAAAGTTTAAAGGGAACATTAGGGGGGGCTTCTTCACACAGAGATTGGTGGGTGTATGGAATGAGCTGCCGGACGAGGTGGTAAATGTGGGTTCTTTTTTTAACATTTATGAATAAATTGGACAGATACATGGATGAGAGGTGTATGGAGGGATATGGTCCGTGCGCAGGTCAGTGGGACTAGGCAGAAAATGGTTTGGCACAGCCAAGAGGGGCCAAAGGGCCTGTTTCTGTGCTGTACTTTCTATGGTTTCTATGGTTTAACACTGAGATGCAGTTGGTGAGTATGCTCTCAATGGTACAGTGGTAAAAGTCTGTCATATCCTGGGACAGAGGTGAGCTTTATTGATGCTCCGCAGGAAGTAAAGACGCTGTTGCGCCTTTTTGATCAAGATGGAGGAGTTCAGGGACCAGGTGAGATCCTCGAAAATGTGGACACCAAGGAATTTGAAGCTTGATACACGCTCCAATACAGTTCCATTGATGTAGATTGGGAGTGTGGCTCCTAACATGCCTGAAGTCCACAATGATCTTGGTCTTCTGGGTGTTAAAGGCCAGATCATTGTTGGCACACCACGCAGCCAAGTGCTGGACCTCATCCCTGTAGGCTGTCTCGTCATCCCCTCTGATCTGGCCAACCACCGTGGTGTCATCTGCGAACTTGATTATGGAGTTAGAACCATGTACAGGAACACAGTCACAGGTGAAAAGGGAGTACAGAAGAGGGCTCAGCCCACAGCCTTGAGGCACGCCGGTGTTCAGGGTGAGAGTGGAGGAGGAGAGGTTGTCTAACTTAACTGATTGGGGTCTGTTAGTCAGAAAGTCCAAGGTCCAATTGCAGAGGGATGAGCTGATACCAAGCTGGCAAAGTTTGGTGATCAGCTTGAAGGGGCTTACAGAATTGAATGCTGAACTAAAGTCAATGAACCTCATTCTGACGTAAGAGTTGGGGTTGTCCAGGTGGGTCAGGGCAGAGTGAAGTGCCGTGGAGATGGTGTCCTCTGTTGACATGTTGGTGCGATAGGCAGATTGATGGGGGTCCAGGATAGTGGGCAGACAGGATTTCAGATGTGATAGAACCAGTCTCTCAAAGCACTTTGCAATGATGGGGGTGAGTGCAACTGGGTGGAAATCATTCAGGCTCGTGGCAGTGGAATGCTTCGGCACTGGCACGATGGTGGTGATCTTGAAGCTTATGGGGACAACACCCTGGGCCAGGGACAGATTAAAAATGTCTGTGAAGACCCCGGCCAACGGCCCTGCACAGACTCTGAGCACATGGTCAGGTATTGCATCCGGACCAGCTGCCTTCCGTACATTCACCCTGCTCAGGGTGGCACAAACATCGGAGGTGGAAAGTGAGAGAGACAGTTCACCAGGTGGGAGATCCGCTTTGAGGGTGACCTCCTTGTTCCCTCGATCAAAGCGAGCGTAGAAGTAATTGAGCTCATCAGGGAGGGTAGCAGAGCTGGAAGGGGGCACAGTACTAGGAGGTTTGAAGTCTGTAATGACCTGTATGCTATGCCACATGGGCCGGGGGTCAGAGGAGTTGAAATGCTCCTCGATTCTCTGTTTGTAAATGTGTTTAGCCTGAGAGATTCCCCTCCTCAGGTTGGCCCTGGCTGAGCTGTAAGCCTCCTGGTCTCCAGACCTGAAGGCTGAATCTCAGGCTTTGAGCAGGAGGTGAACCTCTCTGTTCATCCATGGTTTCTGACTGGGGAAAACTTTTATTGTTTTAGTGATGTCTCTCTATCTACACACTTGTTGATGTGCTCAAGGACAGAGTTGGTGTATAAATCAATGTTAATCTGAGAGTCTGTGGTGGTATGGGCAGCAAACGTGCTCCACTCTGTGTGCTGGAATTGGTGCTGAAGAGCAGAGTCAGCCCCCTCCAGCCAGATCTTAATAGTCTTCATTGTGGGTTTCACACGTTTAATGACCGGGCTATACTTGGGAAGCAGAAACAATGAAAGACGGTCGGACTTTCCCAGGTGGGGGAGGGTAGTGAGTTTGCAAGCATCAGCCACATTTGTGTAGACATGATCTAAGGTTTTATTACCCCTGGTGGTGCATAATACATTTTGGTAAAATCTTGGAAGCACAGTACACAGGTTACAATGATTAAAGTCCTCAGCGACAATCAAAGCTCCATCTGGATGCAATGTCTGCAGCTTGCTAATAGCAGCACTGAGGTCTTTCATGGCTGCTTTAGCATCAGCATCCAGTGGAACATAAACTGCGA
The DNA here is from genome assembly GCF_030028105.1 of Mobula birostris. NCBI lineage: Eukaryota > Metazoa > Chordata > Chondrichthyes > Myliobatiformes > Myliobatidae > Mobula > Mobula birostris. Next base: position 24,799,749 of record NC_092382.1, on the reverse strand, counting down.
CAGCAATGATGCATGTTTTGTGACAATGAGGGGAGGTTGTTTTCTTGACACCAGTCAGATGTTGTTCAGACACCAGATACAGTCAGCAATCAAATGGTTGAGCCTGGAGCCTTCTCCTCCCCACCCTCCCGCCACCTTCTTTATTGGGCCTCTGCCCCTACCCTCTTCAGTCCTGACGAAGGGTCATGGCCCGAAATGTTAACTGATCATTTCCACGGATGCGGCCCGACCTGCTGAGTACCTCCAGCGTGTTGTGAATGGTGCGATGAATGTGCTGAGCTGTGTATATCACAATGCAAGAAGCATCGCAGGAAAGCCAGATGAGCTCAGGACAGGGAATTATGAAATTGTAGCCATTATTAGGACTTGGTTGCACCCAACAGTCTGAGGGATTTAGAGGAACAAATTTGTAGAGAGATCGCAGACCATGCCAAGAAACAAAGGTTGATTCAGTAAGTGATTTTAACTTTCCATATATTGACTGGGACTCCCATACTGTAAAAGGACTAGATGGGTTAGAGTTTGTCAAATGTGCCCTTAATCAGTAAGTAGAATTCCCGACGTAGAAGTGTGCAATAAGCTGTTAGGGAATGATCCAGGGCTGGTGACAGAATTTAGTGATCATCATGCCATGAGATTCAAAGTAAATATGGAAAAAGAAAGGTCTGGACCAGGGGTTGAGATTCTAAATTGGAGAAAGGTCAATTTTGATGGTATCAGAAAGGATCTGACAAGTGTGGTTTGGGACAGGCTGTTTTCTGGCAAAGGAGTACTTGGTAAGTGGGAGGCCTTCAGAAGTGAAATTTTGAAGGTGTCTAGTTTGTACATGTCTGCCAAAATAAAAGTTGAAAGGTAACTGGTGCTGGGAACCTTGGTTTTCAAGCGATATTGAGGTCCCGAGTATTTTGTCCCTCTGAATGCCTCAGACTGTTGGGTGCTACCAAGACTCATTAATGACTACATTATCATAATTCCACCCCAAGCTCATCCGACTTTTTTTTAGTCGTCTTCTGTGGGTTTCTAAAAGCTTCCCAATCGTCTTTGCTCTTTTGTTTGCCCTCTCTTTGGCTCTTATGTTGGCTTTGGTTTCTCATTTCAGCCACGGTTGTGTCCTCCTGCCTTTCCAATGTTTCCACATCTTTCGGATGTATCGATCACTGAGCTCCTGAATTGCTCCCAGAAACTCCAGCCATCGCTGCTCTGTTGTCACTCCTACCTTTTCCCTTCCAGACAAGTTTGGCCAGCTTCTCTGTCATAGAAACATGGGGATGTTCAGTGCAGAAACAGGCTATTTGGCCCATCTGGTCAATGCTGAAAAATCATTCAAGCTGTCTAATGCAACTACCTGTACTGGGACCATCGCCCTCCAGACCCCTACCATCCAGGCTCCCATCCAAACTTCTTTAAAATGGTGAAACTGAGCTCATATTCACCACTTGTGCTGGCATCTCATTCTGCACTCTCACAACCATTTCAGTAAAGAGCTTTTCCAAATGTTCCTGTTTAATTATCAACTTCCCCACTTACTCCTGACCTCTGGTTGTAGTCTCACCCAACCTCGGTGGAAAAAGCTGCTTGCATTTGCCCTATCTATACCCTCATAATTTTGTATACTTCTAACAAATCCTCAAAGCAATGTATAATTTCTTTCTTTATGTTTAGAGCCTTTCTTAGATGTGTAAGATGATAAAGGGCATTGATCATGTAGATAGCCAGAGGTTTTTTCCCAGGGCTGAAATGGCTAACATGAGGGGGTATAGTTTTACAGTGCTTTGAATCAGATACCGAGGGGATGACAGGGGTAAGTTTTTTTACAGAGAGTGGTGGGTGCGTGGAATGCACTGCCGGCTACTTGTGTGAGTATTTCAGTTACTGTGGGGCCAGGAACCCATGCAGCTCAGTGGGAACAGGGAATAATACCAATGGGGAGAGTCAGACTGAGCCAGGTCACAGATTGGAGACGGCAGAAATGCCCCATTCTGATAGAGACAGGAAGAGCATCAGAGAATTTGCTGGTCACTCCAGATACCAGCTCTGTGCCCAGTTAGAAGATGATTTCTCTCTCCAACCTGGATTGAACCTCACTGTAACAGTGTGATGCCAGATCACACCTTGGCAACTCAAGTGATCTCATCTGAAATGTTGTCCGACACCCATTGATGGATTTTGTAAATCTTTTTACAGGTTAAAAATGACGAGGAATTTATCTACAGGAATCTTGAACACAACACACCAGTTTTGCTGTTCTTGTCCAGATATTTAAGAAGTAGAGCAAGCGAATCACTTGATCGTCCCGCCCGCTCAGACTGTGGGGAGGGATTCACTCAGTCATTTCAACTGAAGATATATCAGCAAGTTCACACCGGACAAGGCCATTCATTTGTTCTGTGGGTGAGAAGGCATTCAGTTGCTCATCCCACCTGTGGACACATCAGTCAGTTCATCCTGGGCAGAGGCTGGTCATCTGCTGAATTTGTGGGGGAGGATGCATTCAGTCATCTGACCTAATGGCTCACCAGCGAGTTCACACCAGGGAGCAGCCGTTTACCTGCTCAGACTGTGGGAAGGGATTCACTTGCTCATCCAAACTGAAGGTACATCACAGAGTTCACACTGGGGAGAGGCCGTTCACCTGCTCAGACTGCGGGAAGCGATTCAGCATATCATCTCACCTTCTGATTCACCAGGCAGTTCACACTGAAGTGAGGGATTTCATCTGCTCAGTCTGCGGGAAGAGATTCTCTCAGTCATCCAACCTACAGAGACACCAGCGAGTTCACACTGGGGAGAAGCCATTCACCTGCTCAGACTGTGGAAAGGGATTCACGCGGTCATCCCACCTGCAGAGTCACCAGCGAGTTCACACTGGGGAGGGGCTGTTCACCTGCTCAGACTGTGGGAAGGCATTCACTCAGGCATCTCACCTACGGAGACACCAGTCAGTTCACAATGGAGAGAGGCCATTCACCTGCTCAGTCTGTGGGAAGACATTCACTCAGTTATCCAACCTACAGACACACCAGCGAATTCACACTGGGGAGAAGCCGTTCACCTGCTCAGACTGTGGGAAGGGATTCACACAGTTAGCTAACCTACAAACACACCAGTCAGTTCACACTGGGAAGAGGCCGTTCACCTGCTCAGACTGTGGGAAGGGATTCACCACATCGTCTCACCTACTGAGTCACCAGTCAGTTCACACTGCAGTGAGGGATTTCACCTGCCTAGACTGTGGGAAGAGATTCTCTCAGTCATCCAACCTACAGACACACAAGCGAGTTCACACTGGGGAGAAGCCGTTCACCTGCTCAGACTGTGGAAAGGGATTCACTCGATCATCCAACCTACAGAGTCACCAGCGAGTTCACACTGGGGAGTGACTATTCACTTGCTGTGAATGTGGGAAGGCATTCACACGATCATTTCATCCACTGAAACACCAGTGAGTTCACACTGGTTAAAGGCTGATCACCTGCTCACACTTTGGGAAGAGATTCTCTCAGCCATCTTCACCAAGGGTGCATCATTGAGTTCACACTGGGGGGAGGCCGTTCTTCTGCTGTGAATGTGGGAAGGGATTCACTCAGTCATCTAACCTTGTGACACACTAGCAAGTTCACACTGGGGAGAATGTTTCAATAAGCTGCCTGCTGGATATTTGTCCATTACCATTGCTGAATGCAATTTCAACAGTGACTGTCGGTGCTGAACTCTGCAATTATTGCTGCTGCTCACCACACCCAGTTCTGCACCCTGGTCACTGGGCATGGGAGGAGCTTATTCTGCTGCATATTCACCTTTAATGGGACTGGAGATTAATATTCTGGATCTGAGACAAATAAATCAGTTCTATTTTAAACGCTGTCTTCATTACTTAGTGAATTTATAACACACCTTGTACAGTAGAGAGTCAACTCAGGCTGGCTGGACACTGCCAGTGATTCTGTTCTACAGCAGTCCTTTTAAATCCTCCCCTGTTGTTCCCCTTTTGCTCTCCCTGTGGGATGGGTTCCAATCACCACTCTGCGGGTGAAGAGGTTTCCCTTGAATTTTCTGCAGACTAAAGAAGTCGAGCTGATTGCAGTTCTGTCTGAGATGTTCTTCACCCCTGAAATCTCTGGGCTGAGTTAACCTCCTTATTCAGGGCTCATTTCCACATTATGGGTCATTTTTCCTGCTTCTAAAGGGTTGTTAGAAAACACCACTGTCCTCTGAAGACTGAAAGCAGGATGGGAAACCATTAGTTGGATGCTCAATGAAGCAGGGTCAGAAACCAGAGGCGGGTCTGCACAGGGCAGAGTTTGGGGCTCTGAACGATGGTCAGGGTAAGAATGTATGATGAGGAGAAGGGAATCAGCAACGGGGTGGGGCAACGAATGACAGAGTAGCAACATTTGGAAGCTGATTGACAGGGAAAATAATTCGGTTGACTCATGACACAAACAACGCCTGTGGTGAGGTGCTCCATTGATCGAGGAACATGTGTGTGTTGGGAATGGTTATATCTATTGAGGGAGTTGTTCCTGCTTGTTTATTCTGTAATATTATATCCAGATGTTTATATTTTAGATTATCCTATCTGTAATAATGTATTGATTATCATATAAATTGTGAGATTCTGTCCTGAACTGGATCAGGCTGGAATTTATGGTGCCTTAATGAAGTTATGGTGGTCATTCATGAGTTTGTATTTTAAAGCAAGATTTTGGTGAATGATATTTGCCACTTCATTGTGCCTTCATATGTAATCAGATTGAGTTAAACTGCTTTAGGATCCCGGAATGTGTTGGATTGTGTCTGGTTTCTCGGCATTTGCTGCATTTATTGCCTTGTTTGTTTGTATTGTATGTGTTTTTGATTTTGTTTCTCTTTTTGTGAACCCCCTTGTGCTGTATTTCTGCAAGGAACCCCTCTGTTTCTGGGAAGAGGTTTCCAACTCTAGTCAGGTGCTCGATGCTTCCCTGTCACCATCCCGTCTGCTCAGATCGTTGGGATGTCTCCCATGGAGGGTCATACTCTGGTTAATGTTTTCTTCCATAATGATGAGTTATTTTTCTCAGTTTGCCTCTCATTTAAGTTTTCTGGTCTGTATTTCTTATCATGATTGCAGATACACACATGGAGTGCTGAATCCTGTTCAGTTTATATACTTAGAAGTTTTATCTGACAGTTGTGATTTTTTTTTTCATGTGTGTTATTCCTCTTCCTCCTTCTGTCCAAGGTTATTTTAATCTAAATGGGTTTGAGTGTAAATAGTCTTTTCTAAAGTTGTCATTTCAGTTCTTATTTATCTTTGTAAATTTTACTGATTGAAATAGGACAAAATATTTTCATTAAAAAAGTCAATGTCTGTATTCATGAGAATGTTTATTGCCTTTGTTGTATTTAACTATTGGGCTCTGTTTGGTAGGTTTTTTAAAGCCTTGAACTAAATTTTGTCAAAGGTTTTCCCTATTTCACACTACTTTCTATTGTCTTTGCTTGTTGATATTCCAGATACGTGTGTATCAAGAGTCCCGATGAAGGGTCTTGGCCCAAAATGCTGATTTCCATCCATAGATGCTGCCTGAGCTCCTCCAGCACTTTGTGTTTAGTTCAGAAACAAAGGTTCTGAACTTAAAGAGGGGTAACTTTGAAGGTATGAGACGTGAATTAGCTAAGATAGACTGGCAAATGACACTTAAAGGATTGACGGTGGATATGCAATGGCAAGCATTTAAAGGTTGCATGGATGAACTACAACAATTGTTCATCCCAGTTTGGCAAAAGAATAAATCAAGGAAGGTAGTGCACCCGTGGCTGACAAGAGAAATTAGGGATAGTATCAATTCCAAAGAAGAAGCATACAAATTAGCCAGAGAAAGTGGCTCACCTGAGGACTGGGAGAAATTCAGAGTTCAGCAGAGGAGGACAAATGGCTTAATTAGGAAGGGGAAAAAAGGACATAAATAATCTTCCAGAAATAGTAGGGGACAGAGGGTCCAGTGAGATGGAGGAACTGAGCGAAATACATGTTAGTAGGGAAGTGGTGTTAGGTAAATTGAAGGGATTGAAGGCAGATAAATCTCCAGGGCCAGATGGTCTGCATCCTAGAGTGCTTAAGGAAGTAGCCCAAGAAATAGTGGATGCATTAGTGATAATTTTTCAAAACTCGTTAGATTCTGGACTAGTTCCTGAGGATTGGAGGGTGGCTAATGTAACCCCACGTTTTATAAAAGGAGGGAGAGAGAAACCGGGGAATTATAGACCGGTTAGCCTAACGTCGGTGGTGGGAAAACTGCTGGAGTCAGTTATCAAGGATAACAGCACATTTGGAAAGCGGTGAAATGATCGGACAAAGTCAGCATGGATTTGTGAAAGGAAAATCATGTCTGACGAATCTCATTGAATTTTTTGAGGATGTAACTAGTAGAGTGGATAGGGGAGAACCAGTGGATGTGGTATATTTGGATTTTCAAAAGGCTTTTGACAAGGTCCCACACAGGAGATTAGTGTGCAAACTTAAAGCACACGGTATTGGGGGTAAGGTATTGATGTGGGTGGAGAATTGGTTAGCAGACAGGAAGCAAAGAGTGGGAATAAACGGGACCTTTTCAGAATGGCAGGCGGTGACCAGTGGGGTACCGCAAGGCTCAGTGCTGGGACCCCAGTTGTTTACAATATATATTAATGACTTGGATGAGGGAATTAAATGCAGCATCTCCAAGTTTGCGGATGACACGAAGCTGGGTGGCAGTGTTAGCTGTGAGGAGGATGCTAAGGGGATGCAGGGTGACTTGGATAGGTTGGATGAGTGGGCAAATTCATGGCAGATGCAATTTAATGTGGATAAATGTGAAGTTATCCACTTTGGTGGCAAAAATAGGAAAACAGATTATTATCTGAATGGTGGCCGATTAGGAAAAGGGGAGGTGCAACGGGACCTGGGTGTCATTATACACCAGTCATTGAAAGTGGGCATGCAGGTACAGCAGGCGGTGAAAAAGGCGAATGGTATGCTGGCATTTATAGCGAGAGGATTCGAGTACGGGAGCAGGGAGGTACTACTGCAGTTGTACAAGGCCTTGGTGAGACCACACCTGGAGTATTGTGTGCAGTTTTGGTCCCCTAATCTGAGGAAAGACATCCTTGCCATAGAGGGAGTACAAAGAAGGTTCACCAGATTGATTCCTGGGATGGCAGGACTTTCATATGAAGAAAGACTGGATGAACTGGGCTTGTACTCGTTGGAATTTAGAAGATTGAGGGGGGATCTGATTGAAACGTATAAAATCCTAAAGGGATTGGACAGGCTGGATGCAGGAAGATTGTTCCCGATGTTGGGGAAGTCCAGAACGAGGGGCCACAGTTTGAGGATAGAGGGGAAGCCTTTTAGGACCGAGATTAGGAAAAACTTCTTCACACAGAGAGTGGTGAATCTGTGGAATTCTCTGCCACAGGAAACAGTTGAGGCCAGTTCATTGGATATATTTAAGAGGGAGTTAGATATGGCCCTTGTGGCTACGGGGGTTAGGGGGTATGGAGGGAAGGCTGGGGCGGGGTTCTGAGTTGGATGATCAGCCATGATCATAATAAATGGCGGTGCAGGCTCGAAGGGCCGAATGGCCTACTCCTGCACCTATTTTCTATGTTTCTCTAGATTTCTCGAATCTGCAGGTCCTCTTGTTTCCCAGATACTTTTGTTTCTTGAAAGACCAAGCCAAGAACAAGCTGGTAGTGGGGTTGTGTGGTTCTGTTGGTAAAATATTAAATAAAATCATTGGAAAGAGGTGGCATAGGGTTGGAAGGTGTAGAATTAAGGAACAGCAAATGTAAAAAACAAAAAAATCCCTGATGGGAATTGTAGAGACCTCCAAACTGAAGTAAGTATGTAGTCCACAAATGACAATGGGAGATAGAAAATGCATCCCAAAAGGGCAATGCAGAGGAGATGTACAAGGATGTTGCCTGGATTGGGGAGCATGCCTTATGAGAGTTGGTTGAGTGAACTCGGCCTTTTCTCTTTGGAGTGACGGAGGATGAGAGGTGACCTGATAGAGGTGTATAAGAAGAGGAGAGGCATTGGTTGTGTGGACAGACAGGTTTTTTCCCCAGGGCTGAAATGGCTAACACAAGAGGGCACTGTTTTAGGGTGCATGGGTGTAGGTACAGAGGAGATATAAAGGGTAAATTTTTTATGCAGTGAGTAGTGAGTGCGTGGAATGGGCTGCCAGAGACAGTGTTGAGGTGGAAACGATGGGGTCTTTTAAGAGTCTCCTGGATAGGTACATGGAGCTTAGAAAAATAGAGGAGTATGGGTAAGCCTAGGTAGTTCTAGGGTAAGGAAATGTTTGGCACAGCTTTGTGGACCAAGGGGCCTGTTCTGTGTTGTAGGTTTTCTGTATCTCTAAGGTGCTGCATGTGAGGTTGCTTAACAAGATCACAGCGCATGGAATTACAGGAGAGGTGCTTGTATGGGTCGAAGCTTGGCTGACTGACCAGGGAGAAAGAGTCAGAATAATGTGGCAATTCTGTTTTGCTGTCACTAACTAATGGTGTTCCATGGGGGTCAGTATTGAGACTGCATCTTTTCATGTTAAATCTGAATGATATGGATGACGGAATTGATACCTTGGTGACGAACTTTGCAGTTGATACAAAGATAGGTACAGGGCAGGTAGTTTAGAGCAAAGTGGGAGTCTGCAGATGGACTTCGATAGGTTTGGATAACAGGCAACTAAGTAGTAGATGAAATACAGTGTATGCAAATATATGCTCACGTACAATTGGTAGGAGGAATAAGGGCGTTGGAAAAAAAAATAAATGGGAGAAAATTCAAAAATCTGAGGTGCATAGGTACTTGGGAGTCCTTGAGCAGGAGTCCGGAAAGGTTTGCTTGCAGATTGAGTTGATAAAAGATGAAAACGGTAATGTTAACATATAAGAGCAAGGATGTGACACTGTAGCTTTATAACACATCGGTCAGTTCGCTGTTGGTGTATTGTGAGCAGTTTCCGACCTCCTGTCTGAGAAAAAGATGTGCTCGTATTGGAGCGGGTCTGGAGAAGGTTCATGAAGGTTCTAGGAATGAAAGGGTTAACTTAGGATCGTTAGACGGCTTTGACCCTGTACTCACTGGTCCAGAAGAAAGAGAGGGGATCTCATTGAAACCTATCAAATATTGAAAGGCCTGGACAGAGTGGCTATGAAGAAGATGCACCCTACGCTGTGTGAGTCTGGGACCAGAGGCCACGGCCTCAATGTATAGAGCATCCACTGACAGCAGAGATGAGGAGGAATTTCTGTAGTCAGGGAGTGGTAAATCTTTGGAATTCATTGCCACAGATGGAGCAGAGGCCAAGTCAGTGAGTGTATTTTAAATGGATGTTGAAAGATTATGGGGAGAAGGCAGGAGAATGGGGTTGAGAGAGATAATCAATTGGACACGAAGGAATGGTGGAACAGACTCAATTGGCTGAGCAGCCTCTGTCTCACATCTCATGGCTCATGGACTGAAGAGGCTAGTGCGGTTGCATTAGGGTTAGGGTATCGTGAGGGTATCCACGCCTGGATTATTTCCTATTGATGCTGCCTGGCCTGCTGCGTTCCACCAGAATTTTGTGTGTGTCGCTTGAATTTCCAGCATCTGCAGATTTTCTCGTGTTTACACCCTGGACTATTGTATCCAGTTTTGGTCGTTCTGCTGTAGGAGAGAGGACGTCAATCTGGAATGAGTGCAGGAGAGATTTACGAGAATGGTGCCAGTACTCGAGGGACTGAGTTCTGGAGAGAGGCTGGGCAGGTTGGGACTTCACACCTTGAAGTGCAGGAGATTGAGGCTGACATGATGCAGGTGTCCCAAACCCTGAGTGTACAGAACTGGGGAACGTGCGCAGTCCTTTTCCCCACTTTTGTGGAACCAACAACCAGACGGCACCGGTTCAAGGTGAGAGAGGATTGATTTAATAGGGATGCCAGGGGAAAATTATTAATCCGCTCTCCCTTCCGGTTTATTGTTTAACTAACTCGATGAGTCCACTCTCAGGTTAAAGGAGCAACACCTCATATTACATCCGGGTAGTTTACAACCCGATGGCATGAACATCGACATCTTTAACTTCTACCGCCACCTTTTCCTTTCATCAACCCACATGCCCGTCTCCTCCATTCTGTCTCCCCACTTCTCTCTTCTCCACTGTGGACCATCTCCCTCTGGTTCCTCTTTTACTTCCTCTTTTCCCCATGGTCCGCTCTCCTATCCTATCAAATTCCTTCTTTTCAGTCCTTTGCATTTTCCACCTCCCACCTCACAGCGTCTCACTTCATCTCCCACCTCCCCCACCCACTCACCTTCACTCTTACCTGGCTTCACCTACCATCTACCAGCTTGGACTCTTCCACTCCCCGCATCATCTTGTTCCAGCTTCTCCCCACTTCCAGTCCTGATGAAGGGTCTCGGCAGGAAATCTCTGTTTTGCTTTATCCCCCTCTATAGAAGCTACCTGACCTCCTGACTTCCTCCAACATCTTGTGTTTCTTACTCTGCATCTCCAACACCTGCAGAATCTCATCAGGACAGAGTGCAGAATGCAGAGAGTACATTGGGTCTCACTAATGTTGAGGAGGACACACGTGGAAAACTGGAAACAGTAGATGACCCCTGTTTGGGACCCTGTCTAGTGGTGAGGAGAGTGGTTTGGGGCAGGTCTAGAACTTCATCCACTTGCAGAGTTGGCTTCCAGCCCCCTACACCCCTCCTTATTGCTGTAAACCTCTCCCTTTTCTGGACAGCACTTCCACTTGGTGGTGATTTGCCACAATAACAGGAGCCCCTGATTTGTGGACTCTGTTGTCACCGGGTGGTGCTCTGCCGCAGTAACGCTGAGAGACAGAAATGTGACGCTGCAGACTGCTGAAATGTTTATTCAAGATTCAAGGTTGTTTAATTCCATTTCCAATAGACAAGTGTAAATGAGATCGAAATAGTTATTACTCCGGCTCCAAAGCAACACAAAAACACAATAGTAAAAACATATATCCACAGCTTATGTACTGTGCACGGATTGATCATATGATACTCTATGAAGATGCTTCATAAATACCCTATCGTTTGTGAATATGTTCTAAATTTCAGGGCCAAATCATCTCACCTCTGCTGGTAAATCATCCCATGTATTACACTGGTAAAACTGCACTGCTGGCTCCATAGCTACTCTAAGATTTCTTTCTGCTTGGGGATTAAAACTGTGCATAGAATTCCAGATGTGGCCTCACTAACACCCTGTGCAATAGTAGCTACACAGGCCCGTTACATAATCTCCACTCCCTGTGCGGTGAAGGCCAAAATACAATCTGCCTTTTGAATTACTTGATGCAGAACCAGAACGTCGTCATTAGATTTCCTTCCTTTGCTTCTGTGTTATCAGCAGATTTGGACATTTCCCATCTCGTTCCCTCCTCCAGGCAATTAAGCAGTGAATATGTTTACTGAACATACAAACATGTACCAGAGCCTGTCTGCAGGGTTAGTACTTTGCTCCGGGTGTAAGATGTGGGAATTCCGGGAATCTTCCCGTCTCCCAGACGGCCATATCGGCGCCCGGTGTGCTGAGATGCAGCTGATGAGAGAACGTATTAGGGATCTGGAACTGCGGCTTGATGATCTACAGCTTATAATGGAACGTGAGCAGGAGATCGATAAGTGGGTGACTGTCAGGGAAGGGATGGGAAGAGCTCAGATAGCAGAGAGCACCCCTGTGGCCATCCCCCTCAGTAATTGTTATCTCGTTTTAGATGCTGTTGAGGGGGATGACTTGACAGAGGACGACCACGGCGATGCGGTCTCTAGCATTGGGTCTGGTTCTGTGGAGCAGAAGGGAAAAAGGAAGATGATCTCTGTTTTAAGTCATCATAACCTGAATCCCAACTTTGGCTATCATGGGTATCAGAATCATGCTGCACAGAACCGTCTGCATTGGCAGACTTTTTAGCTGTACTTCGAGTTACTGTGCAGGAAGGATAAATGCTAAAATCCATCTGTGGGTCGTCAGTGGTTGGCTTAGTTGTCAACTGAACTGCAGGAACAACCTTACCATCTGCCAGGTCATTCCCTATCAGCAAAGTAACATCTTCCACCGGTAAACTGGAGCATAATCCGATCTTAACAGGTCCTGAAACCAACCCTGACTGTAAAGTTACCTTGTGCAATGGAAAAGATACAATGCTGCCCCCAATGCCTTTAATAAGATTTACCTCACCAATGTCAGTCTCATCACCAAACTTTAGAATACTGTCTAATATAAGTGACTGAGAAGCCCTAGTATCTCAAAGAATTTTCACTGGTACCGGGGTTGACCCTTCCATTACTAATATAAACCCATCTGACATAAAATGATCAAATCCCTTCTTAACTCATTCAGACCTCTCAGTCCTTAACTGAGCCTCAACAGAATGTTCAGAACCCTGTGGGTTTATAGGTGCTTCAACATACTGATCACAGGCATGTGGGACTGCCTCCTTTTCCTTTTTCTTCTTCAGGACAGGACAATTAGCCATCATATGACCAGCTTTCTTACAATAGTAACAAGAAAGACCAGAATATTTCTCCTTCAACTGCTTCCCTTCATCCTCACTCTTGTCACTAAACCCAACTTCAATTTCTGGTTTACCCTGGTTATCCCTGCTACTCCTTTGGAAGCTCTTATTCTGGGTAAACTTAACCTTATGAGTTAAAGCAAACACATCTGCTAATCCAGCAGACTCCTGCAAAGTGGCAGCATCCTTTTCATTTAAATACGTCTTTATGTCATCAGGGATGCACCTCCTGAATTCTTCAGTTAAAACCAAATCTTTCAAGCTGTTAAAATCATCATTAACATTTTTATATGTGCACCAGCGGTCAAAACACACAAACTTCTCATAAGCAAATCCATATAAGTCTGGTTCACAGATTTCCTCAAATTTCTAAACTTTTGCCTGTATGCTTCTGGGACCAACTCATAAGCACTGAGCACAGCCTGTTACACTATGTCATAATCAGCTGCTTCAACAACAGTCAAAGCAGAATAGGCTCGCTGAGCCTTCCCCTTAATTACACTTTGTAAGAGAATGGGCCAACCCTCTTTTTGCCACTTTAAACTCAGAGCAACCTTCTCAAAATGCTGAAAGTATTTATCAACCTCTGCCTCATCAAATGGAGGTAGCAATTTAACTTTCCGACTGGCCTCAAACTTATCCCCAGAGTCTAACGCGAGACCCTTTTGCTGCAATCTCTCTATCTTTTCCAGCTCGAACAGCCTCTGTCTTTCTGCTTCTTCCCTGTTTTTCTGCCTCTCTAGCCTCAACCTGCCTCTGCCGTTCCACAGCCTCCATCTTTAATTTTTCTAACTTGTACGGGAGCCCAAGCTCACTAGGTTTACTTTCAGGAAACACCTTCAACTCCTCCACTTTAAACATACCCTCAGATACATAATGCTCAGCTATTCTCCTCTGCATCTGTAACCTCCTCATTGTCGATTTCACCTTCACAAGTTTTAACCTTTCAGCAATACTCAAAACGCAATCCTTCTGGTGTCCTTTAGTGCCTCAGAGGTTGGCGCTTCCAGACATCTATCAACATCCATTGCTTCTGCCACACAAATAAATCAAAAGGGATTTCACCAATGAAGTTGGTTAGTAATCTATACACCCCCAAATCTGTTCATATCCAGGATGCAGGCCCCAATTTTTTTATGAACCATAACGCTCTAGAAACGAACCAGCAGCAATAAACTACACCTGGAGTCTGGTTTTGATGTTAAATCCACTATCTTTATTAGCATCTACTAACAATATAGTATTTTAAGCAAGATAAACAGAAGTTAACAGTGTTACGTGTACGTGTGTGTAAATATAACTCCCAAACTATTGAACTCGGGGGAAACAAAGCTTGGAGTCTTGAGATGGTGAACTATGAAAGTTCAGTTCAACCACAGAGCAGTTGAGGAGAGAGAGATATTTGTAATCCAGGGTAAATGTCGAGAGAAGGCAATAACGTGAATTCAAGTTTCCAAGGTGGTAAAACGAAAGAACAGTCGCTGTAGATTTTTTCAAGTTTCCATGGTGGTAAAACGAGGGAACAGTCGCTGTAGATTTCATCCGTCGTTGTTCCAAATCCACATACAAATTATCACCAAAAGTGACTTGTCACAAGGGGTATTGTCTTCAAGTGAATTTCCACACCACACCCAGGCAAGGGTTAACACATAAGTGGTCTTCACAGGATACCCCAAATCCGATCCACTCCTATGGATCAAATGAGGTGACAACCACACATTTGATGTTCGCTGAATTGATAATTAACCCACCCTTGTGGGCAGAGGAAAGTTCTAAACAGTGACCCTTGGCCACCAGTTCCCTTGTTTCGAACCTTCCATTTTTCCTCCTTCATCTCCATCTGACTCTGAGTATCTGTGTCCTCGGTTAAAACAAGCAGCGAGCGATGTAAACAAGCTGCAAGTCAGACTGATTTCCATTCTTAATCTCTCTCTCTCTCTTAAAATGACAGTCCACAGAAAATGAAACCTAGGGATTCATAACAATGGCCCAGTGTGAACTGACTGGTGTGCCAGTAGGTGGGATGACTGAGTGAATCTCTTCCCACAGTCTGAGCAGGTGAACGGCCTCTCCCCAGTGTGAACTCGCTGATGACTCTGTAGGTTGGATGAGTGAATCTCTTCCCACATTCTGAGCAAGTGAACGGCCTCTCCCCCGTGCGAACTGACTGGTGTGCCATTAGGTGGGATGACCGGGTGAATCTCTTACCACATTCTGTTCAGGTGAATGGCTTCTCCCCAGTGTGAACTCGCTGGTGTTTCTGCAGGGTGGACGAATCAGTGAACCTCTTCCCACAGACTGAGCAGGTGAACGGCTTCTCCCCAGTGTGAACTCGCTGATGTCTCTGTAGGTCGGATGACTGAGTGAATCTCTTCCCACATTCTGAGCAGGTGAACGGCCTCTCCCCAGTGTGAACTCGCTGGTGTTTCTGTAGGGTGGACAAATTAGTGAATCTCTTCCCACAGACTGAGCAGGAGAATGGCCTCTCCCGCGTGTGAGCTGACTGGTGTGCCAGCAGTCCGGATGACCTAGTGAATCTCTTCCCACATTCTGAGCAGGTGAACGGCTTCTCCCCAGTGTGAACTCGCTGATGACTGTGTAGGTTGGATGAGTAAGTGAATCTCTTCCCACATTCGGAGCAGGTGAACGGCTTCTCCCCAGTGTGAACTCGCTGGTGACTCTGTAGATGGGATGAATCAGTGAATCTCTTCCCACATTTGGAGCAGGTGAACGGCTTCTCCCCAGTGTGAATTCGCTGATGACTCTGCAGATCAGATGACTGAGAGAATCTCTTCCCACAGACTGAGCAGGTGAACGGCTTCTCCCCAGTGTGAACTCGCTGATGTCTCTGTAGATCGGATGACGGAGTGAATCTCTTCCCACAGACTGAGCAGGTGAATGGCTTCTCCCCAGTGTGAACTTGCTGATGTCTCTGTAGGGTGGACGAATCAGTGAATCTCTTCCCACATTCTGAGCAGGCGAACGGCTTCTCCCCCGTGTGAACTCGCTGATGACTCTGTAGGCAGGATGACCAAGTGAATCTCTTCCCACATTCTGAGCAGGTGAACGGCCTCTGCCCCGTGTGAACTCGCTGATGACTGTGTAGGTTGGATGAGTAAGTGAATCTCTTCCCACATTCGGAGCAGGTGAACGGCTTCTCCCCAGTGTGAACTCGCTGGTGACTCTGTAGATGGGATGAATCAGTGAATCTCTTCCCACATTCTAAGCAGGGGAACGGCTTCTCCCCAGTGTGAACTTGCTGATGTCTCTGTAGGGTGAATGACTGAGTGAATCCCTTCCCACAGACTGAGCAGGTGAACGGCTTCTCCCCAGTGTGAACTCGCTGGTGACTCTGTAGGTGGGATGAATCAGTGAATCTCATGCCACATTCTGAGCAGGTGAACGGCTTCTCCCCAGAGTGAATTCGCTGGTGTTTCTGTAGGGTGGATGAATCAGTGAATCTCTTCCCACAGAATGAGCAGGTGAACGGCTTCTCCCCAGTGTGAACTCGCTGGTGAGCCATTAGGTTAGATGACTGAGTGAATCCTTTTCCCTTTCCCAGAAATTCAGCAGATGACCAGCCTCTACCCAATGTGAACTGACTGGTGTGTCCGCAGGTGGGAAGACCGACTGAATCCTTTCTCACACACAGAACAGATGAATGGCCTTGCCCAGTGTGAACTTGCTGATATACCTTCAATTGAGATAACCGAGTGAATCCATTCCCACTATCTGAGCAGGTGAACGGCCTTTCCCTTGGAAAGTTATGGGCATGTCAGTCGGTCAGAAGACTGAGAGAATACCTTCCCACAGTCTGAACAGGAACGATGGTCGATCCCTTGCTCCAGTTCTTAAATATCTTGACAGGGACAGCAAAACTGGCGTGCCGTGTTTGAGATTGCTGGAGGCAAATTCCTTCTCGTTTTTAACCTGTAAAAAGATTTACAAAATCCATCAATTGGTGTAGGACAACATTTCAGATGAGATTACTTGAGTTGCCAAGGTTTGATCTGGTATCACACTGTTACAGTGAGGTTCAACCCAAGTTGGACAGAGAAATCATCTTCTGCATGGGCACAGTGCTGGTATCTGGAGTGACCATCAAATTCTCTGATGCTCTTCCTGTCTCTATAAGAATGGGGCATTTCTGCCATCTCCAATCTGTGACCTGGCTCAGTTTGACTCTCTCCATTGGTATTATTCCCTGTTCCTGCTGAGCCCCATGGATGCCTGGCCCCACAGTAACTGAAACACCCTCTCACAAATAGTCTTTCTTGACATGCATCTGGGATTTTCTTTTATGTATTATTAACTTAAAGTGCCACAGTTTTAACGCCATATAAAAAATTCCTGCTGAGATGAATGGTTGGTCCACACAGCTGTTTAAAGGACTTGGAGTGAATTTTTGTATTATTTCAGGTTCTTGTCACAGTCACAGAAAATTACAACACAGAAACAGGCCCTTTGGGCCATCTGGTTTGTGCTGAACTATTTAAACTGCCCACCTCCATACCCCTACCATCCAGGTACCTATGCAAACCTCTTAAATGTTGAAATTGAGCTCGCATGCACCACTTGTGCTGGCTGCTCATTCCACACCCGGATGACCGTCTGTGTGAAGAAGTTTCCCCTCATGTGCGCCTAACATCTCACCTTTCACCCTTAACCCATGGCCTCTGGTTGTAGTACCGCCCAATCTCAGTAGAGAAAGCCAGCTTGCATTTACCCTATCTATACCCCTCTATCACAATCAAATCTCCCCTCGGTCTTCTACATTCTAAGGAATAAAGTCTTGACCTGCTCAATCTTTCCTTATAACCCAAGTCCTCCAGACCTGGCAAAATCCTTGTGAATCTTCTCTGAACTCTTTCAACCTCTTTTACATCTTCCTGTAGGTTGGTGACCAAAACCGCACACAATACTCCAAATTAGGCCTCACCAATGTCTTGTACAAAGTCAACAGAACATCCATCTATTGTTGTCAGTACTTTGGTTCAAAAAGGCCAACGTGCCAAAATCTTTCTTTCCATCCCTATCTAACTGTGACACCACTTTCAGTGAAATACAGACCTGTATTCTCAGATGCCTTTCTTCTACAGCAATCCTCAGTGCCCTAACATTCACTGTGTAAGACCTAGGTCCAACCAAAATGCAACACCTCACACTTGTCTCCATTAAATTCCATTTTGCATTTCTTATCCCATTATTCCAGCTGATCCAGATTGCACTGCAAGCCATGATAGTCTTCCTTGCTGTTCACGACACCACTAATCTTGGTGTGATCCACAAATTTGCTGATCCAGTTAACCACACTATCAACCAGATTACTGATATAGATGACACACAATAACAGATACAGCACTGATCCCTGTGGCAAACCACTAGTCACAGGCCTCCAGTCAGAGAGGCAACCATGTGCTACCACACTCTGGCTTCTCCCAAAGACAGTGACTCACCCAATTTACTATCTCATCTTGAATGCTGAGTGACTGAACCTTCTTGACCAATCTCCCATATGAGACTTTGCCCAGTGCCTTGCTAAAGTCCATGTAGACAACATCCACTGCCTTGCCTTCAACCACTTTCCTCATAACCTCCTCAAGAGACTCTATAAGATTGGATAGACATGACCTACCGTGCACAAAGCCATGCTGTCTATCCTTTATCAGTCCACACCTATCCAAATACTTACAGTATATATCCGGTTCCTGCACATACATTCCAATAACTTACCCAAAACCTGTTGGGAAACTTTCAGAAACCAAAAGCAGACAACTAAAAAAAAAAGTCAGGTGAGCTCAGGGCATGGAATCATGATACTGTTGTCATTCATGCGTCTTGGTAGCACCCAACAGTCTGAGGCATTTAGAGGAACAAAATATCCTGGCCTCAATATCTCTTGAAAAGCAAGGTTCCCTGCACCTGTAACTTTTCAACTTTTATTTTAGCAGGCATGTATAAACTCTACATCCTCAAAATTTCACTTCTGAAGGCCTCCCACTTACCAAGTACTCCTTTGCCAGAAAGCAGCCTGTTCCAAACCACACTTGTCAGAGCCTTTCTCATACCATCAAAATTGACCTTTCTCCAATTTAGAATCTCAACCCGTGGTCCAGACCTCTCGTTTTCCATATTTACTTTGAATCTCATGGCATTATGATCACTAATTTCTGTCACCAGCCCTGGATCATTTCCTAACAGCTTACTGCACACTTCTACATCAGGAATTCAAATTACAGATTAAGGGCACATTTGACAAACTCTACTCCATCTAGTCCTTTTGCTGTATGGGAGTCCCAGTCAATATATGGAAAGTTAAAATCACTTACTGGAACAACCTTTGCATCTTGGCATGGTGCAATCTCTCTACAAATTTATTCCTCTAAATCCCTCAAACTGTTGGATGCAACCAAGTCCCCACAATGGATACAACTTCATAATTCCCTGTCCTGAGCTCATCTGGCTTTCCTACGATGCTTCTTGCATTGTGATATACACAGCTCAGCACATTCATCGCACCATGCTCAACCATTTGATTGCTGACTCTGTCTGAGGTCTGAACAACATCTGACTGGTGTCAAGAAAACAAACTCTCCCTCTTTGTCACAAAAATAAAGGAGCTGATTGTGGACTACAGGAGGAATGGAGACAGGCTAACCCCTATTGACATCAATGGATCTGGGGTTAAGAAGGTGAACAGCTTTAAATTCCTCAGCATAAACATCACCAAGGATCTCACATATAACCATATAACAATTACAGCATGGAAACAGGCCATCTCAGCCCTTCTAGTCCATGCTGAATGCTTACTCTCACCTAGTCCCACCAACCTGCACTCAGCCCATAACCCTCCATTCCTTTCCTGTCCATACAGCTATCCAATTTTACTTTAAATGACAATATCGAACCTGCCTCTACCACTTCTGCTGGAAGCTCATTCCACACAGCTACCACTCTCTGAGTAAAGAAGTTCCCCTCATGTTACCCCTAAACTTCTTCCCCCTAACACTCAACTCATGTCCTCTTGTTTGAATCTCATCTACTCTCAATGGAAAAAGCCTATACACATCAACTCTATCTATCCCCCTCATAATTTTAAATACCTCTGTTAAGACCCCTCAACCTTCTACGCTCCAAAAAAATAAAGACCCAACTTGTTCAACCTTTCTCTGTAACTGAGGTGCTGAAACCCAGGTAACATTCTAGTAAATCTCTGTATTCTCTCTATTTTGTTGACATCTTTCCGATTATTCGGTGACCAGAACTGTACACAATACTCCAAATTTGGCCTTACCAATGCCTTGTACAATTTTAACATTACATTCCAGCTCCTATACTCAATGCTCTGATTTATGAAGGCCAGCATACCAAAAGCTTTCTTCACCACCCTATCCACATGAGATTCCACCTTCAGGGAATGATGCACCATTACTCCCAGATCCCTCTGTTCTACTGCATTCTTCAATGCCCTACCATTTACCATGTATGTCCTATTTTGATTAGTCCTACCAAAATGTAGCATCTCACACTCACCAGCATTAAACTCCATTTGCCATCTTTCATGTACATGGTCTGTACATACCGGCTGTGTTGTAAAAAGAGCACAGCAGCACCTCTTTCACCGCAGATAGTTGAAGAAGTTGGGGATGGGGCCCAAAATCCAAAGGTCTTTCTACAGGGACACACAATTGAGAGCATCCTGACCAGCTGCATCACTGCCTGGTATGGGAACTGTACTTCCCTTAATCACAGGAACCTGCAGAGAGTGGTGCAGACAGCCCAGCGCATCTGTAGATGTGAACTTCCCACTATTCAGGACATTTACAGAGATAGGTGTGTAAAAAGGTTCCAAAGGATATTGGGGACCCAATTCACCACAACCACAAACTGTTCCTGCTGCTCCCATCCAGGAAACAGGACCACAGCAAAAAGACCAACAGGCTCCGGGACATCATCTTCCACCAGGCCATCAGACTGCTTAATTCATGCTGATACAATTGTAAACTATGTTATATTGACTGTCCTATGTATAAACTATCTGTTATAAATTACTATGAATTACACTTTGCACATTTAGATGGAGATGTAAAGATTTCTACTCCTCATGTATATGAAGGATGTATGTAATAAAGTCAATTCCATTCAATTCACCCTCTCCACTATATGTTCTGTCATTCTGGCTCCCATTCCCCCTACAACTTATTTTAACCACATCACCCCTCCCCCGAACACTAGCACGAGCAAGCCTTACCACTAGGATGTTAGACCCCTCTTGTTCTGTTCCCCTAACGAACGAATCCCCTCTCACCCCTTTGACTTTCCTCTGTCAGTAATCCCCCCAACAGTTTCTAAAGTGGGTCCACCTGTTGTTGTGTGGGATGGACACAAGATTACTCCGCGATGGCTATTTAACCTCATTCCCCTTCCTGACTCTCATCCAGTTTCCTGTGTCCTGCACCTTGGGTGGAACTCACCTCTCTTCATGTCATATCTATCACCCCCTCCGACTCCTGGATGATCCAGAATTCATCTATTTCAAGTTTCAACTCCTTAAAGTGCAGGGTTTCAAGCTGTAGCTGGATGCACATAGAAACATAGAAAATAGGTGCAGGAGTAGGCCATTCAGCCCTTCGAGCCTGCACCGCCATTCAGTATGATCGTGGCTGATCATCCAACTCCGAACCCTGCACCAGCCTTCCCTCCATACCCCCTGATCCCCGTAGCCACAAGGGCCATATCCAACTCCCTCTTAAATATAGCCAATGAACTGGCCTCAACAGTTTCCTGTGGCAGAGAATTCCACAGATTCACCACTCTCTGTGTGAAGAAGTTTTTCCTAATCTCAGTCCTAAAAGGCTTCCCCTTTATCCTCCAAATGTGACCCCTCGTTGTGGACTTCCCCAACATCGGGAACAATCTTCCTGCATCTAGCCTGTCCAATCCCTTTAGGATTATATACGTTTCAATCAGATCCCTCCTCCATCTTGTACATCTTGTACATGAGGGCATCAGGGACACCAGAGGTGTCCATACCTTCCCACCAATCTCCCCTCAAATTTGTAATGACCAGTGTGTACATAAAGCTTGTATTATGCATTTTTTACCCAGTGTGCACAGTGAATTTTATATAGAGAGGCATTCATTTTAACAGCTATCAAATCACTGTCAATAAGAACTTTGATCTCTTCTGGGTTTGATTAAGTTCATCTGCACTCTCACACAACCTATGTTGCAGGCCTGTAACAGGTAATGAAGGATTTTCTCGCCAGAGCTTTTGCACACCGTCCATATGTGGTTTGCTTGCTAAATGACACTTAAAATGTCAGATTTCTAAATAACACTCCTTCCCACTTGCAAATTCTCCAGCAACTTTTGCATCGCCACAGTACACACAAGTAACTCCAGTTTCTGTATTGTATATAAATATTTCCCCTGAACCCTCCCCCAGGTGACTGATGGTGGTGAACTCAGTGATGGCAATGCCAATGAATATGAAGGGAAGGGCAGTAGTCTGTCTCATTGGAGTCTGGCACATTTGTGATGTGAAAGCTACTTGCTGCCCAGGGCAAAGGTGTTTGATATCATTATGTACCCAGAGAGAATGGGTCAAAACATGTCCTCCCGGGTAGAAAGTCCAGAACAGTAGGAGGTGGAACCAGCAACACACACAAAATTTTGGAGGAACTCAGCAGGCCACGCAGCATCTATGGAAAAGCGTACTGCCTTGCAGAGGGTGGTTAGGGGAGCAGAGAAGGTTATTGGGGTCTCCCTACCTTCTGTCCAAGACCTCTTTCAGAGGCGATGCCTCCAGAAAACACGGTACATCATTAAGACCCCTCACACCCTCTCCATGAACTGTTTGTTCTTCTGCCATCAGGCAAACGTTACAGGAGCATCAAAACTAAAAGCACAAGGCTACTAAACAGCTTCCTCCCACAGCCAGTCAGACTGCTAAATAGCTGCTCCACCTGACTCTGCTTTGGACACTTTTCACTTGCACTGGACATTTATCACTGATTTTAACTGACATGTGGCTGTTGTGTTTTACTATTTATTGTTATGTTTATTATTTAGTGTTGTGTTTGTTATGTTATGATTGCACTGCCTCTGAGAAACGCTGTCTCATTCTGCCCTGCAGAGCTGATGTGCGGTTAGAATGACAATAAAGTTTCTTGAATCTTGAATCTAATGCTGAGTTCCTCCAGCAATTTGTGTGTGTTGCTCGGATTTCCAGCATCTGCAGATTTTCTCTTGTTTGTGACTGGAGGCAGAACAAAGGTGATTTTCACAACAGCTGATGTAAAAGATTTTGTTCCCTTTCTCCGAGTTCCCGATCCTTGCATTTAGACAGCTGGAGCTCAGCTCTGTCTGAGAGACCCATCGGTTCCCATTCCCTCATCAGCCGGAAGCTCCCCGGGGCCCGTGTACGGATGGTGGGGCTGAGAGAGAGGGAAGAGAGCAGGACTGTCCCGGGATTGCGGGTCACGGAGTCCGGAGTCACAGCAACTACCCGAAGTCGGTGTTGAAAACGCCGCCCGGTGAGACCCCCAACCCGGAGACCCCTTCTCACCTCAACCGATCATCCGGGGCCTTTTGTGCCCCGCGCGCTGGTGAGCTCGAGCTTGGTCGGTTTAACGGCCGGGCTACTAATCACGTGAGCAGCCCCTCCCCCACCGCTGTCAAAAGAGGAGTCACGCGCTGCACTATTCCCATTGGTACGAAGCGATGTCAATCACTGCTTCCAGCCAATAGCGGAGGCGGACCAGCCGAGAGGGCGTTACCCCCGCTGACTCCGTCTCCCGAACTTTCCGTCACGGCGGGACAACCGTCAAAGTAAATGTCCGCTTTCTGATTTATTTCCATTTCCCTCCGAGGGAAGTTGGGGCGTTTGTGAAGCGTCTCCTGCGGCCGGAGTCTGATGTGTCGCTGAGAGGTAGGAGGAGACCGCTCGGCCCGTCGGTTTGATGCCGGTTCCCCGGGGAGGGAGAGGATGAAGACGGTGAGAGAGGGGGCGGACAGGATGTTTGTCCCGGTGGGGACAGGAGGGGCTCATCTGTGGAAATGTCTGAGCCCACGGTGGTGGCGATTCAC
This sequence comes from Mobula birostris, assembly GCF_030028105.1. Lineage (NCBI taxonomy): Eukaryota > Metazoa > Chordata > Chondrichthyes > Myliobatiformes > Myliobatidae > Mobula > Mobula birostris. Next base: position 24,776,085 of record NC_092382.1, on the reverse strand, counting down.
CACATTGGGGGGCAAACACCGGCAGACTGTTGCCCTGCGAGCGGGGCCAATGGTCGGGGCAAAGTGACAATTATTTGTGTTTTGTTGAGACTGTACCGGGAATATGGTGTAAAATCCCGCTCCCCACACTAACACGGGTCACACAGACCAAAGAACAAACTGCCGGAGGAACTCAGTGGGTCGGGCAGCATCTGTGGAGGGAAATGGACCGTCAACATTTCGGGCCGAGACCCTCCCTCTGGACTGAGAGTGGACGGGAAATAGTCCGAGAAAAGAGGTGAGGGGTGGGGATGGGGCAAGAGCTGGGGAGTGAGAGGTGGATCCAGGTGAGGGGGAGGTGGGAAGGTGGAAATAGTGACGGGGTGGGAGGTGAGTGGTTGGGGCAACACGGGGCTGCAGGAGATGGAAATTAATTCCATAGAGGATTAACAAAGAGGTTAGAGAGTATTTGTTATGGAGAGTGCAATGAAGATTCACCAGACTGATCCCTGGAGTGGTGGGGTCATCACATGAAGAAAGATCAAATGTGATAACCCTTTCATTTGGAGAATCGAGGACTGAGAGGTGAACACATTGAAATGCACAACATCATTACTGGCTGAACCAGGGATCCCAGTCTCTGAAAAAGGGGGTGGACTGTCCAGGACTGAGATGAGGGGAAATGTCTCCACTCCGAGGGTGGTGAATGTCTGTAAATCCCCACCACAGAGGTCGGTGAAGACTCAGTGATCGTCCTCACATAAAACAGAGGCCGGCAGATGTGTGGAGACCAGAGAGATCGAGGAAATGAGGATCGGGCAGAAACATGTGGCTGAGATGGGAGAGCAGCCTTCATCTTGTTGATGGTTAGAGGGGCTGAATGGCCACCTCCTCCTGTTTCTCACCTGATGTTTCAGTGTTCCTGTCCAGTGAGGCTGGAGGAATGTGAATAGAAATTAGTGTTTATAAACATGGACAGATTTAAATGAAACCTGCACATTTCCGGTTTGGGTCTGAATTGTGTGTTGGACCGGGATGGGAATCGGGCCTGTGACTCTGTGACCTGGGGGTGGAGGGAAAGGGACAGGGAAGATATGGAGGAAGTAGTAAAAATGTATCTTGTGTAAATATGGAATGTGGGAAATGCAGCGGATGGGTCAGGCAGCGTGTGAGGGGCGAGGAGCAGAGTCATCGGTTCAGGTGGGAGACCCTCCACCCGTCACGCGATCCCATGTCCTGTTCACATTTTCCCGCAGATCTGCAGCATTTGCCGGTCACTGCTCTACGTGTCCGTGTAGCTTCATCTTTCGCCCGTTCAGACAAGGCAGTGAGATCCGGATCTGTCACGTCCTCTCGTTGTGGGTGGACAATGTTTTATTCTGCAATATTTTCAGCATGTTTCCATATAACCACATAACAATTACAGCACAGAAACAGGCCATCTTGGCCCTTCTAGTCTGTGCCGAATGCTTACTCTCACCAAGTCCCAGACCATAACCACTGGGCTGAGGCCTGGGACTAGGCCTCAACCAGTGTTTTTACCAGCTGAAGTGCAGCCAGTGTTTCTGAATGTCTGACCCATTCATGTGAAAATTAGCCTTTTCTATTTATCTGAGCTTCTCATAAATGTGTACAGTTTAGTTCAGCTTCACTCCAGAATTTCCAAAGCAACAACCCAGTCAGTCAAATAGTTCCACACAATTAAAATAGTTTACAGTATTACATTCTTAAAATGTTTTTGTACTACTTATATAATTTAACTATTTAATATGTATATTCTTATTTTAAATCACAATGGTTAAAATCTATTGTTATGAATTAGGTTCTATTGCTGCCGCAGAGACAACAAATTCCATGACATCTGCCGGTGCTATTAAACCTGATTCTGATAATTGGTCTGGGAGACCCACCACCGGTCACCTGATCCCAGTTACTGCAGATCGTAATGCGAGATTGAATCCTTTTCTACTTATTTGCTTTCCTCAGAAATGACAACAGTTAAGTTTCCCTCTGTGGTTTCAAAGCAGAAGCTCAGTCTGTCTAATATTTCCACACAATTAAAATGGGGAATTTGTTTATTCTTATCACGCACTAAGCTACAGTGAAAATCTTGCCCGACCTACCATCCACACAGATCAATACATTACTACGGTACATTGAGCTGATATACGACAAAACAATAACTGTAACAAAGCATTATGGCTGCAGAGAAAGTGCAGTGCAGATAGACATTTGGGGCAGGGTCACGTCGAGTTACATTGTGAGGTCGAGTTCATTCTATTGGACTGGAGACCATTAATTTGGCTGACAACTGCAGACAGGAAGCTGTCCATGAGCCTGGTGGTATGCGCTTTAAGGCTTTTGTATCTCTTCCCAGATGGGGGATTGGGTTTGCAGCAATAATGTCCAAAGTTGTGGGCATCTTTGAGTACACGGCCTGCTTTCCCGAGGCAGGGGAAGTGCAGGAAGAGTCCATAGAGGGGAGGCTTGTTTCTACGATGTTTCCAGATGAGACCAAAGTTCTCTGCAGTTCCTTGCAGTCATGGGCAGAGCTTTAGCCATACGAAGACGTGAAGTATCGACAAGAAGCTCAGAGACCTCGCCCTTCACCCTGACTTGTGTAGCTGGATCCTGGACTTCCTGTCAGATCGCCGGCAGGTGGTAAGAGTGGGCTCCCTCACTTCTGTCTCTCTGACCCTCAGCACACATGCCCCACAGGGTTGAATCCTTGGCCCCCTCCTTTACTCTCTGTGCACCCATGACTTGTGTCGCCACCCACAGCGCCAATCTGTTAATTAAATTTGCTGATGACGCTACATTGATTGGCCTAATCCCAAATAATAACTTTCAGTTGATCAAATGCTTCCTGACAAGGCTCGGTCCAAACAAACTTTTCACCCTTCTTCAGGAGATTAGTCAGAGGAAGAGCGATATCAGCAAAGTTCTTACAGAACTTACGATAATATCCAACCATTCCCAGAAACCTTCCAAGAGCCTTCTTACCAGTCTGTCACAAAAACTGTGGGTCAACTGTCTAAGAAAAATAACAAGATGGCTTGAGTCGTAAAAATAGATTGAGGTGCTTTTATTTACAAAAATAGTGGAAAAAGAAAAACTTGGATGTCCACATCAAAACAAGAAATTTTTAAAAAACTATATATATATATACATACAGCTTGCAATTGTCACCTGTCTGGTTAACAGCCACCCTCAGACTAGACAAAAAAGAACCCAAAGCCTTGGTAACTCGAGGCTTATAACTGCTAAGCCAATCCCCCCAGACTAACCAAAAGCTAATTAACTCAATTATCTTCCATTTCACACAATCTGAAACTCTACCACCAGTTCTCACAATAAACACATAGACTTCATCATAGGATTCACCATTTCCCAGTTAAGTAACTTGTATAAACCCCAAAACTTTACCACAAGATGAGTAATTAGGTAACATAACCCTTGTCCCAGGTGAAGATGGTATCCTCCACCATCGGCACACCTGTGCAGGTTGCTGCTGCCTCTAGAGAAGACAGCTCTATGCAGCAGCTCTGTTTCAGACCCAGTGACTGTGGAGGAGAGAAACGTCAGATTATCATGACACTTCGGCAAAACACTTATTGGAAAGATGAATATGAATAAATTGACCTGAGATAATAAAACTGTGACATAGTGTGTTTCTTTTTTTCATACCTATTACTGCTGGGGATGAGTGTAAAATTGTGACTGTTGATTTATTGTGACATGTGCACTCACCACAATAACAGAGGGAATAATGTGTGTGGATGACCCTTTGAGTGTTTTACTGAGTGTGCCATGAGACGTCTGTAATCAGTGACGGGCCTTCATCACACAGTCGGAATAGGAACTTCAGAAATGGCCTGGATTTTGCCTGCACAGGAGCCAACTTGCCTTGACCTACAACACAGCCAAGACAGATCACAGTGGCATGGCCAAATTCACTCTTAGCTCCGTCAGCTGTAAGGTTGGCCCTGGAGAGCCTGTCAAACAGCTTTTCTACTACAGAGATATGCTCTTCCCAAGTGTCACTCCCTGTGACTAAGTCATCAATATAGGCATCTGTGTGTCCTAACCCTTGAATTACAGAATCCATCATTCTCTGGAATGTTCCTGGAGCATATTTCATTCCAAATGGTGAAACATTGTATTCATACAACCCAGAAGGTGTCACAAATGCAGAAATTTCTCTACCTCAGTCCGTCAATGGAACACACCAATACCCTTTCAACAGATCAATCTTTGTAAGAAACTACCTTTTCCAACCTTATCGATGCAATCATCCACCCTAGGGATAGGATAGGCATCTGTTTTTGTTACTGCATTTACCTTCCTATAATCAGTGCAAAATCTAACACTACCATCAGGTTTGGGCACAATAACGCAGGGTGAGCTCCAATCTGATGTTGAAGGCCTAATAATACTATTTTCAGCATATATTCAATTCTTTGCTCAGCCAATTTACACTTTTCTACGTTCATGCGATATGGGTGTTGTTTAATCGGTTTGGCTTGACCAATATCTACGTCATGTACTGCGACTGTGGTTTACTTGGGAGCATCAGGAAATAAATCTTTAAACTTCAGAATTAATTCCTTCAGCTGTTGTTGTTGCCTTGGCTGCAGATGAGCCAACTTGTTGTCAATGTTTTCGAGAACAACTGAGTTCATTAGTCTAACCAGGACCATGTTTGGCTTGTGAAAAGTCTCGGACAAGTCAATTGTTTCATTCTCAGGGCTGTCAGATTTATATGTTTGACAACACTCACCGATGGTGCCTGCTTGTCTGAATAAGGCTTTATCATATTGATGTGTACCACCCATGTTAGTTTACGTCAGTCGTGTGTTTTAATACCATAATTCACATCATTAATTTGAGAGACTATTTCATACAGTCCATTGAATTTCGCTTGAAGTGGATTCGTCAACATTGGAGATAAGGCAAGCACATTATCCCTTACCTTGTATTTTCTTTTGTTTTGGTCCGCTTATCAAACCAACACTTCATTTTGCTTTGAGAAATCTTCAAGTTTTGTCTCGTTAGACGACAGGCTTGGTATAGTTTATTTTTGAACTTCAAAACATAGTCTAACAAGTTAACATGTACATCCCCATCAATCCACTGTTCCTTTAACAAGGTCAAAGGTCCCCTCACTCTATGACCAAATACAAGTTCAAATGGACTAAAGCCCAGTGACTCCTGTACCAACTCTCTTAAGCCTGATTTATACTTGTGCGTCAAGTGTACACCGTAGGCACTATGTACCCTATGCCGTACCCACGCTGTACCTTACGCCGTAGGGTGACGCGCACCTCCTCTAAAAAGTAACTCACGCGTCGTGGCGACGCAGACCGCAACAACTGTGATTGGTATGCTTGGTAGCATCGCATTTCTGGTTGCTTTTCTCTGCCATGTCTGTACACTGATGCAAAATAAATGGTTGGAGACAATGAACCAACTCGTCAAATCTACCTGCCGACATCCGAAAATATTGGAAATGCATTTCCTCATCCATGTCTCTCACGAAGAAGCTCAACAGTGTCAGAGAAACCCCACCGCCAACTTGCGTTTTGGTGGTGAAGTGCAGAGTGATGCAGACACAACTACGCATGCTCGCTACGGTGTTGGGCTACGCAAAAATTAAATCGGGCCTATGGTGTAGGATATGGCGTATCCCCAATGCACAAGTATAAATCAGCCTTTACAGTGAACAAAAGCAAATGTATTCCTTCATCCCAGTCTTTTCCATTTTCAACACAGTATGTCTTAATCATTGTTTTGAGGGTAGAATTAAATCTTTCTAAAGCCCCTTGTGATTCCGGATGGTACGCAGACGATGTAATTTGTTTAGTTCCCAGTTCATAAACTACCTGCTAGAATAATCCAGATGTAAAATTACTTCCTTGATCAGACTGGATTTCTTTAGGCAAACCAAATAAAGTAAAAAACTTGTTAAGAGCCTTCGCCACAGTTTTAGCTTTAATATTTCTGAGAGGTATTGCCTCTGGGAATCTGGATGCAGTACACATAATAGTTAGCAAATACTGATGGACAGCTTTAGTCTTTGGTAATGGGCCAGCACAATCCACTATAAATTTGGAACAGGGTTCTCCGAATGCAGGTATAGGCTGGAGTGGGGTCACTGGGGTGACCTGATTAGGTTTACCCACAACTTGACAAGTGTGACAGGATCTGCAAAAGGTCACAACATCTTTTCTCAAATTAGGCCAGTAAAATTCCTTTATAATCCTGTTTACAGTTTTATTCACTCCAAAATGGCCACCTAAGGGCATACTGTGAGCCAAAGTTAAAATTTCAGTCCAATAAAATTTAGGAACTACAACTTGGTGAACAATTGCCCATTCCTCACTCGCAGGTATAGCAGGTGGCCTCCACTTCCTCGTTAACACTCCATCCTGGAGATAATACCCTACTGTCATTTTCTTAATTTCATCATCTGAGAGAGATGTTTCCTATAAAGCTTCAATCTCAGGGTCCCAGTTCTGTTCTGCTATAAACTCCTTCCTGGACAGGGATAAATCTTTCTCATCAGACTTGCTCCCTGAATCCTGTTGAAACAATGAAGGCAGAAAAGTCCCTGACAAGTCATCATAACCTGAATCCCAATTTTGGCTACCTTGGGTATCAGAATCGTGCTGCACAGAACCGTCTGCATTAGCAGACTTTTTCACCGTACTTCGAGTTACTGTGCAGGAAGGATAAATGTTAAAATCCATCTGTGGGTCGTCAGTGGTTGGCTTAGTTGTCGACTGCACTGCAGGAACAACATTATCATATGCCAGGTCATTCCCTGACAGCAAAGTAACATCGTCCACCGGTAAACTGGAGCATAATCCAATCTTAACAGGTCCCGAAACCAACCCTGACTGTAAAGTTACCTTGTGCAATGGCACAGAAACAATGCTGCCCCCAATGCCTTTAATAAGATTTACCTCACCAATGTCAGTCTCATCACCAAACTTTAGAATGCTGTCTAATATAAGTGACTGAGAAGCCCTAGTATCTCAAAGAATTTTCACTGGTACCGGGGTTGACCCTTCCATTACTAATACAAACCCACCTGACATAAAGTGATCGAATCCCTTCTTAACTCAGTCAGACCTCTCAGTTCTTAACTGAGCCTCAACAGAATGTTCAGAACCCTGTGGGTTTATAGGTGCTTCAACATACTGATCACAGGCATGTGGGACTGCCTCCTTTTCCTTCTTCAGGACAGAACAATTAGCCGTCATATGACCAGCTTTCTTACAATAGTAACAAGAGAGACCAGAATATTTCTCCTTCAACTGCTTCTCTTCATCCTTACTCTTGTCACTAGTCCCAGCTTTAATTTCTGATTTACCCTGGTTATCCCTGCTACTCTTTTGGAAACTCTTACTCGGGGTAAACATAACCTTGTGGGTTAAAGCAAACTCATCTGCTAATCTAGCAGACTCCTGCAAAGTGGCAGCATCCTTTTCATCTAAATCTAAATCAAGGATGCAACTTTTGAATTCTTCAATTAAAACCAACTCTTTCAAGCTGTTAAAATCATCATTTACATTTTTATATGTGCACCAGCGGTCAAAACACACAAACTTCTCATAAGCAAATTCCATATAACTCTGGTTCACAGGTTTCCTCGAATTTCTAAACTTTTGCCTGTATGCTTCTGGGACCAACTCGTAAGCCTTCAGCACAGCCTGTTTCACTATGTCATAATCAGCTGCTTCATCAACTGTCAAAGCAGAATAGGCTTGCTGAGCCTTTCCCTTAATTACACTTTGTAAGAGAATAGGCCAACCCTCTTTTGGGCACTTTAAACTCTGAGCAACCTTATCAAAATGCTGAAAGTATTTATCAACCTCTGCATCGTCAAATGGAGGTACCAATTTAACATCCTGACTGCCCTCAAATTTATCACCAGAGTCTAATGCTAGACCCCTTTGCTGCAATCTCTCTATCTTTTCCAGTTCAAACAGCCACTGTCTTTCTGCTTCCTCCCTGTTTTTCTGCCTCTTCTCTCTGTTTTCCTGCCTCTCTAGCCTCAACCTGCCTCTGCCTTTCCACAGCCTCCATCTTGAATTTTTCTAACTTGTACGGGAGGCCAAGCTCACTAGGTTTACTTTCAGGAAACACCTCCAACTCCTCCACTTTAAACACACCCTCAGATACATAATGTTCAGCTATTATCCTCTGCATCTGTGACCTCCTCATTGTCGATTTCACCTTAGCAAGTTTTAACCATTTAACAATACTCAACAACTCAATACTTCTGGTGTCCTTCAGTGCCTTAGAGGTTGGCGCTTCCAGAAATCTATCAACATCCATTGCTGCTTATTTTCCACACACAAATAAATCAAAAGGGATTTCTCCAGTGAAATCGATAATTAATCAATACACCTCCAAATCTTTTCCTATCCCGGATGCAAGTCCCAATTTTGTCCCCGTAACACTTTAGAAATGAGTCAGCAGCAATAGACTACACCTAGAGTCTGTTTTTGATGTTAAATCCACTATCTTTATTAGTACCTACAAACAATATAGTAACTTAAGCAAGACAAACAAAAGTTAACAGTGTTATGTGTATAAATGTGGGTAAGTATAACTCCCAAACTACTGAGCTCAGGGGAAACAAGGCTTGGAGTCTTGAGATGGTAAGCTATGAAAGTTCAGTTCAACCACAGAATAGTTGAGGAGAGAGAGATATTTGTAATCCAGGGTAAATGTCGAGAGGAGGCAATAACGTTGAATTCCACAGCATCCATGGTGGTAAAACGAGAGAACAGTCGCTGTAGATTTTATCCATCGTTGTTCCAAATCCACATACAAATTATCACCGAAAGTGACTTTTCACAAGGGGTATCGTCTTCAAGTGAATTTCCACACTACACCCAGGCAAGGGTTAACACATAAGTGGTCTTCACAGGATACCCCAAATCCGATCCACTCCTATGGATCAAATGAGGTGACAACCACACATTCAATGTATGCTGAATCGATAATTAATCCACCTTTGTGGGCATAGGAAAGTTTGAAACAGTGACCTTTGGCCACTAGTTCCCTTGTTTCGAACCTTCCATTTTTCCTCCTTCATCTCCGTCTGACTCTGAGTGTCTGTGTCCTTGGTTAAAACTAAACAAGCTGTGAGTGATGTAAACAAGCTGCAAGTCAGACTGATTTCCATTCTTAATCTCTCTCTCTCTCAAAATGACAGTCCACAGCAAACAAAATCTAGGGATTCATAACAATGGCCATTCCCCATTGTGAACTGACTGGTGTGCCAGCAGTTTGGATGACTGAGTGAATCCTTTCCCACATTCTGAGCTGGTGAATGGCTTCTCCCCAGTGTGAACTCGCTGATGACTCTGTAGGTTGGATGACTGAGTGAATCTCTTCCCGCAGACTGAGCAGGTGAACGGCTTCTCCCCAGTGTGAACTCGCTGATGTTTCTGCAGGGTGGATAACTGAGTGAATCTTTTCCCACAGACTAAGCAGGTGAATGGTTTCTCCCCAGTGTGAACTCGCTGATGATTCTGTAGGGTGGATGGGTGAGTGAATCTCTTCCCACAAACTGAGCAGGTGAATGGCCTCTCCCCAGTGTGAACTCGCTGATGACTCTGCAGGAGGGATGACTGAGTGAATCTCTTCCCACAGACTGAGCAGGTGAACGGCTTCTCCCCAGTGTGACCTTGCTGGTGTGCCACTAGGTTGGATGACTCAGTGAATCTCTTCTCAGAGACTGAGCAGGTGAACAGCATCTCTCCAGTGTGAACTCGCTGGTGAGCCATTAGCTTAGACGAGCAAGTGAATCCCTTCCCACAGTCTGAGCAGGTGAACGGCCACTCCCCACTGTGAACTGACTGGTGTGCCAGCAGTCTGGATGACTGAGTGAATCCTTTCCCACATTCTAAGCAGGTGAATGGCTTCTCCCCAGTGTGAACTCGCTGATGACTCTGTAGGTGGGATGACTGAGTGAATCTCTTCCCACAGTCTGAGCAGATGAACGGCTTCTCCCCAGTGTGAACTCGCTGATGATTCTGCAGGCTGGATGAATCAGTGAATCTCTTCCCACATTCTGAGCAGGTGAATGGCTTCTCCCCAGTGTGAACTCGCTGATGACTCTGTAGGCTGGATAACCGAGTGAATCCCTTCCCACATTCTGAACAGGTGAACGGCTTCTCCCCAGTGTGAACTCGCTGATGACTCTGTAGGTTGGATGACTGAGTGAATCCCTTCCCACATTCTGAGCAGGTGAATGGCTTCTCCCCAGTGTGAACTCGCTGATGACTCTGTAGGTTGGATGACCCAGTGAATCTCTTCCCACAGACTGAGCAGGTGAATGGCTTCTCCCCAGTGTGGACTCGCTGATGTCTCTGTAGGCTGGATGACTCAGTGAATCTCTTCCCACAGACTGAGCAGGTGAACGGCTTCTCCCCAGTGTGAACTCGCTGATGTTTCTGTAGGCTGGATTGATCAGCTAATCTCTTCCCACAGACTGAGCAGGTGAACGGCTTCTCCCCAGTGTGAACTCGCTGATGTCTCTGTAGGGTGGATGAATTAGTGAATCTCTTCCCACAGACTGAGCAGGTGAACGGCTTCTCCCCAGTGTGAACTCGCTGATGACTCTGTAGGTTGGATGACTCATTGAATCTCTTCCCACAGACTGAGCAGGTGAATGGCTTCTCCCCAGTGTGAATTCGCTGATGTCTCTGTAGGGAGGATGAATCAGTGAATCTCTTCCCACAGACTGAGCAGGTGAACGGCTTCTCCCCAGTGTGAACCCGCTGGTGAGCCATTAGGTCAGATGACCGAGTGAATCCTTCCCCACAAATTCAGCAGATGACCAGCCTCTGCCCAGTGTGAGTTGCCTGGTGTGTCCACAGGTGGGATGACCGACTGAATCCCTTCTCACACACAGATCAGATGAATGGCCTTGTCTGGTGTGAACTTGTTGATGTACCTTCAATTGAGATAACCGAGTGAATCCACTCCCACTGTCTGAGCAGGTGAACGGCCTTTCCCCTGTGTAAAATGACGGGCGAGCCAGTCGGTCAGATGACCAAGTGAATCCCTCCCCACAGTCTGAGCAGGAAGGGTGGTTGATTGAAATCCTTGCTCCACTTCTCAAACATCTGGACAGAGACAGCAAAACTGGCGTGCCGTGTTTGAGATCCTAGGAGCTAAATTCCTTCTCGTTTTTAACCTGTAAAAAGATTTACAAAATCCATCACTGGGTTAGGACTAAATTTCAGATGAGATTACTTGAGTTGTCAAGGTTTGATCTGGTATCACACTGTTACAGTGAGGTTCAACCCAAGTTGGAGAGAGAAATCATCTTCTAACTGGGCACAGTGCTGGTATCTGGAATGACCATCAATTCCTTGATGCTGTTCCTGTCTCTATAAGAATGGGGCATTTCTGCCATCTCCAATTTGCTGCTTGGCTCAGTTTGACTCTCTCCATTGGTATTATTCCCTGTTCCTGCTGAGCAGCATGGTTGCCTGGCCCCACAGTAACTGAAACAGTATCAGGCAAATTGTCTTTCTTGTCAGGCACCTGGGATTTTCTTTTATGTATTATTAACTTAAAAGTGCCAGAGTTTTAACACCATATACAAAATTCCTGCTGAGATGAATGGTTGGTCCACACAGCTGTTAAAAGAACTTAGAGGGAATTTTTGTATTATTTCAGGTTCTTGTCACAGTCACAGAAAATTACAGCACAGAAACAGGCCCTTTGGACCATCTGGTTTGTGCTGAACTATTTAAACCACCCACTCCCATACCCCTACCATCCAGGTACCTATACAAACCTCTTAAATGTTGAAATTGAGCTCGCGTGCACCACTTGTGCTGGCTGCTCATTCCACACCCGGATGACCGTCTGCGTGAAGAAGTTTCCCCTCATGTTCCCCTTAACGTTTCACCTTTTACCCATAACCCATGGTCTCTGGTTGTCGTCCCACCCCATCTCAGTGGTAAAAGCCAGCTTGCATTTACCCTATCTATACCCCTCATAATAGTGGTATACCTCCATCAAATCTCCCCTCAATCTTTTATGTTGCAAGGAATAAAGTCCTGACCTGTTCAATCTTTCCTAATAACCCAAGTCCTCCAGACCTGGCAACATCCTTGTGAATTTTCTCTGAACTCTTTCAACCTCTTTTACAACCTTCATGTAGGTAGGTGACCAAAACTGCACACAATACTCCAAATTAGGCCTCACCAATGTCTTCCACAAGTCAACATAACGTCTATCTATTGTTGTCAGTACTTTGGTTCATGAAGGCCAATGGGCCAAAGTCTTTCTTTCCGTCACATCCATGACACCATTTTCAATAGACAATAGGTGCAGGAGTAGGCCATTTGGCCCTTCAAGCCGGTACTGCCATTCACTGTGATCATGGCTGATCATCCACAATCAGTACCCCGTTCCTGCCTTCTCCCCATATCCCTTGACTCTGCTATCATTAAGAGATCTCTCCAACTCCTTCTTAAAAGCATTCAGAGAATTGGCCTCCACTGCATTCCACAGATCCACAACTCTCTGGCTGAAAAAGTTTTTCCTCAACTCCATGCTAAATGACCTACCCCTTATTCTCAAATTGTGGCCTCTGGTTCTGGACTCCCCCACTATCAGTGAATTAAAGACTTGTATTCCCAGATCCCTTTCTTCTACAACACTCCTCAGTGCCCTACCAGTCACTGTGAAAGACCTCCCTTGGTACGTCATACCAAAGTGCAACACCTCACACTTGTCTGCATTAAATTCCATTTTCCATTTCTCAAACCATTTTCCCAGTTGGTCCAGATTGCACAGCAAGCCATGACAGTCTTCCTCACTGTTCACTACACCACCAATCTTGGTGTCATCCGCAAATTTGCTGATCATCCAGATTACTGATATAGATGACAAACAATAACAGATCCAGCACTGATCCCTGTGGCACACCACTAGTCACAGGCCTCCGGTCAGAGAGGCAACCATCTGCTACCACACACTGGCTTCTCCCAAAGACAGTGTCTCATCCAATTTACTGTCTCATCTTGAATGCTGAGTGACTGAACCTTCTTGACCAACCTCCCATATGAGACTTTGTCCAGTGCCTTGCTCAAGTCCATGTGGATAACATCCACTGCCTTGCCTGATAACTTCCTCGGGAGACTCTACAAGATTGGTTAGACATGACCTACCATGCACAAAGCCCTGATGTCTATCCTTAATCAGTCCACACCTATCCAAATACTTACAGCATATCTCCAGTTCCTGCACATGCGTTCCAATAACTTTCCCACTACTGATGTCAAGCTCACCAATGTACAATCTCTTAGTTTATTTTTAGAGCCTTTCTTGAACAGCGGAACAACATTGGCTGTCCTCCAATCCTCCAGTACCTCACCTGTCTCTAAAGATCATTTAAATATCTGTCCTCGTGCCCCGACAATTTCTGCACTTGTCTGCCGCAGAGTCCTAGGGAACAACTTGTCAGGCCCTGGGTATTTATCCACGCTAATTTGCCTTAAGACAGCAAACACCTCCACCTCTGTAATCTGTACAGGATCCATGAAGTTGATGCTGCTTTGCCTCACTTCTATAGACTCTGTGACCATCTCCTGTGTAAATACGGATGCAAAAAAAAATCTCCCACATCTATTTTGCCTCAGATCAGAACTACTGTTCTGATCTTGCATAGGATTATTTTTTTTTCCCCCCTTGCAATCCTTTTTGCTCTTAACATATCTGCAAAATCCATGAGGATTCTCCTTCACCATGTCTGCTGGGGCAACCTCATGCCTTCCTTGTCTTTCATAAGTGTTCACTTGAATTTCCTGTACTTCATAAGTATCCCATTTGTTCCTATCTGCCTGTACCTGGTATGCACCTCCTTTTTATTGATCTGCGAGATGAAGCACAAAGGGCTGATAGAGCTGCATGGTGGGAGGTGGGGGTGGGGGAGGGTTAAACTAAAGTTGCAGGGGGAATGGGAGCCTGAATAACAGAACAGATACTGGAGACGTTGTGGAGACAGTTGTTGTTCAGACCTCAGACAAAGACAGGAATGAAAAAGTTGAGCATGGTGCAGTGGATATGCTCAATCCTGTATATTTCAATACAGGGAGTAGCGTAGGAAAGGCAGATGTGTTCAGAGCACGGATCAACACCTGGAATTATGACACTAGGATCTGGCAACTGTGGCCTGGGACAGGCTGCTTTCTGGCAAAGGTGTGCTTGGTAAATTGAGGCCTTCAAAGCAAAATTTTGTAAGCACAAAGTGGGTATGTGCTTGTCAGAATAAAAGATAAAGATAGAAACTGTATCTCTTGGTTTTCAAGAGATATTGAGAACCTAGTGAAGCACAAAATGGAGTTGCATAACAAAGATAGGCAGGTAGGTTCTTATGGAGTATAAGAAATTCAAGAGAAAACATAAGAAATAAATCAGGATGGCGAAAAGAAAGCATGAGATTGCCCTCGTAAAAAAGATAAAGGATAATTGTCGGGGATTCTAGAAATAGATTAACAACAAACGGATTGCAAGGCATAAAGTTGCTCCTCTGGAAGACCGGAATGGCAATCCATGTGTGGAACGAAAGCAGATGGGTGAGATCTTAATTTTTTTTTTTTATCTCATTTACTCAGGAGATGGACAGAGTGTCAATGAGAGTGTGGAAAAGCAGCATTAAAATTGTGGACCCTATACAGATTAAAGAAGAGGAGATGTTTGCTATCCTGAGGCAGATTAGGGTGGATAAATCTCCGGGGCATGACAAGGTGCTCCCTCGGACTCTACGGGAGGCAAGTGCAGAAATAGTTGGGGCCCTAGCAGAGATAATTAAATCATCCTTAGTAATGGGAGAGTTATCAGAGGATTGTAGGGTAGCCAAAGTAATTTTGCTGTTCAACATAGAACATAGAAATCTACAGCATATTCCAGGCCATTCAGCCCACAATGTTGTGCCAACCATGACACTTACTCTAGAAACTGCCTGGAATTTCCCTAGCACATAGACCTCTATGTTTCTAAGCTCCATGTACCTATCTAAGAGGCTGTTAAAAGACCCTCTTGTATCTGCCTCCACCACCACTGCTGGCAGTGCATTCCACACACCCATCACTCTCTGTGTAAAAAAACTTACCACTGACATCCCCTCGGTACCTATTTCCAAGCACCTTAAAACTATGCCCCTCGTGTTAGCCATTTCAGCCCTGGGGAAAAACCTCTGGCTATCCACACGATCAATGCCCCTCATCATTTTATACATCTAAAAAAGGCTCTAAGCGTAAAAAAGGATATTATACATTGCTTTGATGATTTGTTGGAAGTTTAAAAAGGTATGAGGGTATAGATAGGGTAAATGCAAGCAGCTTTTTCCACTGATGTTGGGCAGGACGACAACCAGAGGTCATGGGTAAGTGACTTCCCCATTCATACAACAAATACAATACAGCACAATACAGGCCCTTCAGCCCACAATGCTGTGCCAGACATTACTTACTTTAAAAATTACCTAGAGTTCCCCATAGCCTTCTATTTTTCTACGCACCATGTACCTATCCATGAGCCCCTTAAAAGACCCTATTGTATCCGGCTTCATCACAGTCGCCGGCAGCCCATTCCACGCACTCACCACTCTGTGTAAAAAACTCACCCCTTGTGGTGATATCACGTGTCAGGACCTGACTGGACAGAGTTCCCAGCATGCGCAGAAATGAAGAATTATCAAGAAGCATGGCAGTGTAAAACTTGTTTTTTTCTGCTGTTAAATACAAGTTCAATTCTGCAGAATATGGTTTGTTATCAGTAACCCACGGTACGTATAAAGAACACAACACCCCTGACATCTCCTTCGTACCTGCTTCCAAGCACCTTAAAACTGTGCCCTCTCTGCAGATTTTCTCTTGTTTGTGACTGGAGGCAGAACAAAGGTGATTTTCTCAACAGCTGATGTAAAAGATTTTGTTCCCTTTCTCCGAGTTCCCGATCCTTGCATTTAGACAGCTGGAGCTCAGCTCTGTCTGAGAGACCCATCGGTTCCCATTCCCTCATCAGCCGGAAGCTCCCCGGGGCCCGTGTACGGATGGTGGGGCTGAGAGAGAGCGAAGATAACAGGACTGTCCCGGGATTGCGGGTTACGGAGCCCGGAGATCACAGCAATTGTCTCTCTCCCTCCGCTCTCCCCTTTCCATGTCTCCCCTCACCTTCTCCCTCATCCCCGGGGACGCGCTCTTACCTGCTGTCGGTCTGCTGAGGCCTACCGTGCACTGCGCGCATGCGTGATATTCGGCAACGTCACAACGCCGACGCCTGCGCATTTGATCGGTGCTTCGGCAAGGGCGAAATTTCTATCGCACGGCTTTATGGGTAATCACGGTGCCATTAAAGGTTTCTGCAAGCACCAGTTCCACGTCCATAGCTCAGGTTTTTTTGTGCATATAGAAAATTCAGCAGCTGTTTTAATGCAGAAAGCGGCTCCCGTAAAAAATATACTCAATATCACTGTGTATCTAATGCCAAAGTACAATCCTCTTACAAATGTAGATATAAAACTCAAGAGATTCTGCAGTTGCTGGAAATACAGTACAGAGACACACACACACACACACACACACAAAGTGCTAGAGGAACTCTGCAGTTCAAGCAGCAACTAAGCAGAGGAGTACACAGTCTCGGTATGCTGAAGGGGCTCAGCCTAAACGTTGTCTCCACTCCACATTTGCTGCCTGATCTGTTGATTTCCACCATTAATTTGCAGAAATTAAACACTTTTTTTCCCAAGCAAACTGTTTCAAAATGTCCCTGATCTTTCATTTGTAGCCACATCCTGCCGGCCTGATTTCTCTTCCTCTTCCTCCTTATAAACTCTAAGTCCCATCTCTTTCTGGAGCCCCAAAGCCCTGAATCAGGCTGACAACTCTTTGTTTTCTGACTCTGCTCCATCAATGACTCACTTGCTCGTCTACTGTCAGACTTTAGAGGCACATTGCAACAACCCAGCTGTCTGAGACACAGTCCTTTGAAATTAGTGAAAATGACCCAAAACGTTGAAAAGAGCAGGGAAGAAGGAGCTTCAGCACCTTAGTCCAGAGCCCTGAAGAACGTTAAAACCACAGTGAGCTCATCATCTTATTCAGCCTGGAGAAAAGCATGCAGAAAATTTCTTGCAGGTGAATGAGAGCCAAAGGCTTTTTCCCAGGGTTGAAACGGATAACACGAGGGGGCATAGGTTTAAGCTGCTTGGAAATAGGTACAGAGGAGATGTCAGAGCTAAGTTTTTTTAAACAAAGAGTGGTGTTTGTGTGGAATGCACTGCCAGCGACGGTGGTGGAGGTGGATACAATGAAGTCTTGTAAGAGAATCTTAGAAAGGTACATGGAGCTTATGAAAATAGAGGGCTATACGGCTGGGTAACTCTAAGCAGTTTCTAGAGTAGGTTACATGGTCGGCACAACACTGTGGGCCAAAGGGTCTGTAATGTGCTGTAGATTTCTATGATTCTATGACATTCAAGGGAAATCTCCTATCCCACGGAGTGGTGACATGTTGTAACCTGTCATCACAGGGAGAGTGAGAGGGAAATGGCAGGGATAGATTGTGATATACTGATATGGAACAGAAACATGGGCAGGAACTAAATGGGCCGAGTGGCCTCTCTACTGTACATCGTGAGTGTGGTAGAGACAGTAAGTACCTGAGACACGGGATTTGATACAGAACTAATTTGTCTTTCACAGATCCATAATATTAAACACCACTCTAGTTTAGGGCTAACATCAGCAGAACTGACTCCTCCAATGCTCAGTGACTATGGTTCGGTCCTGGGTGGGATGAGCAGCCGCAAGAACTGCAGATTTTGACAGTAACAGAAAAGGAAGATGAGGCTCTGTTCTGGGGAGATGTTGAAAAAGAGGATTTGCCATAAATGCCAGCTGAACTGAATGTGGATAAATCATCTGGTACAGATAGATTGTATGTGAGGAAACTGCGAAGTTGTGGTCCAACATCTACAGCTTTGGGGTGCATCTGAGGACAAGAGAATAGGATATACAGTATTTTTGCTCAAAAGAGATGCAAGGATAAATCTAGCAATCCTAGATCAGGCAGATTAACCTCAGTGTAGGAAAGCCTTGCAAATGATAATCAGTCTCAGAACTAACACTTCGACAAAGTGTGACAATAACAGAAAAAATAGACTTATGAAAGGCAAGTCATGTTGAACTGATTATATAATGGAGAGGGGGATTGATAGTTAGATATGGCCCTGGTGGCTAAAGGGATCAGGGGGTATGGAGAGAAGGCAGGTACAGGGTTCTGAGTTGGATGATCAGCCATGATCATACTGAATGGCGGTGCAGGCTCGAAGGGCCGAAGGGCCTACTCCTGCACCTATTTTCTATGTTTCTAACAGTCCCTCAGTTACCTTGATGGTTAAATATTTAACATAGAGCTGATTTGAAGTTCCTCCCTGATGTGAAGTTGCTGGCGTTGCACCAGCTGGGATGATTGAGTAAACCTTTTTGCTCACTCCGGACAGAAATGTGACCTCTATTTTATTGTAAACTCACCGGAGCATCATAAAGTGGATTAAGTGAATGAGTCATTTCGCACACACGGAGCAGATGAACGGCCGAATCCCAGTGCGAAACTGTCGGTGCACAGGTATTTTAAAATCTTTCCCTGCCGTTCAGCTCTCACTCTCCATGTGATGACAGGTTGGAACAAGTCACCACTCCCTGGGAGAAGAGACTTCCGCTGAATTACATAGAATCACAGGAATCTGCAGCACATTACAGTCCCTTCGGTCCAGAATGTTGCTCCAGCATTTTGCGTGTGTGTGTTTGTGTGTGTACATGTCAAGCAACTGCAGAATCTCTTGTTTTTTATATCTGCATTGTAAGAGGGTTTTACTTTGGCATGAAACACAGGGAATGCCTGTTGATATTCAGTATATTGTTTATGGGAGTTGCTGTCTGCATTAAAACAGGTGCTGAGTTTTTTGTACATACAAACACTGATCCATGGGCATGGAACCGGTGCTTGCAGACACTTTTAATGGCGTCGTGATTACCCAGAAAGCCCAGCGTTTAAATTTCGCAGTCGCTGACTCACCGATTGAATGCGCTGGTGTCAGGGTTGCCGATGTTCCCGAATATCACGCATGCGCGCAGTACACAACCGGCCTCGGGAGGTCCAAGTTGCAGGTAAGAACGATTCTCTGGTCGGACTTTTTCCAACACCGATTCTTCCCTTTCTCTCTCGATCACTATACGGGCCCCAGGGGGCTTCCGGCTGATGAGGGAATGGGAACCGATGGATCTCTCAGACAGAGCTGAGCTCCAGCTGTCTAAATGCAAGGATCGGGAACTCGGAGAAAGGGAACAAAATCTTTCACATCAGCTGTTGAGAAAATCACCTTTGTTCTGCCTCCAATTACAATCAAGAGAAAATCTGCAAATGCTAGAAATCCAAGCAACACACACAAATTGCTGGAGGAACTCAGCATTAGTACTCTTTTCCATAGATGCTGCCTGGCCTGCTGAGTTCCTCCAGCATTTTGTGTGCGTTGCTTGTTCTACCTCCTCTTGTTCTGGACTTTTCTACCCGTGAGAACATGTTTAACCCATTCTCTCTGGATCCATAATGATATCCAACACCTTGTCCTGGGCAACAAGTAGCTTTCACATCACAAATGTGCCAGACTCCAATGAGACAGACTACTGCCCTTCCCTTCATATTCATTGGCATTGCCATCACTGAGTTCACCACCGTCAGTCACCTGGGGGAGGGTTCAGGGGAAATATTTATGTACAATACAGAAACTGTTGTTACCTGTGTGTACTGTGGTGACGCAAAAGTTGCTGGAGAAAGAAGGATTTTGGCACATTGGCCTTCATAAGCCAATGTACTGAGTACAGGAGATGGATGCTATGTTGACTCTGTATGAGAAATTGGTGATGCGTAACTTGGGACTATTTTGTGCAGTTTTGGTCACCTACCTAGAGGAAAGAAGTAAAAGAGGTTGAAAGAGTTCAGAGAAAATTCAGAAGGATATTGCTACGTCTGGAGGACTTGGTTATAAGGAAAGATTGAACAGGTCAGGACTTTATTCCTTGGAATGTAAAAGATTAAGGAAAGATTTGATGGAATTGTACCAAAATTATGAGGGTTATAGATAGGGTAAATGCAAGCTGGCTTTAACCACTGAGATGGTGTGGGACTACAACCAGAGGCCATGGGTTAAGGATGAAAGGTGAAACATTAAGGGGAACATGAGGGGAAACTTTTTCACACAGATGGTCATCCAGGTGTGGAATGAGCAGCCAGCAGAAGTGGTGAATGCGAGCTCAGTTTCACCATTTAAGAGGTTTGTGTAGGTACCTGGATGGTAGGGATATGGGAATAAAACATTTAAACAGTTCAGCACAAACTAGATGGGCCAAAGGGTCTGTTTCTGTGTTGTACTTTTCTATGACTGTGACAAGAACCTGAAATAATACTAATATTCACTCTAATTCCTTTTAACAGACCAACCATTCATCTCAGCAGCAAATTTTTATATGGCGTTAAAACTGCGGCACTTTAAATTAACAGTGCATAAAAGAAGGTCCCAGCTGCAGGTCAACAAAGGCTATTTGTGTGAGAGTGTTTCAGTTCCTTTGGGGCCAGGCACCCATACAGCTCAGTGGGAACAGGGAATACTACCAATAGAGAGAGTCAAACTGAGCCAAGTCAGAGATTTGAGATGGCAGAAATGCCCCATTCTTATTGAGACAGGAAGAGCATCAGGGAGTTTGATTCCAGATACCAACACTGTGCCCAGTTAGAAGATGATTTCTCTCTCCAACTTGGGTTGATCCTTACTGTAACAGTGTGAAGTCAGTTCACACCTTGGCAACTCAAGTGATCTCATCTGAAATGTCCTTCACCCATTGATGGATTTTGTAAATCTTTTTACAGATTAAAAACGACAAGGAATCTCTCTACAGGAATCTTGAAAACAATACGCCAGTTTTTCTGTCTCTGTCCAGATACTGAAGAATTGGAGCAAGTGATTCACTCAATCATCAGTCCTGCTCTGACTGTGGGGAGGGATTCACTTGGTCATCGAACCTGAAGGTACACCAGCGAGTTCACACTGGGGAGAGGCCGTTCACCTGCTCAGACTGCGGGAAGGGATTCCTTTCATCATCTAAACTGAAGGTACATCAGAGAGTTCACACTTGAGAGAGGCCATTCACCTGCTCAGACTGCGGGAAGGGTTTCACTTGGTCATTCCACCTGCAGAGACACCAACGAGTTCAAATTGGATCGAGGCCTTTCACCTGTTCAGACATTGGAAAGAGTTTCTCTCAGCCATCTCCATCAAATGTGCATCATTGAGTTCACACTGGGGAGAGACCGTTCACCTGCTGTGAATGTAGGAAGGGATTCACTCAGTCATTTAACCTTGTGACACACTGCCGGGTTCACACTGGGGCGAAAGCTTGAATAAGCTGCTTGCTGGGTATTTGTCCATCACCGTTGCTGATTGCAATTTCGAGAGTGACTGTCGGTGCTGAACTCTGCAATTATTGCTGCTGCTCACCCCACCCATTTCTGCACCCTGGTCACTGGGCATGGGAGGAGTTTCTTCTGCTGCACATTCACCTTTAATGGGACTGTTGTTTAATATCCTGGATCTGAGGCAAATAAATCAGTTCTGTTTGAATTCTTGTCTCTGGTACTTAGTGAATTTATAATGCACCTAGTGTACAGTAATGAGTCAACTCAGGCCGGCTGGACCCTGCCAGTGATTCTGTTCCACGATAGTCCTTTTAAATCCTCCCCTGTTGTTCCCCTCTTGCTCTCCCTGTGGTGATGGGTTCCAAACAGTCACCACTGTGTGGCTGAAGGGGTTCCCCTTGAATTTTCTGCAGACTGAAGAAGTCAAATTGACTGCAGTTCTAGCTGACATGTTCTTCACCCCTCAAATCCCTGGGCTGAGGAAGAATGACATTGGTAGTTCACCTTCTTATTTCCACATTATGGGTCATTTTCCCTGCTTCTGAAGGATTAACAAAGAAACATAGAAAACCTACAGCACAATACAGGCCCTTCAGCCCACAAAGTTTTGCCAAACCTGCCCCTACCTTAAAAATTACTAGGGTTACCCATAGCCCTCTGCTTTTCTAAGCTCCATGTACCAATCCAAAAGTCTTTTAAAATACCTGATCGTATACACCTCCACCACTGTCGTCGGCAGCCCATTCCAGGCGCTCACCACTCTCTGCATAAAAACTTACTGCAGACATCTCCTTTCTACCTACTCCCAAGCACCTTAAATCTGTGTCCTCTTGTGGCAGCCCTGGGGCAAAAAAGCCCCTGGCTATCCACACGATCAATGCCTCGCATCATCTTATACACCTCTGTCAGGTTACCTCTCATCCTTCTTCACTCCAAGGAGAAAACGCCGAGTTCACTCAACCTGTCTTCAGAGAGCATGTCCCCCCCACCCCAATCCAGGCAACATCCTTGTACATCTCCTCTGCACCCCTTCTGTGGTTTCCACATCCTTCCTGTAGTGAGGCAACCAGAACTGAGAACAGTACTCCAAGTGGATTCTGACCAGCATCCTACATAGCTGCCAGGGTTGTTAGAAAAAGCCACTGTCCTCTCAAGACTGAAAACAGAATGAGAAACCATTAGTTGGATGTTGAACGGAGCAGGGTCAGAAACCAGAGGCGAGTCTGCACAGGGCAGAGTTTGGGGCTCTGGACGATGGTCGGGGTAAGAACGTATGATGAGGAGAAGGGAATCAGCAGCAGGGTGTGCAATAAATGACAGAGTAGCAACATTTGGAAGCTGATTGACAGAGAAAGTAATTTGGTTGTCTGACTGATGACAGAAACAATGCCTGTGGTGAGGTGCTCCACTGGTCGAGGAACATGTGTGTTGGGAATGGTTTTATCTATTGAGGGAGTTGTTCCTGCTTGGTTATCCTGTAATATTATATCTGGATGGTTATTATGGATTGTCCTATCTGAAATAATGTATTGACTATCATATAAATTGTGAGATTTTGACTCTAAAACCGGATCAGGCTTGAATTTATGGTGCCTTTATGAAGTTACGGTGGTCATTCATAAGTTTATATTTTAAAGCAAGGTTTTAGTGAATGATATTTGCTATTTGATTGTACCTGTGTACGTAATCTGATTGAGTTCAACTGCTGCAGGATCCCAGAATGTGTTGGACTGTGTCTGGTTTCTCTTGGCATTTTCTGCATTAATCACCTTGCTTGTTGTATTTTATGCATTTTTGATTTATTTTCTTTGTTAACCACCTTGGCCTGTATTTCTGCGAGGAATCCCTCTGTTTCAGGGAAGAGGTCTCCAACTCTCAGTCAGGGGCTCGATGCTTCCTTGTCACCATTTCATCTGCTCAGATCATTGGGATGCCTCCCAAGGAGGGTGATACTCATTCCACTGGTTAGTTATTTCTTCCATAGTGGTAATACATTTTTCTGAGTTGGCTTCTCAATTAAGTTTTCTGGCCTGTGTTTTTTTTTATCAGACTTTCATATATACTCATTATACTCATATAATCATGTTTATTTTTGATGAAAATAGATAGTTTAGAAATTCTATCAGACTGTTGGGTGATTTTTTTTTAATGTTTGCTTTCCAACCCTACGCCACCTTCCTGATGATTTGATTTGATTTGACTTTTTACCAACACAGCCACAGCACCCTCTCTGCCTACCTGTGTCTCCTTTCCAGAAACGTACCAGTATATGGGACACAAGAGATACAGCAGATGCTGGAAGTTTAGAGCAACAAGACAATGTATGTGAGGAGCTCAACAGGTCAGGCAGCATATATCGATGGGAATCAATGTTTTGGGCCAAGACCCTTCATCGGAACTCTTGATACACAGTTATCTGGAATATCGTCGGCAGCCCATACCATGCACTCACCACTCTCTGAGTAAAATACTTACCCCTGACATCTCCTCTGTACCTACTCCCAAGCACCTTAAACCCATGCCTTCTTGTGGCAGCCATTTCAGCCCTGGGAAAAAGCCTCTGACTGCCCTAAATGATCAGTGCCTCTTGTCATCTTATACACCTCTATCAGGTCACCTCTCATCCTCTGTAGCTCCAAGGAGAAAAGGCCAAGTTCACTCAACCTATTCTCATAAGGCATGCTCCCCAATCCAGGCAACATCCTTGTAAATCTCCTCTGCACCCTTTCTATGGCTTTCACATCCTTCCTGTAGTGAGGCGACCAGAACTCAGCACAGTACTCTTCAGTGGGGTCTGACCAGGGTCCTATATAGCTGCAACATTACCTCTCGGCTCCTAAATTCAATTCCACCATTGATGAAGGCCAATACACCGTACGCCTTCTTAACCACAGAGTCAACCTGTGCAGCTGCTTTGAGCATCCTGTGGACTCGGACCCCAAGATCCCTCTGATCCTCCACACTGCCAAGATCTTACCATTAATACTACATTCTGCCATCATACTTGACCTAACAAAATGAACCATCTCACACTTATCTGGGTTGAACTCCATCTGCCACTTCTCAGCCCAGTTTTGCAGCCTATCAATGTCCGCTGTAATCTCTGACAGCCCTCCACACTATTGACAACACCACCAACCTTTGTGTCATCAGCAAACTTGCTACCCCATCCCTCCACTTCCTAATCCAGGTCATTTATAAATATGATGAAGAGTAAGTGTCCCAGAACAGATCCCTGAGGCACATCACTGGTCACTGCTCACCATGTTGAGCCCAGCTGGGGATCAGTTATTCTGGATTTGGTGTTGTGCAATGAACCGAATTAGAGCACTTAAGGTAAAAGAACCCTGAGGAGAGAATGATCTTAATATAATTGAATTCACACTGAAATTTGAGAAGGAGAAGCTAAAGTGAGATCTATCAATATAACCGTGGAATAAGGACAAATACAGAGGAATGAGAGGGGAATTGGCCAAATTTGATAACAGACAAAAAACACTGGCAGGGATGACGGTAAAGCATCAAAGGCTGTAAATGCAGGAAGCAATTCGGAAGACACAGGATATATACATTGAAAAAGGAACGACTATTCTAAAGAGAGCGTCATACAACCACGGCTAATGAGAAGGCAAAGCCAACATAAAAGCCAGAGAGAGGGCATATAACAGAGCAAAAATTGGTGGGAAGCTAGATGATTGGGAAGCTTTTATAAACCAACAAGAGGCAACTAAAAAATTAATTAAGAAAGAAAAGATGGAATACGAAGTTACAAGATGATACCAAATGTTTCTTCAGGTCTATGAAGTGTAAAAGAGGCAAGAGTGGATGTCGGACCGGGGGAAAACGATGCCTGGGGAGGGTGGGTGACAAGGAGATGGCGGCTGAACTGAATAAGTATTTCACACCAGTCTTCATTGTGGATGCACCTAGTGGGATGCTGTATGTCCAGATGTCAGTGGTCAGAAGTGTGTGAAGTTGTCGTTACTCGAGAGAAGGTTCCTGGCAAACAGAAAGGTCTGAAGGTAAATAGATCACCTGGACTAGATGGTGTACATCCCAGAGTTCTGGAAGAGGTGGCTGAAGAGATTATGGAGGGATGAGCAATGAAGTTTCAAGAATCAGTGGAGTGAGTCTGGTATGGTTGCGGAAGACTGCAAATTCGGAAATGTATCTCCACTACTCAAGAAGGGAGAGAGATTGAAGAACGGAAATTTTAGTACAGTTCGTCTGACCTCACTGGTTGGGTAGATATTGAAGTCGGATGTTGGGGATGTGTTTCCAGGGCATTTCGAGGCACGTGATGAAATCGGCACTCAGCATGTTTGCCTCCAGGAAAATCTTGCCTAGAAAGTGTATTGAAATTCTTTGAATTTATTGAAGTCATTATAAGCAAGCTAGACAAAGGAGAATCGGGTAATGATGTACATCTGCATTTTCAGAAGGTCTTTGACAAGGTGCCACACATGAGGCTAGTTAACAAGTTATGAATCCATGACATTACATGAAAGATTATTGTATGGATAAAACAGTGGCTGATTGGCAAAGGATAGTAACAAAGGGGACGTTTTCTGTTTGGCTGCCGGTGACTAGTGATGTTCCACAGGACTTGGATGGCAGAATTGATAGCTTTATTGGAAAGTTTGCCAATGATATCAAGATAGCTGGAGGGCCAGGCAGAGAGGCTATAAAAGAGGCTATAAAAGGCCAGGCAGAGAGGCTGTAAAAGGACTTTGACGATTCAAGGAATGGGTGTAAATATGGCAGATGGAATACCGTGTAGGGAAGCGTATAGTCATGCACGTTGGGAAAAGAAATACTGGGGTACACTATTTTCTAAATAGTCTAAACTTAGGAGCCCTTGTGCAGGATTCCCTAAAGGATAATTTATAAGTTGAGGCGGCAGTGAGGCCAAATGCGATTTCAGGAGGACTAGAATATAAAAGCAAGAACTTAATGTTGAGGCTTTATAAAGCATTGGTGAAGCTTCACTTAGATTATTGTAAGCAGTTTTGCACCCCTTATCTTAGAAAGGATGGGCTAAGACTGGAGAGAGTCTAAAGGATTGAATGTCTTGTCCTGTGAAGACCCTTTGATGATTCTGGGCCCGTATTCACTGAAATTCAAAAGAATGAAAGGTGATATAATTGAAACTTATCGAATGTTGAAAGACCTGAGTAGACTGGTATGTCCCATGGTGGGAGAGTCTAGGACCAGAGGAAACTGTTTCGGAACAGAGGGGCGTCCTTCTGGAACGAAGGTGAGATTAGACAGAGGGTGGTGGATCTGTGGAATTCATTGCCACGCGCAGTTCTGGAGGCCAAGACTTTATGTCCAGCGATCGTCCGTCTACAGAGAGTTTGTCAACCTATAATAATTATTGTTTCTCAGCTCCAGCTGGTAAAACTTGAGGTGCAGGCATCGCAAAGCATAATCATTTCTCAGTTTGCGCGGAATCTGTCTGCTCAGATCGCAGGATGTCTCTATGGAGGGACATGAATGGATAACTTGATCTTCCATAGTGACCATTTCTTCATTTTTCTGGATAGTGCTT
Source organism: Mobula birostris (assembly GCF_030028105.1). Classification (NCBI taxonomy): domain Eukaryota; kingdom Metazoa; phylum Chordata; class Chondrichthyes; order Myliobatiformes; family Myliobatidae; genus Mobula; species Mobula birostris. Next base: position 24,749,039 of record NC_092382.1, on the reverse strand, counting down.
TCATTTAACTTTAGTATTGTGTACTTCTTATTAGTTTTACACACGGTGGCATGGAGTGCTCAATCCTGGTTTCGTTGAGGAAAACTTTATCCTTGGGTATATTACTTCACCCCTCCCCATCTCCAGTTTCACCCATGACCTCCCACCTTGGACTTCTTCCTCCCCTGTCCCCTCTACATCCCTTACCCTGACTTTGCATCTTTTTTTCCCCCAAAAATGCCAAGACCTCAAGAATATCGGGGCAGAAGTGAGAATAGGTGCTATTACAGAAGAGAAAATGTGCTTTGGAAGCTGGAAGGTCTGAAGGTAGATAAGACTCCCGGCCAAATGGTGTAAACCCAAGGGTTCAGGAAGAGGGAGCTGAAGAGTTTGTGCAGACATTAAGGACATAGAGCACGACAGCACAGAATAATGCCATTCGGCCAATCTGGTCTGTGCCAACCTATCAATCTGCTGAGTTCCAGCAACTTCCACTGGGACCATATTCCCCCTCCCATCTATGAACCCATCCAATCTTCTCTGAGATGTTGAAATCGAACCTGCCACTTGCACTGGCACCCCATTCCACAACCTCACCGCCTCTGAGTGAAGAAATTCCCCCTCATGTTTCTCTTAAGGAATGAGTAATGATCTTTCAAGAATCACTAGATTTGGGAATGGTTATGGTGAACTAGAAAGTTGCAAATGCCACTCCGTTCTTTAAGAGGGGAGGGAGGGATAAGAAAGAAAATTATAGGACAGTTAGTCTGACCTCAGTAGGTGGGGAGATGTTGGAGTCCATTAACGATGAGGATTCAGGGTACTTGGAGGTGCACAATACAGTACGGCCAAAGTAGGCATGGTTTTCTTCAGGAGAAATCTTGCCTGACAGATCTGTTGGAATTCTCTGATGAAACAACAGGCAGGACACACAAAGGAGAGGCAGTGGATGCTGTTTGTTCGGATTTTCAGATGGTCTTTAACAAGGTGCTGCACATGAGGCTACCTAACAAGATCATAGCTCATGGTGTTTGATGTTTCTGTGCCTGTTCCCACAGGAAGTTTGGAAGTTCCTGAATACTGTAAAACCCGAGATAGAAAGGATGTGAGAGGACGTTTCCCATAGTGCAGAGCCCAGGACCAGGGGGCAGACTCTCAGATGAGACGGAAATCAATTTAGATCAGAAATGAGGAGGAATTCTCCTGCTGTATCTCATGATCTTATGATTGTTTAACACGGCCGTTTCTGACCTGTACTTTTGTGGCCATCCCCCTCACTCTCTTACATACTTATCTCTCTCCACCTCAGATGCACCCAGCCTTCACACCCTCGGGGCAGTGAATCCCAAAGATTGTACACTCAGCCAGATAGATGGACACTTCCCTGATCCCAGTGGAACTGCATCTCCACACACACTCCTCACTTGAGATGACTGTCTATACTCATGACACAGGACATCACATCACTGTCATTCTCTTAATACCTTGTGTGACCTGCTGATCTCTGGGTATCCTCCCTCAAAAAGCTTCTCCTCGGTCACCATCTGTGAGATTATATAAAAAACAATTAAAACGATCTCTCAGACAGCTCCTGTACTCCTCCACCCCGGACTATGTTTCGCTGCTTAAAACTCTCCCACTTCAGCCCCTTCCTTTCTCCCTTTCCCCTTCCAAACTCCAGATATCCCACCAGATCCGAATCCACTGTAAGGACATTTATATCTCACAAGCGGCTGTACAAACCCGTGTCCTTCTCTGATACAGAGGTCACTGACACCCCACCGCCATCCCAGTCTGCACCAACAGCCCATGACTGTGACAGCTGTTCCCAGACTCTGGGGCTTTGTAACAAACACGATGTTAACAGCAAGATTAGACAGTGATGAATTTGAAAAGAGATTGTTGCTCATTGAAAGGATGCCCGAGCGTCCGATACAACGGAGCAGATCCTCCCGTTGACAACTTTATTTGACCGACCCGGGTCACGGAACGTCCGATCATCCCAGTTCCTCACAACAGCAACCCCACCCGACTACGGTCCCACACCCTTCCCTCCACTCACCCCACACCCACAGTCCACCCATAACCTCTACCCACACACAGACAGATACCCTTCGCCCCAAACCCTCTCCCAGCCTGGGAACAACAACTGATCCCACCACCCGGGCTCGGGGGCAAAGCTAAAATCGGGGCTGCGGGACCGGAGAGCCCGGAGCCTCCAGCCGTCCAGCAGAACTCGGTCCCGGCCCTTTCGCACTGCAGTCAGCCCCCAACTTACACAAAAGCGGGATCGGTCCTTCCTCACCGCCGCCTGAACAGGAGAACCGCCGGCGACGGCTGCGGTCGGCACAGCGACTGCGTTTAGCGGGAGGTTCGCCGCAGCACCACCCGTGGTCGGAGGTCTGCACATCGCCACCGGTGTCGGAGCTCCTCCACAGCGCCACCGGGGTCGGAGCTCCTCACAGCGCTACCAGTGTCGGAGCTCCCCACAGCGCCACCAGTGGCTGGAGCTCCCCACAGCGCCTCCAGTGTCGGAGCTCCCCACGGCGCCACCAGTGGTCGGAGCTCCCCACAGCGCCACCAGTGTCGGAGCTCCTCACAGCGCCTCCAGTGTCGGAGCTCCCCACAGCGCCTCCGGTGGCGGAGCTCCTCCACAGCGCCACCGGGGTCGGAGCTCCTCCACAGCGCCACCGGGGTCGGAGCTCCCCACAGCGCCACCGGGGTCGGAGCTCCCCACAGCGCGACCGGGGTCGGAGCTCCTCACAGCACCACCCGTGGTCGGAGCTCCCCACGGCGCCACCGGGGTCGGAGCTCTCCACGGCGCCTCCAGTGTCGGAGCTCCTCCTCAGCGCTTCCGGTGTCGGAGCTCGCCACAGTGCCACCAGTGTCGGAGCTCCTCACGGCGCCACCGGTGTCGGAGCTCCCCACAGCGCCACCGGTGTCGGAGCTCCTCACAGCGCTACCGGTGTCGGAGCTCCCCACGGCGCCACCAGTGGTCGGAGCTCCCCACAGCGCCACCAGTGTCGGAGCTCCCCACAGCGCCTCCAGTGTCGGAGCTCCCCACAGCGCCTCCAGTGGTCGGAGCTCCCCTCAGCGCCACCAGTGGTCGGAGCTCCCCTCAGCGCCACCAGTGTCGGAGCTCCCCACAGCGCCTCCAGTGTCGGAGCTCCCCACGGCGCCTCCAGTGGTCGGAGCTCCCCTCAGCGCCACCAGTGTCGGAGCTCGCCACAGCGCCACCGGCGTAGGAGCTCCCCACCGCTGAAAACCAACGCTCCAGGAGCTGCGCTATTGCCATTGGTGAAAAGGAATGTCAATCACTGGTTAGACCCAATAGCAGAAGCGGACCAGCGGAGAGGGCGGTAACCCCGCTGGTTCCGTCTTCCGCTTCGGCGCCGATTTCTCCGTGAAAGCGGAACAAACCGCAAAGTAAATGTCCGCTTTCTGATTTATTTCCATTTCCATCCGAGGGAAGCCGGGGGCGTTTGTGAAGCGTCTCCTGCGGCCGGAGTCTGATGTATCGCCGAGAGGTAGGAGGAGACGTACGAAGGCGTGAACTCGGAGACCTGGGCCTTCACCCGGCCTTGCGTGTCTGGATCCTGTCAGATGTCCGGCAGGTGGTCAGAGTGGCTCCCGCACCTCTGTCTCTCCGACCCCCGGCACACACACACACCCTGTCCCCTTCCCTCTCCGTGTGTTCACCCGTGACACACACACACCCTGTCCCCTTCACTCTCCGTGTGTTCACCCGTGACACACACACACACCCTGTCCCCTTCCCTCTCCGTGTGTTCACCCGTGACACACACACACACACCCTGTCCCCTTCACTCTCCGTGTGTTCACCCGTGACACACACACACCCTGTCCCCTTCACTCTCCGTGTGTTCACCCGTGACACACACACACACCCTGTCCCCTTCACTCTCCGTGTGTTCACCCGTGACACACACACACACACCCTGTCCCCTTCACTCTCCGTGTGTTCACCCATGACACACACACACACCCGGTCCCCTTCACTCTCCGTGTGTTCACCCGTGACACACACACACACACACACCCCTGTCCCCTTCACTCTCCGTGTGTTCACCCGTGACACACACACACCCTGTCCCCTTCACTCTCCGTGTGTTCACCCGTGACACACACACACCCTGTCCCCTTCAGTCTCCGTGTGTTCACCCGTGACACACACACACACCCTGTCCCCTTCACTCTCCGTGTGTTCACCCGTGCACACACACACACACTCTGTCCCCTTCACTCTCCGTGTGTTCACCCGTGACACACACACACACCCTGTCCCCTTCACTCTCCGTGTGTTCACCCGTGACACACACACACACCCTGTCCCCTTCACTCTCCGTGTGTTCACCCGTGACACACACACACACACCCTGTCCCCTTCACTCTCCGTGTGTTCACCCGTGAGACACACACACACACACACCCTTGTCCCCTTCACTCTCCGTGTGTTCACCCGTGACACACACACACACACACCCTGCCCCCTTCACTCTCCGTGTGTTCACCCGTGACACACACACACACACACCCTGTCCCCTTCACTCTCCGTGTGTTCACCCGTGACACACACACACACCCTGTCCCCTTCACTCTCCGTGTGTTCACCCGTGACACACACACACACCCTGTCCCCTTCACTCTCCGTGTGTTCACCCGTGACACACACACACACACACACCCTGTCCCCTTCACTCTCCGTGTGTTCACCCGTGACACACACACACCCTGTCCCCTTCACCCTCCGTGTGTTCACCCGTGACACACACACACACACACACCCTGTCCCCTTCACTCTCCGTGTGTTCACCCGTGACACACACACACACCCTGTCCCCTTCACTCTCCGTGTGTTCACCCGTGACACACACACACACACACACACCCTGTCCCCTTCACTCTCCGTGTGTTCACCCGTGACACACACACACACCCTGTCCCCTTCACTCTCCGTGTGTTCACCCGTGACACACACACACACACACACACCCTGTCCCCTTCACTCTCCGTGTGTTCACCCGTGACACACACACACCCTGTCCCCTTCACTCTCCGTGTGTTCACCCGTGACACACACACACCCTGTCCCCTTCACTCTCCGTGTGTTCACCCGTGACACACACACACCCTGTCCCCTTCACTCTCCGTGTGTTCACCCGTGATACACACACACCCTGTCCCCTTCACTCTCCGTGTGTTCACCCGTGACACACACACACACCCTGTCCCCTTCACCCTCCGTGTGTTCACCCGTGACACACACACACACACACCCTGTCCCCTTCACTCTCCGTGTGTTCACCCGTGACACACACACACTCACACCCTGTCCCCTTCACTCTCCGTGTGTTCACCCGTGACACACACACACACCCTGTCCCCTTCACCCTCCGTGTGTTCACCCGTGACACACACACACACACACCCTGTCCCCTTCACTCTCCGTGTGTTCACCCGTGACACACACACACACCCTGTCCCCTTCACTCTCCGTGTGTTCACCCGTGACACACACACACACACACCCTGTCCCCTTCACTCTCCGTGTGTTCACCCGTGACACACACACACCCTGTCCCCTTCACCCTCCGTGTGTTCACCCGTGACACACACACACACACACACCCTGTCCCCTTCACTCTCCGTGTGTTCACCCGTGACACACACACACACCCTGTCCCCTTCACTCTCCGTGTGTTCACCCGTGACACACACACACACACACACACCCTATCCCCTTCACTCTCCGTGTGTTCACCCGTGACACACACACACACCCTGTCCCCTTCACTCTCCGTGTGTTCACCCGTGACACACACACACACACACACACCCTGTCCCCTTCACTCTCCGTGTGTTCACCCGTGACACACACACACACACACACACCCTGTCCCCTTCACTCTCCGTGTGTTCACCCGTGACACACACACACCCTGTCCCCTTCACTCTCCGTGTGTTCACCCGTGACACACACACACCCTGTCCCCTTCACTCTCCGTGTGTTCACCCGTGACACACACACACACCCTGTCCCCTTCACCCTCCGTGTGTTCACCCGTGACACACACACACACACACCCTGTCCCCTTCACTCTCCGTGTGTTCACCCGTGACACACACACACTCACACCCTGTCCCCTTCACTCTCCGTGTGTTCACCCGTGACACACACACACACCCTGTCCCCTTCACCCTCCGTGTGTTCACCCGTGACACACACACACACACACCCTGTCCCCTTCACTCTCCGTGTGTTCACCCGTGACACACACACACACACACACACACACACACACACACACACACACACACACACACACACCCTGTCCCCTTCACTCTCCGTGTGTTCACCCATGACCGTGTCGCCACCCACAGCTCCAATCTGCAGGTTAAATCCGCTGACTGACCGGTCTCATCTCCAATAATAATAGGTCAGCCGGCAGAGAAGGAGTCATCACCCCGACTCAAGGAAACAACCTCTGCCTCCCGGTGACAGAAACAACGGAGCTGGTTGTGGGCGACAGGAGGAATGGAGATAGGGGCCAAATTCAACATTTCCAAGTCTGTTATTGACACAAAATGCATATTTCAATACTGATCAAGGCACAATGTGTTTTATTTATTGTTAATGGCATAACACATATTTATAGATGGTTACTGACACAGAATCGTATAATTTGTGTTCTGTGTGTTATCTGAATGTACTTGCCTGTGATGCTGCTGCAAGTCAGTGTTTCTCTGTTCCTGTACCTTCCCGTACTTGTGCACTTGGCAATAAACTCAACAGGACCTGAGACAACTCAGTGAGATGTGATTAGTGACGATCACCTTGGCAGCTCGGTAGGTTGAATGTCTGAGACAGTACGCTGTTAAATGCAAAACCCTGAACAGTGTTGATGATCAGAGGGATCTTAGACTCCAAGTTCATTGCTCCCTGAGAGAGACTGCACAGATTGATCAGGTGGTTAAGAAGGCAAATGGCGTGGTTGTCTTCATTAGTTGATGCATTGAGTTCAAACGTCAGGAAGTTGTGTTGCAGCTTTATAAAACTCCAGTCAGGCCACATCCGGAGTGTTTCATACAGTTCTGATCACCCCACTCTGGGAAGGATGACGGGGCTTTGGAGAGGGCGCAGAAGAGGTTAGCCTGGGTTAGAGGGCATGAGCTGTAATGAGAGGCTGGACAAACTTGGGTTGTTTTCTCCAGAGCGGAACAGGCTGGCCTGAGACTGGATGGACGTTTATAAGATTATGAGAGGAACAGATGGAGTGGACAGACGATTCAAAGAGGTTGAAAAGTCGAATACATTTAAGGTCAGAGGAGATGTGAGGGGCAAGTTTCAGTGAGTTTTGTTCTTAGTAACATTAAGCAGAAATGTTTGTTTTTCCTTTTTATTGTTAATGTGCTTCATTGTCTTTCATGTTAAAGTTAGACCTGCGGTGAGAGATTTATTGGAAGAAAAACCCCAACTGGAAGCGAACCACGACTGAAGATGAGGGAACAGCAACAAGTGAACCAGCCCGAGGGTTGAGAGCATCAACTGGAGAGCACCCATCTGACTCAGAGAATCCAGTGATTCAGTCAGGAGAAAGTTTGGTGAGTCTCATTTACTCAAACACTGGTCCTTTAGACATTGCGTACCTGTACAAAGGAAGGCAGGAAATAGTTGGTGTGAGACTGAATGTGCCCAGAAGAACCAGTTATGCCTCTGTCAGACCCAGCTGCAATCACTCCAGGTCTGGTAATGTGCTTCCAGCAGCCCAGCCCTTTAATACCACTCCCATTCTGTGGAAGTCGAATCCAGATAAAGTCTCTCAGAGACCGTGTAAGTACAAACTCTTTATTCCACGCACTTTGGCCTTACTCAGTTAGCCGCTCAAACAGGAACAGTGTATGACTGTTCTGCCCAATCCACTAACTGACTAACAATTCCCCTTACACCACAGATATATCCGTCCAGATACCCCCCACACAAGACAGGCTGGAGCCAAAGTTATTTGCTAAAGACAAATTACAAAATAGTCATAATGGCTTACACACACACAACAGACTGAATCTGTCCTATCTCTACACATGAGTGCACAAGGAGATAAGCATCCTGAAACCCCAGCTAGCCACCCTCAAGGAGAAATGTGGCTCAGCGTGGCTTAGCACATCTGTTGACCATCAGCAGTTTCTTTCAGAAAAACAGGCTGCTATTGTTTAACAAAGAGTTAATCCTTTAACATATCTTATCATTAGATTCAACTTTATTGTCATTGTGCTGAGTACAAATACAAAGCCAATGAAATGCATTTAGCATCTGACCAGAAATGCAAAGAATAGTGTTACTTACAAAATAACTGTGAATTAAAAAAGTGCTACAGCACACAAATATAAAAGTACTGAGACAGTACAATATGGATGCAATACTGCTTAGCGCTGTGATGTGAGGTTCAGCAGGGTCACAGCCTCAGGGAAGAAGCTCTTCCTGTGCCTGCTGGTGCGGGAGCGGAGGCTCCTGTAGCGCCTACTGGATGGGAGGAGAGTAAAAAGTCCATGGTTAGGGTGAGATGCATCCTTGATAATGTGTTTCGCCCTGCCCAGGCAGCGTTTATGGTAGATGTTCTCAATGGTGGGCAAGTGGGTGCCGATAATCCGCTGTGCAGTTTTCATCACACACTGGAGTGCTTTGCAGTCCGATACGGGACAATTGCCATACCACACTGAGATGCAGTTGTTGAGTATGCTCTCAATGGTACAGCGGTAAAAGTCCGTCAATATCCTGGGACAGAGGTGAGCTTTCTTCATGCTGCGCAGGAAATAAAGGCGAGTTGCGCCTTTTTGATCAGGATGGAGGAGTTCAGGGACCAGGTGAGATCTGCGGAAATGTGGACACCAAGGAATTTGAAGCTTGATACACGCTCCATTACAGATCCGTTGTTGTAGATGGGGACGTGAGTGTGACTCCCGCCATGCCTGAAGTCCACAATGATCTCCTTTTGACCATTACATGATGATCAAAGCAGTAATGTTTTACAGAGAAAGCAACCGAATACAGCATTGACTTATCAGTGGGTAAAAACAGTGTACAACAGTAATTATAACAATGATATCTACAACTATTAGGCCATAATGCAATATCATGCCCCACATATTACCGAACAGGCCTTTGAAGACCCCCATTTCGACCCTTTGGTGACCCCATGTAAATCCTGCCCTACTTAATGCTGCAGTCTCCTTGGCCAGAGAGGGATGTAATGTTAGTAGGCTCATTAGGGAAATAAGTGTAGCATTCTGTGTCAATAATAGCACAGGTTCCCCCTTTCTCAGCTGGGATAAAATCTGAAGCCATACGATTCTGTAGGACTGTTTGCCAAATTGCAATCATTTCAGTGGATATTTTTGTTCCTTGGGCCTGTGTTTCTGTCAGGGCCCCTGCAGTATTGTGGCCAGTTCCTCAAGTGCTGTAGCCAAATTGATTATCTCTCGTGAATTCCTGGCTACTCCAGAGGAGAGAAAAGTGATCATCCAAAGTTGTTCAGTCTCAGTTATTCCTCTCCGCTGCTGAGCACCTGCAAGTATGGCCAGGATGCATGTTTCCCAGTATAGGAATTTCTGTTTGGTGGAGGCCTGAGATACCATCCCTCAAAACACTGACAGCCACAGTCATCTCTGACTGGACCGCGGTTCCTCACCTCTCTTCCCCGGGTGTTATTTGAGAAAGCCCAGGCTGAGAGTTCCTCGCTCTGGTTGAGCGGGATTACTGACATTGGAATCATAGTTTTACCATGCTGTGGAGTTTCAGCACAAACCCAGCAGACACCTAGTTCTACCTGTTTGGCATACGTGTGACACAGAGACAGAAAGGTGTTAACATGGGGGCCCCCGGATGCTGGGGTGAGCCCTCTGAAAGACATAAACACAAATACCACTATCAACCAATACATCTTCCTTTAGTCCGAGAGAGTCCTTCTGCTCAGTTCCTTTAGTAACATGTTTGTAGTCTGTTCGATGTATCCACCGAGATTGCCCCTTCAGTTTCACAGCCGTGGGAGTGGTCAGTAACTCCTGATATGGTCCTCTCCACCGAGGTTCGAGTTTCCCTCGATCCCAGTTCTTAATCAGGACAAAATCCCCAGGTTCTAGGGTGAGATAGTAACTCCTCTCTGCGGGGTAGTTCTCTTCCTTGTAAGCCTGTCGTACCTGTGAATGTAATGCTTGGAAAATTTTGGTTAGTTTGCATGTATATTTCCCCATCTCTTCCCCTAGGGTATGCATATTGAATTTTGCTGGTAGACTTACTGGAAACAATGGTACCCAAGGTCTTGGTCCCCAGGGTGTCCTCATGGGCGGTCCATAAATGATTTCAGCTGGTGACAACCCTGTTTTCCCCTGTGGGGTAACCCTCATGTGGAACAGGGCTAACGGTAGAACCTTCAACCAAGTGAGTCCAGTCTCCACCGTTAGTTTGGCCAATTTACTCTTCAGAGTGCCATTGGCTCTTTCCACAATGCCAGTGGGCCGTGGGTTGTGTACACAGTAGAATTGTTGCTGGATAGCCAAGTTGTTACATGTTGTTACATGTCTCTTTATCTACTTTCACCACAAAGCATGGGCCATTGTCAGAGCTCAGTATCTCTCAGTTTCTCAGTACCTGGGAATTATTTCCCATAATAATACCTTCACAACAGTCATACCAGTATTATTGGTAGTTGGAATAGCTTCAATCCATCTACTAAACACATCTATAATAACTAAGGAGTATCTATAGCAATATACTCTAGGCAATACAATAAAATCAACTTGTAGACACGAGAAAGATTCACCTGTCAAGGGAGTCGTACCCGGTGTGCAGGGTACAGGTTACCGACCATTCCCTCCTTTTCCAGGTGTGTACAATTATGTATATAATCGACCAATATTGGTAAAAACTGTGTAGGAACACAAACCTGTCCCACTGGGGTGATCTGAAAACCTGGGTCGGGGTCTTTCCGACACCCCATCTGGGACCACAGTTTGAGCTCCTCCTCAGAGGCGTCCTCCTGAAAAGTACGTACCTCCCGCATGTCTGGCAAACCCGTTCTGCTTCAGTCATAGAGGGTTGCTTGACGGGAACCCGAGGGGACTACAACTACCGAGGATTGTGCTGCACTTTTCACTGTCTAATCTGCTAAAGCGTTGCCTTTAGTGACCCGGTCGGACATGTGACTGTGGGCCGCACATTTAATAATAGCCAGAACTCGAGGTAGCTGCAGAGCGGTGAGCACGAGGGGTGATTGATAAGTTCTTGGCCTAAGGTAGGAGGAGTCAATTTTAGAAAACCTCACATATTTATTTTTCAACATAGCCCGGTCCTACATTTACACACTTAGTCCAGCGGTCGTGCTGCATACGGATCTTGGACCTCCAGAAAGTGTCCACAGCAGGGGTGATTGATAAATTTGTAGCCTAAGGTAGAAGGAGATGAGTTATACAGCTCTCGTTAATTAAGATGTTCACCTTTAATATTAGTTCCTGTTGGGGTTGATATGGTTTGGAAAACCGGGTCCCAATAATATGTCAAAGCTTGTTGCATTTGATTTTGGTCATTGTCAGGCCAATCCTTATTATTAGTTTTAATCATGTTGGCTAATTTAATTGGTCAGCATTCTTAATTACTTAGATAAGAGAGTTCACTAAATCAAGGTTTTAATTACAGATTGATAAATTGTCCAGTCCTTATCAGGTATTCCCTTTGCAAGGCCCTGATTTAATTACAGAGAGATGTTCATTCCTGTCCTTATCGGCGAGTCCTCCTCTCTTTACTCAAATGAGGATACAATGTATAATATTATCAGCTAAAGAGGGTGCAAGGTATAATGTTATCAGCTCTCAGTGCATCTCTCTGCAAGCCGCAGAGAACCAGTAATGAGCCTGTCTTAGCTAACCGCAGAAGACAGAGTTTACTTGTTCAAAAATTCCTATACAGTCCCAGTTATCCTTGCAGCCAGAGGTTACATAGGATCAAAATGATTTTTTTAATATCCTCAATTCCTCAGGAGGGTTCAGGGGAAATATTTATGTACAATACAGAAACTGGTGTTACCTGTGTATATTGTGGCCATGCAAAAGTTGCTGGAGAATTTACAAGTGGGAAGAAGTGGAGTGATATTTGGAAATCTGACTTTTTGAAGCGTAATTCAGCAAGCAAACCAAATATGGACAATGTGCAAAAGCTCTGGTGAGAAAATCCTTCATTACCCGTTACAGGCCTGTTACATAGGTTGTGTGAGAATGCAGATGGGACTCGATCAAACCCAGAGGAAATCAAAGTTCTTATTGACAATGATTTGATAGCTGTTAAAATGAATACCACTCTATATAAAATTCACTGTGCACACTGGGTAAAAAAAAGCACAATACAAGATTTATGTGCACACTGGTCATTGCAAATTAGGGAGGACATTGGTGGGAAGGTGGGGAGACCTCCAGTGTCCCTGATGCCCTCACCTACAAGATGTGCATCCAGCTGCAGCTTGTAACCCTGCACTTTAAGGAGTTGGAACTTGAAACGGATGAATTCCGGATCATCCAGGAGCTGGAGGGGGTGATAGATATGACATGAAGAGAGGTGAGTTACACCTGAAGTGCAGGACACAGGAAACTTGGTGAGAGTCGGGAAGGGGAATGAAGTTAAATAGCCATCGCAGAGTACTCTTGTGGCCATCCCACGCAACAACAGGTGGATCCACTTTAGAAACTGTTGGGGGGATTTACCTGGCAGAGGAAAGTCAAAGGGGTGATAGGGGATTCGTTTGTTAGGGGAACAGAACAAGAGGGGACTAATATCCCAGTGGTAAGGCTTGCTAGTGCTAGTGTGGGGGGAGGGGGTGATGTGGTTAAAATAAGTTGTTGGGGGAATGGGAGCCAGAATGACAGAACAGATAGTGGAGAGGGTGAATTGAATTGAATTGACTTTTATTACATACATCCTTCATATACATGAGGAGTAGAAATCTTTATGTTATGTCTCCAGCTAAATCAGCAATGTGTAATTTATAGTAAATTATAATAAATAATTTGTACATAGGTCAGTCAATATAACATAGTTATGCAATTGTATCAGCATGAATTAATCAGTCTGATGGCCTGGTGGAAGATGATGTCCCGGAGCCTGTTGGTCCTTTTGCTGTGGTACCGTTTCCTGGATGGTAGCCGCAGGAACATCCAATGGTTGTGATTTGTGGTTGTGAATTGGGTCCCCAATATCCTTTGGGCTCTTTTTGCACACCTTTCTCTGTAAATGTCCTGAATAGTGGGAAGTTCACATCTACAGATGCATTGGGCTGTCTGCACCACTCTCTGCAGGTTCCTGCGATTAAGGGAAGTACAGTTCCCATACCAGGCAGTGATGCAGCCAGTCAGGATGTTCTCAATTCTGTTCCTGTAGAAAGTTCTTAGGATTTGGGGCACCATCCCAGCCTTCTTCAACCGTCTGAGGTGAAGGAGGTGCTGTTGTGCTCTTTTCGCAACACAGCCGGTATGAACAGACCGTGTGAGATCCTTGGTGATGTTTATGCTGAGGAACTTAAAGCTGTTCACCCTCTCAACCCCAGATCCATTGATGTCAATAGGGGTTAGCCTGTCTCCATTCCATCAGTCATCCACAATCAGCTTTGTTTTTGTGACAATGAGGGAGAGTTTGTCCTCTTGACACCAGTCAGATGTTGTTCAGACCTCAGATAGAGTCGGCAATCAAATGGTTGAGCATGGTGCGATGAATGTGCTGAGCTGTGTATATCACAATGCAAGAAGCATCATAGGAAAGCCAGATGAGCTCAGGACAGGGAATTATGATATTGTAGCCATTATTGGGAATTGGTTGCAACCAACAGTCTGAGGGATTTAGAGGAACAAATTTGTAGAGAGATCGCAGACCATGCCAAGAAACAAAGATTGATTCAGTGAGTGATTTTAACTTTCCATATATTGACTGGGACCTCCATACTGTAAAAGGACTAGATGGGGTAGAGTTTGTCAAATGTGCCCTTAATCAGTACGTAGAATTCCTGACGTAGAAGTGTGCAATGAGCTGATGATCCAGGGCTGGTGACAGAAATTAGTGATCATAATGCCATAAGATTCAAAGTAAATATGGGAAAAGATAGGTCTGGACCGCGGGTTGAGATTCTAAATTGGAGAAAGGTCAATCTTGATGGTATCAGACAGGATCTGGCAAGTGTGGTTTGGGACAGGCGTTTTCTGACAAAGGAGTACTTGGTAAGTGGGAGGCCTTCAGAAGTGAAATTCTGAGGGTGTAGAGTTTGTACGTGCCTGCCAAAATAAAAGTTGAAAGGTAACTGGTGCAGGGAACCTCGGTTTTCAAGAGATATTGAGGCCCGGGATATTTTGTTCCTCCAAATGCCTCAGACTGTTGGGTGCTACCAAGACTCATTAATGACTACAATATCATAATTCCACCCCCAAGCTCATCCGACTTTTTTTTTGTTGTCTTCTGTTGGTTTCTGAAAGCTTCCCAATAGTTTTTGCTCTTCTGTTTGCCCTCTCTTTGGCTTTTATGTTGGCTTTGGCTTCTCATTTCATCCACAGTTGTGTCCTCCTGCGTTTCCAATGCTTCCACTTCTTTGGGATGTATCGATCACTCAGCTCCTGAATTGCTCCCAGAAACTCCAGCCATTGCTGCTCCATTGTCACTCCTACCTTTTCCCTTCCAAACAAGTTTGACCAGCCTCTCTGTCATAGTAACATGGAGAGGTTCAGTGCAGAAACAGGCTATTTGGCCCATCTAGTCAATGACGAAAAATCATTTAATCTGTCTAATGCAACTACCAGCACTGGGACCATCGCTCTCCATACCCAAACCATCAAGGCTCCCATCCAAACTTCTTTAAATGGTGAAACCGAGCTCATATTCACCACGTGCTGGCATCTTATTCCACACGCTCACGACCATTTCAGTAAAGAGCTTTTCCAAATGTTCCCGTTAAATTTTCACCTTCCCCACTTACCCATGACCTCTGGTTGTCATCCCACCCAGCCTCAGTGGAAAAAGCTGCTAGCATTTACCTTATCTATACCCTCATAATTTTGTATATTTCTAACAAATCCTCAAAGCAGTGTATAATTTCCTTGTTCATGTTTAGAGCCTTTCTTAGATGTATAAGATGATGAGGGACATTGATTGTGTGGATAGCCAGAGGTTTATTCCCAGGGCTAAATGGCTAACACGAGGGGACATAGTTTTAAGGTGCTTGTAAATAGATAACGAGCGGATGACAGGGGTAGGTTTTTCACACAGAGAATGGTGGAATGCACTGCCGGCTATTCGTGTTTCAGTTACTGTGGGACCAGGAACCCATGGAATTCAATGGGAACAGGGAATAATACCAATGGAGAGAGTCAAACTGAGCCAGGTCACAGATTGGAGATGACAGAAATGCCCCATTCTCATAGAGACAGGAAGAGCATCAGAGAGTTTGATGGTCATTCCAGATACCAGCACTGTGCCCAGTTAGAAGATGACTTCTGTCTCCAACTAGGGTTGAATTTCGCTGAAACAGAGTGATGCCAGACCAACCGTGACAACTCGTGATCTCATCTGAAATGTTGTCCTTCACCCATTGATGGATTTTGTAAATCTTTTTACAGGTTAAAAATGACAAGGAATTTGTCTATGGGAACCTCGAACACAATACGCTGGTTTTGCTGTCTCTGTCCAGAAATTTAAGAAGTGGAGCAAGGGATTCAATCAACTATCCTTCCTGCTCAGACTGTGGGGAGGGATTCACTTGGTCATCTGACCGACTGGCACGCTCGTCATTTTACACAGGAGAGAGGCCATTCACCTGCTTAGACTGTGGGAAGGGATTCACTCTGTCATCTGACCTAATGGCACACCAGCGAGTTCACACCGGGGAGCGGCAGTTCACCTGCTCGGACTGTGGGAAAGGATTCACTTCGTCATCTCAACTGAAGGTACATCAGCGAGTTCACACTGGAGAGAGGCCGTACACCTGCACAGACTGTGGGAAGGGATTCACTCGGTCATCTAACCTAATGGCTCACCAGCGAGTTCACACCGGGGAGAGGCCGTTCACTTGTTCAGTGTGTGGGAAGGGATTCACTTCGTCATCTCAACTGAAGGTACATCAGCGAGTTCACACTGGGGAGAGGCCGTTCACTTGTTCAGTGTGTGGGAAGGAATTCACTCAGTCATCTCAGCTGAAGGTACATCAGCAAGTTCACACTGGAGAGAGGCCATTCACCTGCTCAAACTGTGGGAAGGGATTCACTCAGGCATCTCACCTACTGAGACACCAGTCAGTTCACACTGGAGAGTGGCCATTCACCTGCACAGACTGTGGGAAGGGATTCACTCAGTCATCCCCCCTAATGGCTCACCAGCGAGTTCACACTGGGGAGAGGCCGTTCACCTGCTCAGACTGTGGGAAGGGATTCACTTGGTCATCTGACCTAATGGCTCACCAGCGAGTTCACACAAGGGAGAGGCCGTTCACCTGCTCAGACTGTGGGAAGGGATTTACTTTGTCATCGAATTTGAAGGCGCATCAGAGAGTTTACAATGGAGAGAGGCCATTCACCTGCTCAGATTGTGGGAAGGGATTCACTTCGTCATCTCAGTTACTAGACACCAGTCAGTTCACACTGGAGAGTGGCTGTTCACCTGCTCGGACTGTGGGAAGGGATTCACTTCGTCATCTCAACTGAAGGTACATCAGCGAGTTCACACTGGGGAGAGGCCGTTCACCTGCTCAGACTGTGGGAAGGGATTCACTTCGTCATCTCAGTTACTGAGACACCAGTCAGTTCACACTGGTGAGAGGCCGTTCTCCTGCTCAGTGTGTGGGAAGGGATTCATTCTGTCATCACAACTAAAGGTACATCAGCGAGTTCACACTGGGGAGAGGCCTTTCACCTGCTCAGACTGTGGGAAGGGATTCACTTCATCATCTCAGTTACTGAGACACCAGTCAGTTCACACTGGTGAGAGGCCGTTCACCTGCTCAGACTGTGGGAAAGGATTCACTTCGTCATCTCAACTTAAGGTACATCAGCGAGTTCACACTGGGGAAAGACCATTCACCTGCTCAGAGTGTGGGAAAGGATTCACTCAGTTAATCCACCTACAGAGACACCAGCAAGCTCACACTGGGTAGAGGCTGTTCACCTGCTTTGGTTGTGGGAAGGGATTCACTCGGTCATCTCAACTACAGAGATACCAGCAAGCTCACACTGGGTAGAGGCCGTTCACCTGCTCAGACTGTGGGAAGGGATTCACTCGGTCATCTCAACTACAGAGACATCAGTGTGTTCACACTGGGGAGAGGCAGATCTCCTGCTCGGACTTTGGGAAGAGAATCTCTCAGCCAAATCAATCAGGTTTGCATCATTGAGTTCACACTGGGGAAACCCGTTCAACCGCTGTGAATGTGGGAAGCGATTCACTCAGTCATCTAACCTTGTAACACTCACTTCGACTAGCAGTTTAATGTGGGGGTCGATAGCTCCCGGCCCGGCCAATCTTAAGAAATCTCGTTTGGGTGGATGCTGCACGATGTGTCCCCTGTTACAAATCAGTACCCCAAAATAACAAGCAGTACACAATATGTGATTAAATAATTGAGAATTATAATTCTTATTTTGACTACAGGGTTAGTAAAGAAAACAAAATAAAGAAAAAGGGCCCACTCTCTCCATTCACGTCTTCTCATCCCTCCTTGGCAAAAGACCATGAAAATCTCTCTTCCAGACTCTCAAGAAAGAACATTTCTCCCATTGGATAGCCCCGTACTCCAAAACCCTGTTATCTCTAGTCATAACCTAAATGTTACTGCTACAGAGAAACCACTACCTCAGCAGTGAACCATTGCAGAGAGGCCATTACATTAGCAGTGAAACCTTACAGCATGTTACACTTGTGACATACTGCCAGGTTCACACTGGGGAGAAAGTTTCAATAAGCTGCATGCTGGATATTTGTCCATCACTGTTGCTGAATGCAATTTCGAGAGTGACTGTCGGTGCTGAACTCTGCAATTATTGCTGCTGCTCACCACACCCAGTCTGCACCCTGGTCACTGGGCATGGGAGGAGTTTCTTCTGCTACATATTCACCTTTAATGGGACTGGAGTTTAACATTCTGCATCTGTGACAAATTAATCAGTTCTATTTTAAACTCTGTCTTTGGTACTTAGCGTGTTTATAACACAACCAGTGTACTCAGGCCTGCTGGACCCAGCCAGTGATTCAGTTCCATGACAGCCCTTTTGAATCCTCCCCTGTTGTTCATCTCTCACTCTCCCTGTGGGATGGGCCCCAGTCACCACTGTGTGGGTGAAGAGGTTTCCCTTGAATTTTCTGCAGACTGAAGAAGTTGAGCTGACTGCAGTTCTGTCTGAGATGTTCTTCACCCCTCAAATCTCTGGACTGAGAAAGAATGACATTGGGAGTTAATCTCCTTATTCAGGGCTCATTTCCACATTATGGGCCATTTTCGCTGCTTCTACAGTGTTGTTGAAAACACTACTCTCCTCTAAAGACTGAAAGCAGAATGGGAAACCATTAGTTGGATGTTCAATGGACTCAGGGTCAGAAACCAGAGGTTGGTCCGCACAGGGCAGAGTTTGGGGCTCTGGACGATGGTCGGTATAAGAATGTATGATGAGGAGAAGGGAATCAGCAGCGGGATGTGGCAACGAATGACAGAGTGGCAACATTTGGAAGCTGATTGACAGAGAAAATCTTTCCATTGTCTGACTGATGACACAAACAATACCTGTGGTGAGGTGCTCCACTGGTCGAGGAACATGTGTGTTTGGAATGGTTTTATCTATTGAGGGAGTTGTTCCTGCTTGTTTATCCTGTAATATTATATCTGGATGGTTATTGATTGTCCTGTTAGTAGTAATGTAGTGATTATTATATAATTTGTAAGATTTTGACTCTGAAACTGAATCAGGCGTGAATCTATGGTGCCTCAATGAAATTATGGTGGTCATTCATGAGATTATATTTTGAAGTAAGATTTTGGTGAATGATATTTGCCACTTGATTGTACCTGTGTAAGTAATCAGATTGAGTTAAACTGCTGCAGGATCCTGGAATGTGTTGGATGGTGTCTGGTTTCTCTTGGCATTTTCTGCACTTGCTGCATTGTTGGTTTGTATTTCATATATTTTCATTTGTTTGTTTCCTTTTGTTACCCACCTTGTCCCGTATTTCTGCAAGGAACCCCTCTGTTTCTGGGAAGAGGTCTCCAACTCTCAGTCAGGTGCTCGATGCTTCCTTGTCAACATCTCATCTGCTCAGATCGTTGGGATGTCTCCCATGGAGGGTCGTACTCATTCCACTGGTTAATGTTTTCTTCCATAGTGATTATTCATTTTTCTGAGTTGGCCTCTCATTTAAGTTTCTGGTCTGTATTACTTATCACAATTGCATATACACACCTGGAGTGCTGAATTGTGTTCATTTTTGATGAAAATATTTACTTTCAAGTTGTATCTGACTGTTGTGTGATTTCTTTTTCATGTGTGTTATTTCTCTTCCTCATTCTGTCCAATCTAAGTGGGTTTGAGTGTAAATAGCCTTTTCTAAAGTTATCATTTCAGTTCTTAGTTATCTTTGTAAATTTTGCTGATTGAAATGGGACCAAGATATTTTTATTTTAAAAAAAAGTCAATGTCGGTATTGATGAAAGTGTTTATTGCCTTTGTTGTATTTGTTAACAATTGATCTCTGTTTGGCAGGTTTTTTTTAAGCCTTGAACTAAATTTTGACAAAGGTTTTCCCTATTTCACACTACTTTTTATTTTCTTTGCTTGTTGATATTCCAGATAGGTGGGTATCAAGAGTCCCGATGAAGGGTCTTGGCCCGAAATGTTGATTCCCATCCATAGATGCTGCCTGACATGCTGAGCTCCTCCAGCACTTTGTGTGTAGTTCTGTAGATTTCTAGCATCTGCAGATCCTCTTGTTTCCCAGATACTTATATGTTTGTTGAAAGAACAATCTAATAGTGGGGTTGTGTGGCTCTGTTGGTAAAATATTAATTAAAATCATTAGAAAGAGGTGGCATTGGGTTGGAAGGTGTAGAATCTGTGGGTAGAATTAAGGAACAGCAAATGTGAAAACAAAGATCCCTGATGGGAATTGTATAGAGACCTCCAATCAGTTGTAAGTATGTGGTCCACAAATGACAATGGGAGATTAAAAATGCGTGCCAAAAGGGCAATGTTACAATAGTCATGGAGGATTGTCATGCAGGTGATAAGGAAAATTAAGTGTGTTGTTCTCAAGAGGAGGAATTCCTAGAATGCCTACAAGATGCTTTTTTAGAGCAGCTCGTGGTTGAGCCCACTTGGGGATCAGCTATTCTGGATTGGGTGTTGTAATGAACTGGAATTAATTAGGTCACTTACGTTCAAAGAACCCTTAGGGGCAAGTGACTAAATATGATCAAATTCACCCTGACATTAGAGAAGGAGAAGCTCAAGTCAGATGTGGAATAAATGTGAGGCTGCTTAACAAGATCACAGCTCATGGAATTACAGGAAAGATACTTGTATGGGTTGAAGATTGCCTGACTGACAAGGGAGAAAGAGTCAGAATAATGTGGGCAATTCTGTTTTGCTGTCAGTAACTAATGGTGTTCTGTAGGGGGCAGTATTGAGACCACATGTTTTCATATTAAATCTGAATGATATGGATGACAGAATTGATACCTGGGTGATGAACTCTGCAGTTGATACAAAGATAGGTACGGGACAGGTAGTTTAGAGCAGAGCCGGAGTCTGCAGAAGGACTTTGATAGGTTTGGAGAACAGACAACGAAGTAGCAGATGAAATACAGTGTATGCAAGTGTACGGTCATGTACAATTGGTAGAAAGAATAAAGACAGAGAGAAAAAAAATAAATGGGAGAAAATACAAAAATCAGAAATAGGTACTTGGGAGTCGGTGAGCAGGAGCCCCTGAAGGTTTGCTTGCAGATTGAGTTGATTAAGGATGACAGCTGTAATGTTCGCATATAAGAGCAAGGATGTGACACTGTAGCTTTATAACACATCGGTCAGATTGCTGTTGGTGTATTGTGACCAGTTTCCGACCCCTTATCTGAGAAAAAGATGTGCTCGTATTGGAGCGCGTCCGGAGAAGGTTCACAAGAATGATTCCAGGAATGACAGGGTTAACGTATGAGGAGCGTTAGACGGCTTTGACCCTGTACTCACTGGTCCAGAAGAAAGAGAGGGGATCTCATTGAAACCTATCAAATATTGAAAGGCCTGGACAGAGTGGCTATGAAGAAGATGCACCCTACGCTGTGTGGGTCTGGGACCAGAGGCCACGGCCTCAATGTATAGAGCATCCACTGACAGCAGAGATGAGGAGGAATTTCTGTAGTCAGGGAGTGGTAAATCTTTGGAATTCATTGCCACAGATGGAGCAGAGGCCAAGTCACTGAGTGTGTTTTCAATGGATGTTCACGGATTAAGGGGAGAAGGCAGGAGAATGGGGTTGAGAGAGATAATCAATTGGACACAAAGGAATGGTGGAACAGACTCGATTGGCTGAGCAGCCTCTGTCTCATATCTCGTGGCTCATGTTCTGAAGAAGAGGCTAGTGAGGTTGCATTAGGGTTAGGGTATTGTTACGGTATCCGTGCCTGGATTATTGTATCCAGTTTTGGTCGTTCTGCTGTAGGAGAGAGGACGTCAAGCTGGAATGAGTGCAGGAGAGATTTATGAGAATGTTGCCGGTACTCGAGGGACTGAGTTCTGGAGAGAGGCTGGGCAGGTTGGGACTTCACACCTTGAAGTGCAGGAGATTGAGGCTGACATGATGCAGGTGTTCCAAACCCTGAGTGTACAGAAATGGGGAACGTGAGCAGATGAGTGAACTCGGCCTTTTCTCCTTGGAGCGACGGAGGATGAGAGGTGACCTGATAGAGGTGTATAAGTTGATGAGAGGTATTGATCGTGTGGATAGTCAGAGGTTTTTTTCCCAGGGCTGAAATGGCTGCTACAAGAGGGCACAGGTTTAAGGTGCTGGGGAGTAGGTACAGAGGAGATGTCAGGGGTAAGTTTTTTTTTAACGCAAAGATTGGTGAGTGTGTGGAATGTGCTGCCGGCAACGGTGGTGGAAGCAGACACGATATGGTATTTTAAGAGACCTTTGGATAGGTACATGGATCTTAGAAAAATAGAGAGCTATGGGTAAGCCTAGTAATTTCTTAGGTAGGGACATGCTCGGCACAACTTTGTGGGCCAAAGTGCCTGTATTGTGATGTAGGTTTTCGATGGTTTTTTTTCCCTTTTTCCCCACTTTTGTGGAACCAACAACCAGTGGGCACCACTTTAAGGTGAGAGAGGATCGATTTAATAGGGATCGCAGGGGAAAGTTATTAATCCACTCTCCCTTCCGGTTTCACTAACACGATGAGTCCACTCTCAGGTTAAAGGAGCAACAACACATACTACATCTGGGTAGTTTACAACTCGATGGCATGAACATCGATATCTTTAACTTCCACCTCCACCTTTTCCTTTCATCAATCTACACGCCCGTCTCCTCCATTCTGTCTCCCAACTTCTCTCTTCACTGCGGATCGTCTCCCTCTGGTTCCGCTTTTACTTCCTTTTCTCCCCATGGTCCGCTCTCTGATCCTATCAGATTCCTTCTTTTCAGCCCTTTGCATTTTCCAGCTTCCACCTCACAGCGTCTCACTTCATCTCCCACCTCCCCCACCCACTCACCTTCACTCTTACCTGACTTCACCTATTATCTACCAGCTTGGACTCTTTCCACTCCCTGCACCATCTTATTCCGGCTTCTCCCCACTTCCAGTCCTGATGAAGGGTCTCAGCAGGAAATCTCTGTTTTGATTTATCCCCCTCTGTAGAAGCTACCTGACCTCCTGACTTCCTCCAACATTTTGTGTATGTGACTTTGCATCTCCAATATCTGCAGAATCCCATTGGGACAGAGTGCAGAATGCAGAGACTACATCGGGTCTCACTAATGTCGAGGAGGCCACACCTGGAAAACTGGAAACAGGAGATGACCCCAACAGTGATGATGTTGAAAAGTTGCCTCATGTGGAAGGACTGTTTGGGACCCTGACTGGTGGTGGGGAGGGTGGTTTGGGGCAGGACTGGCACTTCATCTACTTGCAGAGTTGGCTTCCGGCCCCCTACACCCCTCCATATCGCTGCAAACCTCTCCCTTTTGTGGACAACGCTGCCACTTGGTGGTGATTTGCCACAATAACAGGAGCCCCTGATTTGTGGATTCCATTGTCACCGGGTGACGCTCTGCCGCAGTAACACTGAGAGACAGAAATGTGACGCTGCAGTCTGCTGAAATGTTTATTCAAGGTTGTTTAATTCCATTTCCAGCAGACAAATGTAAACGAGATTGAATTAATTATTACTCTGGCTCCAATGCAGCACGAAAACACAACAGTAAAAACATATATCCACAGCTTATAAACTGTGCACGGATTGATTGTATGTCCATAAAGTGCCTGCACATAAGATGACAGACAGGAAATTATAAAATAGAGGTGTTTGGTGTGTGGAAGGGTGGGTTAGTTGGGTAGAGATATTTATCAGCCTAACTGCTTAGGGAAAGTAGCTGTCCCAGAGGCTGGCCGTCCTGGTGAGGATGCTGCGTAGTCTACCCAGATGGGAGTGGGACAAACAGTCCATGAGTGGGATGGGTGGAGGGAGATTATGAAAATCAGGCTGGTGTTTGATCTCAAGAGAGGGAATTTGGAAAATACCAATGAGATGCCTTTTAGAACAGCTTGCAATTGTGCCCATTAGGGAAAAGTTAATTCTGGAGGTTTAACGCATGAGGGGCATTTGATGTCTCTGGGCTTGTATCCGAGACCATTTAGAAAAAAGCGAGGGAGACTCTCGAATGCCGAAAAGCTGAGAAAGAGTGCATGTGGAGAAGATTTTTCCTGCAGTCGGGGACCAGGGGAACACACCCTCAGAATAGTGGGACCTCCATTTAGAACAGAGAAGAGGAAAAGTTCTCCCGCTGTGTCTTATGATCTTATGATTAATCAACACGACCCTGCATGATCTAAACTCCTGCATTCATTCCCCTCATTCCCTTTAATTATTATCTATCTCCACCTCAAAAATACCCAGGCAACCGGCCTTCACACACTTGGGGCAGTGAATCCCAAAGATTGCACACTCAAATAGATAGATACCTCATTGATCACAAAGCAAAATTAAATAAAATGTAAAAAAAATCCTGGAATTTTCACACAACTCCATTTGAAATGAGCATCCCTTATCGACCCCTCTCTGTAGCTCTCTAACTGACGAGGAGAGTTACTCTATCAAGATGCTCCACAAATATCCTATCGTTTGTGAATATGCTCTAAATTCAGGGCCAAATCACCTCACCTCTGCTGGTAAGTAACATCTTCCACCTGTAAACTGGAGCATAATCCGATTTTAACAGGTCCCGAAACCAACCCTGACTGTAAAGTGACCTTGTACAATGGCACAGAAACCATGTCACCCCCAATGTCTTTAATAAGATTTACTTCATCACTGTTCGTCTCATCACCAAACTTTAGAACACTGTCTAATATAAGTGACTGAGAAGCCCCAGTATCTCGAAGAATTTTCACTGGTACCGGGGTTGACCCTTCTGTTACTGATACAAACCCATTTGACATAAAATGATGGAATCCCTACTTAACTCATTCAGACCTCTCAGTCCTTAACTGAGCCTCAGCAGAATGTTCAGAACCCTGTGGGTTTATAGGTGCTTCAACATACTGATCACAGGCATGTGGGACTGCCTCCTTTTCCTTTTTCTTCTTCAGGACAGAATAATTAGCCACCATATGACCAGCTTTCTCACAATAGTAACAAGAGAGACCAGAATATTTCTCCTTCAACTGCTTCCCTTCATCCTTAGTCTCGTCACTAGTCCCAGCTTTAATTTCTGGTTTACCCTGGTTATCCCTGCTACTCTTTTGGAAGCTCTTATTCTGGGTGAACTTAACCTTTTGAGTTAAAGCAAACTCATCTGCTAATCTAGCAGACTCCTGCAAAGTGGCAGCATCCTTTTCGACGCTGCCAATCAGTGTAAACGATTGGTGCGGGTACGGTGTGAGACACCACCCCCTCCCCACCCCACCAATATCAGCCCCGACCCTAATATCACACAATAGACCAAATGTGAGTAACGAAATATACTTTAAAGTAATTTGTAGTGATGGGTTAGTGGAAGCAAATAAAAGAAAAAGGCGCCACGTAAGTAACTTATCAGTCTTGCGCACATAATATTTTAATACGTTGGAGCTCACGCCTCCGATTCCCTCCACAACTTCCTTAAGAGACTCCGGCTACCCTCCGAACCCCCGAGGTCCGGTATCCGCCGCCCTGGAACTGCTGTCTGTTCCTCACACGTCCGTCCTCTCTGCTTGCCTCCCGAAAAAGCCCGCGCTCCTCACCCAGCACACACGTACAAGATAGCAAAACATGACTTCCGTTGGTTACCCAATGAATACAATTTCCATTATCACTAATAATAACACAAACATGAGGTTACAGTGAACTCAGCAGTTAACAGTACAAGAAGCCATTTTGAAATAAACAATTAACAGTTAACAGCCCATCTAATATTACGGAGAACCCTACACAAGTAAGACCAGAATACTTCTCCTTCAACTGCTTCCCTTCATCCTTACTCTTGTTATTAGCACCAGCTTTAATTTCTGGTTTACCCTGGTTATCCCTGCTACTCTCTTGGAAGCTCTTATTCAGCGTAAACTTAACCTTATGAGTTAAAGCAAACTAATCTTCTAATATAACAGACTCCTGCAAAGTGACAACGTCCTTTTCATCTAAACGCAAACACGAGGAAATCTACAAATGCTGGAATTTCAAGCAACACACATAAGAGTTGCTGCTAGGAAGAGGTACAGTCGACGTTTCGGGCCGAGACCCTTCGTCGAGACTAACTGAATGAAGAGATAGTCCGAGATTTGAAAGTGGGAGGGAGAGGGGGAGATCCAAAATGATAGGAGAAGACAGGAGGGGGAGGGATGGAGCCAAGAGCTGGACAGGTGATTGGCAAAGGGGATATGAGAGGATCATGGGACAGGAGGTCTAGGGAGAAAGAAAAGGGGGAGGGGGAGAAACCCCAGTGGATGGGCAAGGGGTATAGTCAGAGAGACAGAGGGAGAAAAAGGAGAGAGAGGAAAATAATGTGTGTATATAAATAAATAACGGATGGGGTACGAGTGGGAGGTGGGGCATTAGCGGAAGTTTGAGAAGTCAGTGTTAATACCATCAAGTTGGAGGCTACCCAGGCGGAATATAAGGTGTTGTTCCTCCAGCTTGAGTGTGGCTTAATCTTTACAGAAGAGGAGGCCGTGGGTAGACATATCAGAATAGGAATGGGATGTGAAATTAAAATGTGTGGCCACTGGGAGATCCTGCTTTCTCTGGCGGACAGAGCGCAGGTGTTCAGCGAAACAATCTCCCAGTCTGCGTCGGGTCTCGCCAATATATAGAAGGCCGCATCGGGACCACCGGATGCAGTATATCACCCCAGCCAACTCACAGGTGAAGTGTCGCCTCACCTGGAAGGACTGTTTGGGGCCATGAATGGTGGTGAGGGAGGAAGTGTAAGGGCATGTGTAGCACTTGTTCTGCTTACAGGTATAAGCGCCAGGAGGGAGATCGGGCGGGGGGAGGGATGGGGCGGGGGGACGAATGGACAATGGAGTCGCGTAAGGAGCGATCCCTGCGGAAAGCAGAGAGCTGGAGGGGAGGGAAAGATGTGCTCAGTGGTGGGATCCCGTTGGAGGTGGTGGAAGTTGTGGAGAATTATATGTTGGACCCAAACGCGGGGTGGTAGGTGAGGACAAGGGGATCCCTATTCCTAGTGGGGTGGCGGGAGGATGGAGTGAGAGCAGATGTGCTTGAAATGCGGGGAGATGCGTTTGAGAGCAGAGTTGATGGTGGAGGAAGGGAAGCCCCTTTCTTTAAAAAAGGAGGACACCTCCTTCGTCCTGGAATGAAAAGCCTCATCCTGAGAACGGATGCGGCAGATACGGAGGAATTGCAAGAAGGGGATGGCATTTTTGGAAGAGACAGGGTGAGAAGAGGAATACTCCAGATAGCTGTGAGAGTCGGTGCCCTTATTGTAGACATCAGTGGAGAAGCTGTCTCCAGAGACAGAGACAGAAAGATCTAGAAAGGGGAGGGATGTGTCGGAAATGGACCAGGTAAACTTGGGGGCAGGGTGAAAGGTGGAGACAAAGTTAATGAAGTCAACGGGCTCAGCATGCGTGCAGGAAGCAGCGCCAATGCAGTCGTCAATGTAGCGAAGGAAAAGTGGGGGACAGATACCAGAATAGGCACGGAACATAGATTGTTCCACAAAGCCAACAAAAAGGCAGGCATAGCTAGGACCCATACGGGTGCCCATAGCTACACCTTTAGTTTGGAGGAAGTGGGAGGAGTCAAAGGAGAAATTATTAAGAGTAAGGACTAATTCTGCTAGATGGAGCAGAGTGGTGGTAGAGGGGAACTCAACGTCATCCTCCCTTTCCAGCTGCATGAATACCTGACGCCGGAAAGAGATTACGGTGCGGAGGGTGCGTCTCTTAAATTTGTGTCTGATGGCAGTTATCTCCGACCTTACTTGTCCCAAGCGGGCTAGTGGGGGAAGCAGGTCCTCGTTGGGGATGAAAGGCTTAACGTGACCGAGGACAATGCGTTGCGTGGGAGCTGCCACCATCTCCATCTGTAAAAAGATGTTTTCCACAGTGATGCAGCTACTGAAAGCCCGATGCACCAACTCATCATTCCCCAGATAAAACGCTGCCTTCCCGAACTCTTTCTCGGTGCCCAGAATACCACCTTTCCCAACCAGGTCCTCCATGGCCTCCGCACACTATTCCAGAGTAGTTCCAGGACGCAAAATACATTGCACCCCGCGCTCCCCGAAGGCCTGCGACTCCCTGGAGACCGGTCCGGCATGCTGGCACCATGTCTGAATCGAGAAATCTACGGCGGTGTCGGTTATAAAGTCCTGGAGCGAGTAGAGTAACTGGCCGGAAAAGTTAGTACTCGACAGTACCTTGCTGACTAGGCGCAAGAAATTCCAAAGCCAGGAAAGGCTCCATCGGTACTGGAGAACTCCTAGACCGTGAGAGATGAGAGGTCTCAATCGCTGCTCCGGCTCCTACACCGAACGAGAATCACGACGACGGGTGGTGGTGGGGGGGGTGGGGGGAAACAACGACGTTTGTCTCCGGTTTTTGGAGCGAACCGGTTTCCTGGCGAGTTGCCAGCGGCCTCAGCTGAGAGCTACGCAGTTAGCAGCCGTCAACAAATCCGGTCCAAACTGGCAGAGAAACTCCAAACGAAGCTTCCACACTAAAACAGCCACTCACTCACATATCTAATAGGCATTTCAAACCACCTCCAAATCACGATCATAATATAGCAAATTTTCCACGATTTCTCCCAACTCATTCCGAACAGCTCCATGTTGTATCTGACCCTGGGAGTTTGTGATGCAACTGTGTGGAGGGAGTCTCACTCTGTGTCTGACGCAGGAATTTTGTAATGCGATGACGCAGGGAGAAATTGTCTCAATGCCTGACCCTTGAGGTGTATCCTGGGATGGCTTGGAGGGAATTATCTCTGTCTAACCCTGTGAGTGTGTGATTGGGCGGTGTGGAGGGAGTTTCACGCTGTGTCTAATCCGGGGAGTTTGTGATGAGATGGTTACAAGGGAGCTTCTCTCTGTGTCTGATCCGGGTGTGTGACGGGACGGTGCAGAGGGAGCTTCCTTCTGTGTCTGCTCCGAGGAATTTGAGGTAGGGTGCTGCGATGGGAGAGTTTCTCAATGTCTGACCCTTTCAGTGTGTGATGGAAAGATATGGAGGAAAATTCCCTCTGTGTCTGATCACGGGAGAGACTGATGTGATGGAGCAGAGAGAACTTCACTGTGGGTCGGACTCCCGGAGTGTGTGTTGGGATGGTGTGTAGGAAGCTTCTCCCCGTGTTTGTCCCCGGGATTGTGTGATAGGACGCTGTGGAGTGACCTTCAGTCTGTGTCTGACGCTATCAGTATATGAGCTTCCAATCTCTTTTGTCATTTCTGTCTGCGAAAGCGCAGGGATGTGGGGGTCTGGAGAATGCGCGTATCTGGGATGTTAGGAAGCGGTGTGTCAGCCAGGATGGGGATGGGAGTGAAGAGATCCTGGGGACCAGACACTATCAGACTGACATCCCTCAGTCTGGAGCTGAGACGCTGCTGTACCAGTGTGAGGAGCTCAGACCCATTATTGCATTTCACCGGGTGCGAGAGTCAGTCGTAAACCCCAGGACACTTCTTTCTCCTTTAATGAGAATCAAGTCCGACACCAAGACAGTAATTTACAGCGATTTATTGATTTCATCATGGGAAATGTAAATTAAACAGTGTGTGAAGTACTAACATGCAGGAATAAATAAGCTGCTCCCGTCTCACTCATAGTGACACAGAATTACCTGACCGGGGACAACGAGTGACAGATTGAATAATCAGTCCCGTTTCTCACCGTCACTCTGCATCGGGGAACCGATGATTATAAAATCACACTTCAGGGCCGTGTCCGAGATCGCTGCAGATCCAGGGTCACTGCCGAGGTATTTGTCAATTTAACATCGTTACATCGGCCAGACTGCCGAATGCACCGTCCTCAGCAAAGGCAGCAAAAGGATTCTCTCCCTGGATAATCCCACCCCGGGACACTGGACTCCCAGACTGAGCCCCAGCTCACCCGGGCTTTTCTTGTGTAATTCCCCACTTGGGGATTGGGGGAGCAATCGAACACGGACACGAAGTGCCGCAGGACCAGAGGCGGAATTAAGTCACTGAGCAAATTGTCCCCATCCCGCGGGCGGGGATGTTCATACATTCAGATGTTCACACCATCACTGTCAGTCCGGGTCTGGGTTCCTGCAGAGATCTCAGTTCCTTCCTCCCGGTCTCACTGAACTGATTGTCCCCCAGGCTGAAACATATGGAAAGATATAGATGAAATAAACAGATTACACAACAGCGTTAGTAACAGGGGACTGGGGTTAATGTTTCAACAACACTCACAGACAAATATCACCAGAAAACCCGTGGATCTGCTGATATTTTAATACGTTGAACATTAATACAAACACTTACTCTATCTTCTTCAGACTCGGGTGGGTCAGTATGAGGACGCGGAGAGCGGGGACAGATCGGTCTGTGAGCGAGTTTGCTCCCAGGTCCAGCTCCGTCAGTGATGGGTTTGTACTGAGAGCGGAGATGAGATCCTTGGCACCAGAATCTGTGAGACCGACATCAATCAGCCTGGAGATGAGAGTGAGTGAGGGTGAGGGACACAGAGAGACAGGAGACGGTACAAATCCCCAGTGTTTATCAGTAACACAATTACTGATCACATTGATCAGAGTTAGAGGGAAGTAGTCGGCCGGAAGTTGTAGGAGGCGAGTAGCTGGGTGACTGTCAAGAGGAATGGAAATGCAAATAGGCAGTTAGAGCAGAGCACAGCTGTGGCCATTCCCCTCAAAAATAAGTATAGCGCTTTGAATACTTTCGTGGGTGTTGACCTCCCGGCGAAATGCCACGGCGACCAGTTACAGGCGCTGAGCATGGGTCCGTGGCGCAGAAGGGAAAGAGAGAGAAGAAGGGAACGGTAGTGATACGGGATTCATTAGTGAGTGGAACAGACAGGACACATGGATTGCTTCTTGCCTCGCAGGTGTCAGGTTTAGGGAGGTCTCAGATCGCGTCCGCAAAATTCTGGAGATAAAGGGAGAGCAGCCAGATGTCTTGCTACATATTAGTACAAATGACATAGGAAGCAAAAGTAAAGAGGTCCTGAAATGGGAGTTTACAGAGCTGGGTAGAAAACTGAGAAGCAGGACCTCCAGGCTGGTAATTTCTGGACTGATGCCTGTGCCAAGCGCCAGTGAGGGTAGAAATAGATTGATTTGGCAGATAAATGCGTGGGAAATAGTAAATAGTTGACGTTTCGGGCCTAGCCCCTTCATCAGGAGAGAAAAAAAAATGAGACATCAGAGGAAGAAGTGTGGGGGTGAAAGGGGTGGAAGAAGTGGTAGGTGATAGGAGAAACTGGGAGAGAGGGAGTAGTGAAGGGAAAAATTTCTTGGGATATAATTTCCTTAACGATTCTCGAAAGATCGTTGCTAATACCCCCACATCTCTTCAGCCACCTCTTTCAGATCTCTGGGGTGAACACCATCTGGTCCAGGTGACCTATTCACCTTCAGACCATCTCTGTTTCCCAAGAACCTTCTCCCGAGTAATGTAACTTTACACATTCTGACCACTGACTGTCATGGTCCGGTCCGCAAAGTCCGCATTCCAGTTCACGGTCCGGTCCATTGACCCTTGTTCCAGGTTTTCCTGTTTACCCCGTTTCTCTTGAGCACTCTAATTGAGGCACATTAGTCTAGTTTGGGCAGACTCATAAATACCTCCAGAGACCAGGGCTTGGCTGCTAGCCTGTTCTGTTCCCCTCCCTTGACTCTCTGCCTGGATACTTCGCCTGACTCTCTGCCTGCTCACCTAGCCTAGATACCCCGCCTGTATCCCTCGCCTGCACCTCTGTCTAGTTCAATCGCTGGAGCAAGATAAGGAACTGTCTGTTGTTGTTTTCAACTGTCTCTGTGTCCACGCCTCCACGAGGTAGGTCTGGCCGTTTGCTGCTACCTAGTGTTCGGATCTGTCGTTATACCCACGCCTTCGCTAGGTAGATCCGGCCGTTTGCCGATACCTTGTGTTTGGAACTGTCTTGTCATATTCTGCGTTCTATGTAATGAGTCCTGGCACTACGTCCTGTTCCCAAGGAGGGGACCCGGCTCTATGTTCCGTGCTCCTGTCTCTTCCGATTCCAAGGCTCTGTGCTCCTGCCCCTTCCTGTCACTTACCTCCATCGGGTAAGCCAGGCCGATTGCCGTTACCCTGCGGTTGGTTCTGTCCCTTACTGTTCCATACCTCTGTCGGGTTGAGTCCTGCGTACTTCCCAGGAGTTGCCTCGAAGTACCCTTGCCCTGTCATGTCCTCGTCTGGTCTTCAAATACACAAGACTCAAGATTCAAAACCCTAGCTCAAGCCTTAAGACCCCAAACTTGTCACCTTGCTCAGGCCTCAAGACCCCAAGCCTGTCTCCAAGCTCTAGCCTCAAGTCCCCAGCCTCCAGTCCTGCAGTCATGTCATGGCCTTGCCTGGTTCTGGGGCTCGAGCCTGAGGCAAGACCCAGGTTCTGGGTCCTTGACCAGTTCCTGGCTCTGAGTCGAAGCCCAGGCTCCTAGTTCATAATTCCATGTCCTGGTTCCAATATCCTAGTCAAGTCCTAGCCCAGGCCTTGTATCCTTGTCTCGCCCCGGGCCTGTGTCATGTCCAGCGTCCTTTCTTCTCCAGTTCCCTTGCTTGCTTAACTCTGGTCCTAGTCTTGTTCCTAGTACATCAGTGTCTGTGTGTTGCATTTGGGTTTGTTCCTAGCGCCCTCCTTGTGACACTGACATCTGGGACTTCCATATTCCTGCCAGTGTCTTCGACAGATAAGAGTGATGTACAATACTTATTCACTTCATCTGCCATCACCTGGCACCCCCACCCCATTACTACCTCTCTAGTATCATTTTTGAGAGGTTTGCTATCCACTTCCGCCTCTCTTTTACACTCTATGTACTTGAAGAAAAAATTGGTATCCTCTCGAATATTACCGGCTAGCTCACCAATGTACTCAATCTTTTCCTTCTTAATTACTTTAGTTGCATTCTGTTGGTTTGTAAAAGCTTCCCAATCCTCTGACTTCCTAGCAATTTTTGCTCTATGCCCTCTCTTTGGTTTTTTGTTGTCTTTGGTTTCTCTTATCAGCCATAGCTTTGTCCCCTTAACTTTAGAGTACTACTTCCTCTTTGTGATGTGTTCATCCTCTGCCTTCTGAATTGTTTCCAGAAATTCCAGCCATTGCTGCTCTGTTTTCATCCCTGCCCATGTTCTTTTCAAATCAATTTGACCAATATTTTTGTCTCATGCCTCTCCAATTCTCTTTATTCCACATCTGACTTGACCTTCTCCTTCTCTAATGTCAGAATGAGTTTGATCATATTATGATCACTTGCCCCTAAGGGCTCTTTGAACTTAATTGACTTGATTAATTCCGGTTCATTACAACACCCAATCCAGAATAGCTGTTCCCCAACCACAAGCTGCTCTAAAAAAAAATCTTGTAGGCGTTCTGGGAATTCCTCCTTTTCAGACCAACACCATCTTAACTTTCCTAATCACCAGCATGATAATTCCCCATGACTATTGTAACATTGCCCTTTTGGCACGCAATTTCTATCTCGCATTGTAATTTGTGGAACACATACTTACTGCTGTTTGGAGGTCTCTATACAATTGTGTGGGCACGTGGCCAGATAGTTAAAGCATTCGACTAACGATCTGAAAGTCTTGATTTCGAACCCCAGCTCAGGCAGCGTGTTGTGTCTTTGAGCAAGGCACTTAATCACACAGTACTCTGCGACGACACTAGTGCCAAGCTGTATGGGTCCTAATGCCCTTCCCTTGGACAACATCAGTGTCGTGGAGAGAGGAGACTTGCAGCATGGGCAACTGTTGGTCTTCCATACAACCTTGCCCAGGCCTGCACCCTGAAGAGTGAAGACTTTCCAGGCGCAGATCCATGGTCTCGTAAGACTAACGGATGTCTTTATACAATTCCCATCAGGGATTCTTTTTACATTTGCTGTCCCTTAATCCTACCCACAGATTCTACAGCTTCCAACCCTATGCCACTTATTTCTAAGGATTTTATTTAATATTTTACCGGTTAAACTAATTTAGCAGGGGGATGGGAACTGGAATGATAGAGCAGAGGAAGGGGAAAACAGAAATAAATCTAATATAGTGAGCAGTAAAGATGTCAGGAAAGACAGGCAAGTGATGGGGCAAATTTGTAGCCATTCGGATGAGTTGCAGTGCAATAAAGTTTAAGTGAAATCAAAGCAAAAGGTACCAAATACTGGTCTGAAGGTGTTATACTTAAGTGCACGCAGCATAAAGAATAAGGTGGATGATCTTCTCGTACAGCTAAAGAATGGCAGGTATGATACTGTGGCCATCACTGAGACGTGGCTAAAGGATGCATATCTCTGGGAGCCGAACGTCGAAGATTACACAGTGGATAGGAGGGAAGGCAGAGGGGGAGGCGTGGCTTAATTGGTAAGAAATGATATTAAATCATTAGAAAGAGGTGATATAGGATCGGAAGGTGCAGAATCTTTATGGATTGAGTTAAGAAATAGCAGGGGTAAAAGGACCCTGATGGCAGTTATTTATAGGCCTCCAAACAGCTGCAGTGATGTGGACTACAAATTACAACAGGAAATTCAAAAGGCTTGTCAGAAGGGCAGTGTTATGATAATTGTGGGGGATTTTAACATGCGAGTGGATTGGGAAAATCAGGTCGGCACTGGATCGCAAGAGAGAGAATTTGTAGAATGTCTGCAAGATGGCTTTTTAGAACAGCTTGTTGTTGAGCCCACTAGGGGATCGGCTGTACTGGATTGGGTATTGTGTAATGAACCGGAGGTGATTAGAGAGATTGAGGTGAAGGAACCCTTAGGAGGCAGTGATCATAGCATGGCTGAGTTCACTGTGAAATTAGACAAAGAGAAGCCGAAATCCGATGTGTCGGTATTTCAGTGGAGTAAAGGAAATTATAGTGGCATGAGAGAGGAACTGGCCAAAGTTGACTGGAAAGGGACACTGGTGGGAAGGACGGCAGAGCAGCAGTGACTGGAGTTTATGCGAGAAGTGAGGAAGGTGCAAGACAGGTATATTCCAAAAAAGAAGAAATTTTTGAATTGGAAAAGGACGCAACCGTGGCTGACAAGAGAAGTCAAAGCCAAAGTTAAAGCAAAGGAGAGGGCATACAAGGAAGCAAAAATTAGTGGGAAGACAGAGGATTGGGAAGTTTTTAAAAGCTTACAAAGGGAAACTAAGAAGGTCATTAAGAGGGAAAATATGAACTATGAAAGGAAGCTAGCAAATAATATCAAGGAGGATACTAAAAGCTTTTCCAAGTATATAAACAGTAAAAGACAGGTGAGAGTAGATATAGGACCAATAGAAAATGATGCTGAAGAAACTTTAATGGGAGATAAGGAGATGGCAGAGGAACTGAAAGAGTATTTTGCATCAGTCTTCACTGAGGAAGACATCAGCAGTGTACCGGACACTCGGTGGTGGCAGGGAAGAGAAGTGTGCGCAGTCACAATTACAACAGAGAAAGTACTCAGGAAGCTGAATAGTCTAAAGTTAGATAAATCTCCCGGACCAGATGGAATGCACCCTTGTGTTCTGAAGGAAGTAGCTGTGGAGAAAACGGAGGCATTAGCGATGACCTTTCAAAGGTTGATAGATTCTGGCATGGTTCCGGAAGACTGGAAGATTGCAAATGTCACTCCGCTATTTAAGAAGGGGGCAAGGAAGCAAAAAGGAAATTATAGACCTGTTAGCTTGACATCGGTGGTTGGGAAGTTGTTGGAGTCGATTGTCAACGATGAGGTTACAGAGTTCCTGGAGGCATATGACAAGATAGGCAGAACTCAGCATGGTTTCCTTAAAGGAAAATCCTGCCTGACAAACCTATTGCAATTTTTTGAGGACATTACAAGTAGGCTAGACAAGGGAGATGCAGTGGATGTTTTCTATTTCGATTTTCAGAAGGTCTTTCATAAGGTGCCACACATGAGGGTATTTAACAAGATGAGAGCCCATGGAATTACTGGAAAGTTACACACATGGATAGAGCGTTGGCAGATTGGCAGGAAACAGAGAGTGGGAATAAAGGGATCCTATTCTGGTTGGCTGCCGGTTACCAGTGGTGTTCCACAGGGGTCCGTGTTGGGCCGCTTCTTTTTACATTGTACATCAACGATTTGGATTATGGAATAGATGGCTTTGTGGCTAAGTTTGCTGATGATACGAAGATAGGTGGAGGGGCCGGTAGTGCTGAGGAAATGGAGAGTCTGCAGAGAGACTTGGATAGATTGGAAGAATGGGCGAAGAAGTGGCAAATGAAATACAATTTTGGAAAGTGTATGGAAGAAATAAACGGGCAGACTATTAGTTAAATGGGGAGAGAATTCAAAGTTCTGAGATGCAACGGGACTTGGGAGTCCTCGTACAGGATACCCTTAAAGTTAACCTCCAGGTTGAGTCGGTGGTGAAGAAGGTGAATGCAATGTTGGCATTCATTTCTAGAGGAATAGAATGTAGGGGCAGGGATGTGATGTTGAGTCTCTGTAAGGTGCTGGTGAGACCTCACTTGGAGTACTGTGGGCAGTTTTGGTCTCCTTATTTAAGAAAGGATGTGCTGACGTTGGAAAAGGTACAGAGAAGATTCACTAGAATGATTCCGGGAATGAGAGGGTTAACATATGAGGAACGTTTGTCCGCTCTTGGACTGTATTCCTTGGAGTTTAGAAGAATGAGGGGAGACCTCATAGAAACATTTCGAATGTTAAAAGGAATGGACAGAGTGGATGTGGCAAAGTTGTTTCCCATGATGGGGGAGTCTAGTACGAGAGGGCATGACTTAAGAATTGACGGGCGCCCATTCAGAACAGAGATGTGAAGATTTTTTTTTTATCCAAAGGGTGGTGAATCTGTGGAATTTGTTGCCACGGGCAGCAGTGGAGGCCATGTCATTGGGTGTATTTAAGGCAGAGATTGATAGGTATCTGAGTAGCCAGGGCATCAAAGGTTATGGTGAGAAGCCGGGGGAGTGGGACTACATGGGAGAATGGATCAGCTCATGATAAAATGGCAGAGCAGACTCAATAGGCCGAATGGCCGACTTCTGCTCCTTTGTCTTATGGTCTTAAGGTTTACTTACAAACATACAATCAAGTGGCAAATATCATGTACCAGTATCTTGCTTTAAAATACAAACTTATGAATGCCCTTCACCACTTCATAAAGGCACCATAAATTCCATATAACCGTAGAACACAACAGCATAGTAAACAGCCCATTCCACCCTACTAGTCTGTGCCGAAACTTTATTCCACTCGTCCCATTGGCCTACACATACTCCATAACTCTCCAGACCTCTCCCATCCATGTACCTATCCAATTTATTCTCAAAATATGAGTGATCCCGCATTAACCACATAAGATGGCAGCTCGTTCCAGACTCTCCCCATTCTCTGAGTGGAGAAGTTCCCACTAAATCTTTCAACTTTCGCCCTAAAGCCATGTTCTCTCATATTTATCTCTCCTAATCTAAGTTGAAAGAGCCTGCTCGCATCTATTCTGTCTATACCCCTCATAATTTTGTAAACCTCTATCAAATCTCCCCTCATTCTTGTACGTTCCAAGGTTTAAAGTCCTAACCTGTTCAATTTTTCCCTGTAACTCAACTCCTGAAGACCTAGCAACATTCTAGTAAATCTTTTTTGCACTGTTTCAAACTTACTGATATCCTTCCCATAGTTAGGTGACAAGAACTGCACACAATATTCCAAATTTGGCATCACCGATATCTTACACAACCTCAGAATAACATCCCAACTCCTATACTTCTTTACAAACCTGTCTACCTGTGACGCCAATTTCAGGGAATTATGTGTCTGAACTGTACAGATTGGATGGGTTGCACCTGAACTCCAGAGGGAACACTATCCTTGCAGGTAGATTTGCTAACATGGTTCGGGAGGTTTTAAAGTAATTTGCAAAGGGGATGGCACCCGGAGCGATAGAGCAGTGGATGAAGTGCATGGAATAAAGCGAGATCTAAGAGATAGAGAGGATGTGAGGAGAGAGAAGCAGAATAAATGGTGTAAAGGTAGTAAGGTAGATGGTCTAAAGTGCGTATACTTCAATGCAAGAAGCATCAGGAACGAAGGTGATGAACTGAGAGCTTGGATACAAACATGGAATTATGATGTAGTGGCCATTACAGAGACTTGGCTGGCACCAGGAGACGAATGGATTCTCAATTTTCCTGGATTTCAGTGCTTTCAAAGGGATAGAGTGGGGTGGGGGGGAAAGGGGAGGAGGGGTGGCATTACTGGTCAGGGATAACATTACAGCTACAGAAAAGGTGGGTAATGTAGCAGGATCCTCTTTTGAGTCAGTATGGTGGAAATCAGAAGCAGGAAGGGAGCAGTTACTCTATTAGGAGTATTCTATAGGCCCCCTGGTAGCAGCGGAGATACAGAGGAGCAGATTGGGAGGCAGATTTTGGAAACCTGCAAAAATAACAGGGTTGTTATCATGGGTGACTTTAACTTCCCTAACATTTTTTGGCACTTGATTAGTTACCATGGCTTAGACGGGGCAGAGTTTGTTAAATGTGCCCAAGACGGATTCCTGTCACAGTATGTTGACAGGACGACTGGGGGAAAGCGATACTAGATCTAGTATCAGGTAACGAACTGGGTCAGGTCACAGATATCTCAGTGGGTGAGCATCTGGGGGACAGTGACCAGCGCTCCCTGGCCTTTAGCATTTGCATGGAAAAGGATGGAATTAGAGAGAACAGGATTTTTTTAATTGGGGCAGGGCAAATTATGAGTCTATAAAGCTAGAACTTGCTGGTGTGAATAAGGATGATGTTTTTGCAGGGAAATGTACTATGGACATGTGGTCGATGTTTAGGGATCTCTTGCAGGATGTTAGGGATAAATTCGTCCCAGTGAGGAAGATAAAGAGTGGTAGGATGAAGGAACCATGGGCGACAAGTGAGGTGGAAAATCTAGTCAGGTGGAAGAAGAGGTTTAGGAGGCAAGGATCAGATGGGTCTATTGAAGAATATAGGACAGCAAGAAAGGAGCTTAATAAGGGGCTGAGAAGAGCAAGAAGGGGGCATGAGAAGGCCTTGGCGAGTAGGGTAAAGGAAAACCCCAAGGCATTCTTCAATTATGCGAAGAACAAAAGGATGACAGGAGTGAAGGTAGGACCGATTAGAGATAAAGGTGGGAAGATGTGCCTGGAGGCTGTGGAAGTGAGCGAGGTCCTCAATGAATACTTCTCTTTGGTATTCACCAATGAGAGGGAACTTGATGATGGTGAGGACAATATGAGTGAGGTTGATGTTCTGGAGCATGTTGATATTAAGGGAGAGGAGGTGTTGGAGTTGTTAAAATACATTAGGACAGATAAGTCCCCGGGGCCTGACGGAATATTCCGCCGGCTGCTCCACGAGGCGAGAGAAGAGATTGCTGAGCCTCTGGCTAGGATCTTTATGTCCTCGTTGTCCATGGGAATGGTACCAGAGGATTGGAGGGAGGCGAATGTTTTCCCCTTGTTCAAAAAAGGTAGTTGGGATAGCCCGGGTAATTGTAGGCCAGTGAGCCTTACATCTGTGGTGGGAAAGCTGTTGGAAAAGATTCTTAGAGATAGGATCTATGGGCATTTAGAGAATCATGGTCTGATCAGGGACAGTCAGCATGGCTTTGTGAAGGGCAGATCGTGTCTAACAAGCCTGATAGAGTTCTTTGAGGAGGTGACCAGGCATATAGATGAGGGTAGTGCAGTGGATGTGATCTACATGGATTTTAGTAAGGCATTTGACAAGGTTCCACATGTAGGCTTATTCAGAAAGTCAGAAGGCATGGGATCCAGGGAAGTTTGGCCAGGTGGATTCAGAATTGGCTTGCCTGCAGAAGGCAGAGGTTTGTGGTGGTGGAGGGAGTACAGACTGATTGTAGGGTTGTGACTAGTGGTGTCGCACAACGATCAGTTCTGGGACCTCTACTTTTTGTGATTTTTATTAACGACCTGGATGTGGGGGTAGAAGCGTGGGTTGGAAAGTTTGCAGACGACACAAAGGTTGGTGGTATTGTAGTTAGTGTAGAGGATTGTCGAAGATTACATAGGGACATTGATAGGATCCAGAAGTGGGCTGAGAAGTGGCAGATGGAGAACAACCCGGAGAGGTGTGAGGTGGTACACTTTGGAAGTAGAAACTCCAAGGCAGAGTACAAAGTAAATGGCAGGATACTTGGCTGTCTGGAAAAGCAGAGGGATCTGGGGGTACATGTCCACAGATCCCTGAAAATTTCTTCATAGGTAGATAGGGTAGTTAAGGAACCTTATGGGGTGTTGGCTTTCATAAGTCGAGGCATAGAGTTTAAGTGTCGCGGGGTAAAGATGCAGCTCTATAAAACTCTGGTTAGGCCATATTTGGAATACTGTGTTCAGTACTGTTCACCTCACTGCGGAAGGATGTGAAAGCATTGAAAAGGGTACAGAGGAGACTTACTAGGATGATGCCTGGTTTAGAGAGTATGCATTGTGATCAGAGATTAAGGGAGCTAGGGCTTTACTCTTTGGAGACAAGAAGGATAAGAGGAGACATCATAGACGTATACAAGATATTAAGAGGAATTGATAGAGTGGACATCCAGGGCCACTTCCCCAAGGCACAACTGCTCGGTACAAGAGGACATGGATTTAAGCTAAGGGGTGGGATTTTCAAGGGGGATATTAGAGGAAGGTTGTTTACTCAGAGAGTAGTTGGTGCGTGGAATGCACTGCCTGAGTCAGTGGTGGAGGCAGATACATTAGTGAAGTTTGAGAGAGTACTAGACAGGTATATGGAGGAATTTAAGGTGGGGGGTTATCTGGGAGGCAGGGTTTGAGGGCCGGCACAACATTGTGGGCCGGAGGGCCTGTACTGTGCTGTACTATTCTATGTCTATGTTGTGGCCTTCACTGAATTATGGCTGAAGGACTGTTGCAGTTGGGTGCTGAATGTCCAAGGTTACACGTTGTATCGGAGAAATAGCAAGGTAGTCAGAGGGGAGGCGTGCCTCTACTGGTAAATAATGGCATCAAATCAGTAGAAAGATGCAACATAGGATCAGAAGATATTGAATCCTTGTGGGTTGAGTTAAGAAACTGCAAGGTTAAAAAGGACCTGAAAGGCAGTTGTATACAGGCCTCCCAACAGTGGCTGGGAGGTGGACCACAGATTACAACAGGTATGAGAAACGGGAGTCAAAAGGGCAATATTATGATAGTCATGGGATATTTAAACATGCAGGTCGATTGGGAAAATCTGGTTGGTAACGGATCTCAAGAGATTGAGTTTGTTGAATGCCACAGATTGCTTTATAGAGCAGTTTGTCGTTGAGCCTACGAGGGGAGCAGCTGTACTGGATTGGGTGTTATGTAATGAACTGGAGGCGATTAGGGAGCTTAAGGTAAAAGAACCCTTAGGAATCAGTGATCACAATATGATTGAGTACAACCTGAAATTTGAGAGGGAGAAAGCAATGTCTGACATAGCAACATTTCAGAGAAGTAAGGGGAACTTCAGTGGTATGAGAGAGAGTTGGCCAACGTAAATTGGAAGGAGTTGTTGGCAGGGATGTCCGCAGAGCAGCTATGGCGTGCATTTATCTGAAATATGAGAAAGGCGTAGGACATGTGTATTCCAAAAGTGAAGAAATGCTTCACTTGGCAAAATAGTACCAGCGTGGCTGACAAAGGAAGTCAAAGCTAATGTAGAAACAAAAGTGAGGGCATACAACACAGCAATAAAATAATGGGAATATTGAATAATGGAAGTTTTAAAACCTGGAAATATGGAGGATTGGGAAGTTTTAAAATCTACAGAGACAAATAAAAAGAATCATTAGAAGGGAACAGAAGAAATATGAAAGCGACCTAGCAATAGTATCAACGTGAATAGTAGAAACATATTCAAATGTGTATAAATTAGGTGAGATGAGAGTGGATATAGGACTGTTAGAAAATGAGACAGGAGAAATAAAAAGGTAGGACAAGGAGATTAAATAAATATTTTACATCAGTCTTCACAGTAGTGTTCCAGGTGTTGTGGTGTGTTAAGAAAGGGAAATGGGTGAATTTACTATTACAAGGGAGAAGTTGCTCAAAAAGCTGAAAGACATAAAGGTACATATCACCCGGACGAGATGAACTGCACCCTAGGGTTCTGAAAAAGGTAGCGTTAGAGATTGTGGCGCTATTAGAAATAATCTTTGAAGAATCATTAGACTCTGGCATGCTGTCAGAGGACTGAAAAATTGCAAATTTCACTCCACTTTTTAAGAAAGGAGGAAGGCAGCAGAGAGGAAATTATAGATCAGTTAGCCTGACCTCAATGTTTGGGAAGATGTTATTGTCGATTGTTAAGGATGAGATGGTGGAGTACATGCTGACAAAGG
Source organism: Mobula birostris (assembly GCF_030028105.1). Lineage (NCBI taxonomy): Eukaryota > Metazoa > Chordata > Chondrichthyes > Myliobatiformes > Myliobatidae > Mobula > Mobula birostris. The sequence continues at coordinate 24,706,757 of NC_092382.1, read as the reverse complement.
ACAAAATAGGACAAAGTCAGCATGGTTTCATGAAGGGAAAATGCTGCCTGACAAACCTGTTGGAATTCTTTGAGGACGTTACACGTAGGATAGATAAAGGGGTTGCAGTGGATGTTGTATGTTTGGACTTTTAGAAGGACTTTGACAAGGTGCCAGATATGAGGATGCTTACCAAGCTAGAATCCCTTGGTATTGCAAAGAAGTTACTCAGATGGTTAAAACATTGGCTGATTGGAAGAAGACAGTGAGTGGGAATAAAGTGATCCTTGTCTGGTTGGCTGCCAGTAACTACTGCTCCGCAGGGTTCCATGTTGGGACCACTTCATTTTATGCTGTATATAAATGATTTAGACAATGAAATAGATGGTTTTTGCCAAATTTTCAGATGATACAAAGATTGGTGGAGGGGCAGGTGGGTAGGATAAGAAAGGTCATAGACAGATTAAGAAACTGGGCAAGAAAGTGGCAAATGAAATATAATGTTGGAAAATGGATAGCCATGCACTTTGGTAGTAGAAGTAAAAGTGTGGACTATTTTCTGAACGAGGAGAAAATCCAAAAATCCGAGAGGCAAAGAGACTAAGGAGTCCACGTGCAGAACATCCTGAAGGGTGACTACGAGGAATTCTGCAGATGCTGGAAATTCAAGCCACACACATCAAAGTTGCTGGTGAACGCAGCAGGTCAGGCAGCATCTCTAGGAAGAGGTAAAGTCGACGTTTCAGGCCGAGACCCTTCGTCAGGACTGACTGAAGGAAGAGCTAGTAAGAGATTTGAAAGTGAGAGGGGGACATCCTCTGCCCGCCAGAGAAAGCAGGATCTCCCGGTGGCCACACCTTTTAATTCCACGTCCCATTCCTATTCTGATATGTCTATCCACGGCCTCCTCTACTGTAAAGATGAAGCCACACTCAGGTTGGAGGAACAACACCTTTTATTCCGTCTGGGTAGCTTCCAACCTGATGGCATGAACATTGACTTCTCAAACTTCCGCTAATGCCCCACCTCCCCCTCGTACTCCATTCATTATTTAATTGTGTACACACATTCTTTTACTCTGTCTATTTTTTCTCCCTCTGTCCCTCTCACTATAACCCCTGCACATCCTCTGGGCTTTCCCCCCTTCCCCCTTTTCCTTCCCCGAGGCCTCCTGTCCCATGATCTTCTCATATCTCTTTTGTCAATCACCTGTCCAGCTCTTGGCTCCATCCCTCCCCCTCCTGTCTTCTCCTATCATTTAGAATCTCCCCCTCCCCCTCCCACTTTCAAATGTCTTACTAGCTCTTCCTTCAGTTAGTCCTGACGAAGGGTCTCGGGCCGAAACGTCGACTGTACCTCTTCCTAGAGATGCTGCCTGGCCTGCTGCGTTCACCAGCAACTTTGATGTGTGTGGTCTGACGAGTGACTTGCAGTTTGAGACGGTAGCGAGGAAGGCAAATGCAACATTAGCGTTCACCTCAAGATGTCCAGAATGTAATGCTGAGACTTTATAAGGCCCTCTCCTTGATTACTGTGTACAGTTTTGGGCTCCTCATAGAAACATAGAAAACCTACTGCCCAATACAGGCACTCCATCTTAGAAGAGATTTGCTGGCATTGGAAAGGGTCGAGAGGAGGTCCACAAGGATGATTCCAGGAATGACAGGGTTATCATACGAAGAACGTTTGATGGCTGTTGGTCCGTACTGGTTGGAATTTAGAAAGCTGAGGTGAGATCTCATTGAAACGTTTCAAAGTTGAAAGGACGAGACAGAGTAGAAATGAAAAGATGCCTCCGTGCTGGGACAGTCTAGCATAAGAGGCACGGCCTCACGATGGAGGAGCGTCCATTCAAAATAGGGATGCGGATTCCTTTCTTTATCAGAGAGTGGTGAATTTGTGAAATCTGTAGCCACGTGCAGCTGTGGAGGTCAGCTCCTTTGGTGTATTTAAGGCAGTGATTGACAGGTTCGTGAATGGCCATGACATCAAAAGTTACAGCAGGTTAGGCCAGGAAATGGGGTTGTGGAAGAGAAAAAAGTATCAGCCATAAATGAGTGGCGGAGCACACTCAATGGGCCAAATGTTCAAATATTGCTCCCCTTACTTATCGTCTTGTTAAAGTTCAGTGTCAGACATCCAGTGACTGTAAACACAATCTTTCACTGTCTGGTACTTACACAAGTTCCCGTATTGTACACTCCGAGTTTCTCAGAGCTGCAGACAGCAGTTCCACTCCTGAATCTATTATCATTCAGGTACAGCACCGTCAGTGATTGATTTGTAGTCAGAGCGGAGGCGAGATCCTCGGCACCAGAACCTGTGAGACCGACATTGCCCAGCCTGGAGATGAGGAAGAGTGAGGGTGAAGGACAGAGAGAGAGACAGGAGACGGTACAAATCCCCAGTGTTTATCAGTAACACAATTACTGATCACATTAATGTTCAGTGTCAGGCACCCAGTGACTGTAAACACAATCTCCCACAGTCTGGTACTTACCTCAGTTTCTGTATTTTACACTCTGGGTTCCTCAGAGCCGCAGACACCAGTTTCACTCCTGAATCTTCCAGGTTATTTTTGCTCAGGTTCAGCTCCGTCAGTGATGGGTTTGCACTGAGAGCAGAGGCGAGATCCTCGACACCAGATTCTCTGAGACTGACACTCTCCAGCCTGGAGATGGGAGAGAGTGAGGGTGAAGGACACAGACAGACAGGAGACGGTACAAATCTCCAGTATTTATCAGTAACACAATTACTGATCACATTAATGTTCAGTGTCAGACACCCAGTGACTGTAAACACAATCTCCCACAGTCTGGTACTTACCCCAGTGTCTGTATTTTACACCCCGGGTTCCTCAGAGCAACAGACAACATTTTCACTCCTGAATCTCCCATTTGATTAAAACTCAGGATTAGCTCCGTCAGTGATGTGTTTGCACTGAGAGAGGAGACGAGATCGTCGACAGCAGAATCTGAGATTCTGACACCCCTCAACCTGGAGATAAGAGAGAGTGAGGGTGAGGGACACAGAGAGATAGGAGACAGTACAAATCCCGTGTTTATCAGTAACACAATTACTGATCACATTAATGTTCAGTGTCAGATTCCCAGTGACTGTAAACACAGTCTCTCACCGTTTGGTATTTACCCCAGTTTCCGTATTTTACACTCCGGGTTCCTCAGAGCCGCAGACACCAGTTTCACTCCTGAATTTCCCAGTTTATTCGCCCCAAGTCTAAACACAAACAGACAAATTGATGAACAAAGTGATTCAAACTGTGGGTCTGAGGGAATTTCTCTCACTCGGATATTTCAGGAAACATTAAACCCTTCAGTAAATCACTGATCAGAGTTCCCATCACTGTCAATGTCCCTCACTGCCCAGCTCCAGGCTATTCACCGAATGTCAGTAATTTAGTCTGTCGGTGTGACCCCGCAAACTCCACATATTCTGTCTCACTCCCTGATGTTCAAAAAAAGTGTTACTGACATGAGAATGTTGGGAGGGGCAAGGTTGAAGGGTAGACGAAAGTCCCACAGTGAGGATGATTTGCGAATTTGAAAATGTCGATGGGATATTTCCACAGAACGTATAGGAGATGGGAGGTCGGTAACAGAGCTCCACCAGGAGGTTAGGGGATTGAGATGAAAGTCGGAAGGGGCAGGAAAGAGCGATCCCCATAGGAGGAAGGGGAATGCGAATCAGAGTTAGCACAGGAAGAAGGAGTGTAGGGAAGAGCGATCCCCACGGGAGGAAGGGGTTGGGGAGGTCACAGAGGAGGCTATCCCACGAGACGACGGGATGCAGCGATAGGCTGAACGGATGGGGTGTGTCTGAATTTACTCCCACAATCGGGAAAGGATATGCACCCATGGGGTCTGGGTATCTGATAGTGAGCGCAGTCACACAGTTGGACTGATGGTGATAGTCACACATGAGGAAGGGGAGGGGAGGACAATCTCACAATGGTAATTCTCTCCCTCTCACTGGGACAGTCCGTTGGCGGTCTCTTGTCCCTCACTGGGAAGAGGGTGTGAAGCTTTGACCCAACTGCTGCAGTCAGTGTCGGTCTGGGTGTCAGTAACAGTGATCAGGAACATTGTGAATGGACGTGTCACAAGCAGTGAGAAACACAGCCATTCCTGTGATTTACTACCATTAAACCAATGGCCGTTGTTCACTGATTTGATGAAGCCTCCAACATCCATTCACAATTAATCACAGAGCCACCCCATTTCTGGGGAATGACTGATCGATTCCCTGGTCACTTGTCAGAATTCTACACAATCTGATTTACTACAGTTTTACCCAAATTCATTTACATTGAAACAACGCAATGGGACAGTTTCACAGTTCAGAGTGAGAGATTAATAGAGTTACCCCAACTCCTGGCACTTGTGCAGCCCGGGTCCCAGCCGCTGGATTCCTTCACTCTGAATGTGGCAGCTCTGCAAGTCGAGGTGTTTTATTGTATCACAGAGTCCGATGACATGAGACAGGACCGCGCAGTCAATCGGGGTCAGCGTCATTCCACTGAAGGAAAGTGTTTTCACAGATCCCAGTGCGGCCTGAGCCAGTCCACGATTCTGAGACTCAAACAGGTAGTGCAATGTGTTCAGGAGGCTCCTTTTACCAGCTTCACTCTTCGTGTTTCCACTCTGGCGTTTAACCTCCTCCTTCACCCAGTCAATCACCTGGCAGGTTGTTTCATGAGGAAATGGACCCAGAAACTCCTCCAGGCCCCGAGCTGTCATTGGGTTGGAGAGACCAGCAACAAAACGGAGAAATACCTCAAATCGCCCATCTGTCGTGCTGTGGGCTTCAGGGAGGAGTTTCAGGATATCCCCGGGATTTAGAGTCAGGAATTGTGCGACTGCAGCTGCAAACTCTTGGATGGTGAGGTGTGGGAATGTGTACACCACACACCGGCCAGAATCCTCTCTCTCCAAAAGCTCCATCAGGAACCCAGACAGGAACTGGGAAGGCTGCAGATTGTAGTTGATCAAATCACCATCGGTAAACACAATCTTCTTCTCAGATACTCCTCTGAAGGCCATCTGACCAACCCTGAGTAACACATCACGGGGGTTCTCAATCTCACGGCCATGGTTTTTCAGGATGTTGTAAATATAGTAGGAATACAGTTGGGTGATGGTCTTGGGAACTCGCTGCGGGTCCCTGACTCTTTGTGTGAAGAAGGGGCCCAGTGCCAGAGCGAGGATCCAGCAGTAGGAGGGGTTGTAGCTCATGGTGTACAGGATCTCGTTCTCCTTCACGTGTTTGAAAACAGCTTCTGCCACCGTCCGATCTTCAAAATACCTGATGAAATATTCCTTTCGTTCCTCTCCAAGAAATCCCAGGATTTCAGCCCAGATACCGATCTTCGCCTTTTCCAATAAATGTAACGCAGTGGGACGGGTGGTCACCAGCACTGAACACCCTGGGAGCAGCTTGTGCTGGATTAAACTGTACACAATGTCAGACACTTTGCAACGGAATTCAGGGTCTAGGCACTGGTGCTGAGGTTCTGTGTCTCTCCAACTGTCAGCAAAATCAATTTTGTCCTTGAATTCATCCAAACCATCGAATATAAACAGCAACCTCTCTGGATTATTCCACAATGTTTCCAGAACATTCCTCAGGTATGGATAGAAAAACAGCACCAGGTTCGAGAGGTTTATTATGCAATTGATAGTGTTTAGCTCTCGGAATTTGAAACTGAAGACAAACTGGAACTGTTGGTATATTTTCCCCGTGGCCCAGTCATAAACAATCTTTTGTACCATTGTTGTTTTCCCGATCCCCGGGACTCCGGCCACTGCTGCCGAACTCCCAGATTTGGATTTACTCCGGGAAAAGTTGCTCTGGATCAACTGATGAGTCCGGATTTTTTCCAGCTCTCTGCGGAGATGTTTTTCTGTCCACTCCTCGTGGTCTCTGCCTCTTGCCAGCAGCTCATGTTCCACCAGTCTCCGATCTCGAACAGTAGAAATGACCGTGAGCTCAGCGTATCGATCAACCAGCTGGAAAACCTTCACCTTCTCCCTCATCAGGATGGTGTTGACTCTCAGTGTTTCAGTTTGTGCCCGCAGAGTCTCCTTGTGTTTCTGCTGAACATCTTCCATGGGAACAGAGAGTGGACAAACTGTCAGATGCCTCAACTCAGAACTCAGTATTTAAGCACACAAGGGTTAGCTCAAAGCTATTGCATTAATTGAATTCTTCGATGGATGTTCGTACAGTAAAGTAAATTGGGTTAACAGACTCCTGACTGGACACAGGGTCCTGGTCTAGATAAACACCGATCATCACATTTCCACATTAATTTTGCTGTGAAGGTGAGTATTTCCCTGGTTGTATACTAACCCCGGACTGTCCCGCACTGGACACCTTCTCACTACTGTCACAGCTGCCATTGTTCCTGTACACGAACATTGAAAGCTCAGTGTTGATGTGGCATATGGAGATGGAGGAAATGGTAGTGTGCATTCTCTCAAAGGAGCAGGTCGGGGAATCACAGCTCCCCACCCCCTCACTGATTCAAAATACAAAGTATAGTTGTTGATCAGCACGTGTACTGTGGGTCGGTGGTTGGTGGAGAAAATGTCAATGTCTTGTTCAGAAAATTGAGACAGTCAGCATTTTGACACAAAACGCAGTTTTCCCCTTCCAGAATCAGAGATGCTGCTCAGCTCACTGAGTCCCTGAAGGAAATGGTATGAGACGACAGATCTGCAGTCTCGTGTCTCTTAAAGAGTGTGTGTTGTAAATACTCAACAGATTCAAGATTCAAGATGGATAAGCGTAAAGGAGAAGGAAATAATTGCTATTGCGGACCTGATGTAGGACAAAAAAAAACTCAGATAAAGAACAGAGAGGCCTGGCCTACATAAACAGCAGGTCCTCAGATTCCAAATTAACTGTGCTGTGAAGGTGAATATTTCCTTGATATTTTACTGATTTCCGACTGTCCCATAAACGGCACCCTCCCAATACTGCCACAAATATCATATTCTTGTGGAAGAAAAGTTTAATCCCCAGTGCTAATGTGACATATGAACTGAGAAAGAAGTGTAGTGGGCATTCTGTCCAAGGACTAGGTCTGGGAATCACATCTCCCGCAATACGCTCCTCTCTGATGTTTAATTATATATATATATATAAAACACTACTGCATGTCAGTCAGCTCCTGTACGCCAGGGGGAGCCATTGTAAAGATCTTGGCAAGCATCGTGGACAGTGAGCGTTTCTATATCAAACATCAATATTTTCATCTGCCTACAACCACTACAAATGCTGCACAACGCACTGGGTTGCTCCAGAAGATCGTTTGTGTCTCCTAAAGAGGATGCGTGGAAATACTCAACAGATCTGACAACATCTGAACAGAAAGGTACACAGTGGATGCTCTAGACCTATGATGCAAAGGGAACGAACATCTTAAAGAGCAGGATGATTTCTAATCCTGATAGCACTCCGGTAAAACCTCCTGCTCCCTGTACAAGGACTCCTCATTCTTCCTGTAATGGGAGACAGAATTGTTCGCATAATCCAAGTGCAGACAAGTCAAAGTTTTACCAAATTTTTACACAGTTGTAACATAAAGATCGGTATACTCAGTGGTCCGCCTAATGAAGGGGGATATGCGGCCATGTCCTCTCTGACGTGTTGTCACATTCACGGAGCTATGGAGATTGACACCAAAATCCCTCCGTACATCTTTGATGTCAGTGTCCTGACATTCACTCCATACTTCCACAATGCATGTCACCTGCTGAATGTCCCCCAATTTAAATTCCCCACAGCCCCATAGTGCACAAGCTGCAGATTTATTATTTTTCACAACAATCTCAGAACTGGAGTTTTGCTCACAGCTCCGAAAACCTCTTCCAGTGAAACCCGAGCACCTTGGAGGTTCACATCCCAGTACAGCTTCTCCTCCCGTTGGACAATACACATAATTGTCCAAGGGCAGATCTCGCCAGAGAAACTCCTAAAATATTCCTGCATTAAGGAAAGATGAGGAAGAACATTTTATATCCTCAAAAACAGAAGGAACATTAAAATTACCCACTACAACACACTGTTTTTGCATCTTTCCAGACTTTGCCTGCATATCAGTTCCTCTATTTCCTGATGTTCTACTGAGAGATGTTTAGTAAAGACCCATCGGTGATTGTATCTGTCTTATGGTTGAACTCTCCCCATATTGTAGAGATGCTTGACCTCCCCAATGTGTCCTCTCTGAATGCAGCTTTCAAATTCCCCAGATCAGTTATTAAACTACCCCAACCACTTTTCCTCGCCCTTAAATCTGAAATATGGGAATTCTGAAAGATGGAGCTGCGAATTCTGTCTCTCTCAATCAAGTCTTCATAAAGGCAACAACATCACACTTCCATGTGCTGATGCACTCTCAAGGTCCAACTACCTGACCCACAACACTCTCTCCACTGAACTAAACAATTCAGATCCAGCTATCCCATCATGTTTATTTAGCCGGCCCTGCCAGCCTGTCTTACCATAAGCCTTATTAGCCCAAATTGCAACTTCCATCGACTAGACTGAAGATAATGTAGCTGGACAAGTGTTTGGAGTGTCAGTGGGAAAGCATTCTGGATATAAGGTCATCTGTCTTAGTTTTGGAAAGGGATGGCGATGCCCCGAGTATTGAGAACCTTAAGGCAGATATTAGTGTAAGACAGGGTCTGGATGAAGTGTGGGAACTGTCACTTGCAGCCATGCTACAGCTGAACAGAGACTCTTAAAAGGGTGAACTCGAGAAGCTCAAGATGCTGGAAATCCAAAATGCTGGCGGAACTCCAAAGCAACTTACAAATGAGTTACAGGGGCTCAACAGGTGAGGCAGCTTCAATGGGAATGAGTAAGAGGTCTGCCAGTCCAATAGGTCGGGACCTCGCCAGGGGTGTGTGGGTCTCTATTCAATGTATTCGGGTGAAATAGGAAAACATTGATGTTGACATGGTTGCTTTAGACAATGTGACAGTGGTATAAATGAAGTTCTTCAATAACCAAGGATTGAACTTGTTTCGAATTCAGAAATATGTGTGGGAATTTCACTGCCATGTCTGCTTCCTTAGCAAACAACATGAAGAACAGTGAATAACAAGTTTGCAGGCAATTTGTAGGGATTTACCAAATCCATGGTGCAGGGAAACTGAAGGGCTTTTTCTCTAAATATGGACTGGAAAAGCATTAACAGAGGCGACAGAGACGTGAGAGTTTTGTAAACTTCCTGATTCAACTATTCTGGTCCCAAATGAAAATTAACATCTTTGGAAATTGTTTATGGAACTGAATGGAGGCTGAATCATGGTTCTGGCCAAGATTTCTTATGTATCTGTTCAAGAGCTTCGAGTAATCAGATAAAATATGGGCTGATGCAATATTGATAATGTTTACAATATGTGTTTTCTTCGCCCTCTCCTCTGTTAAATGTGCATTTGTGTGATCCAATTCAGTCTGTAGTTAGGAATCCTCACAATCTCTTGAGCCCATGCGCTGCTCTGTGCTCCAGTCTTACTGAGACGATGTGCTTACCGATGTAGTGAGCTTCTCATCCAGACGGTCACAATTTAATTAATTGCAATATTGTTTATAGGTATTTTCAGTCCTTTCCAGCTTCCTTCCCAGAATCCCACAACCCTCGGTTTCCCTGTCCCAATTCCCATCTCTCACCCTTCCACAGTGTCCGTCACATAACACCGGCACACATGAATGTCAGTTTCTGCGGACTGAGCAGAGGATTTTGTCCCGAATCTCACCCTCACTAACACCGTCTCCTGATGGACTTCCCAGGATTATTGATTTGGAAATTAAACTGGGTAACAGTATCACTGTTTGAACTGAGGGAGTGCCGGTGTGAACAGAGTGGGGTTCATATGCTGCTCCGGCGTTGAACAGACTAGTTGGGGTGTTATCTGCTTTTCTCATTAAATGGAAACCGTCATTGTCATTCTCTGACGTGAACTTCAATTGACTCCCAACTCTAAAAATGATGACCTGTGGGATGTAAGAGAATTTAGAAAAGCGATTTAGGCTGAGGGCTGTTCCGGGGATTGGACGGCTGTAAGGGATTGATTTTCCGTTTCACGATAAAGAAAATGAAAAACAAAATCAGCTTTTCACTCTTCCAGATCATCTTATTTTCCACTCTGACCCCGGTGGAAGGAGCTTTAGTTGCAGAACCCAGAGAGGTGTGATCCCTTTCAGCAACCCCGCCCCCTAACTCTTCGAATTCTACCTCATAGTGTCCTCTGAAAGCTCTCCCTCCAGCAAACATTTTCCATGTGTGTCATTGTGCTATGTTGCAAACATTTATCTGGTCAAATTCACATGGCTCAACAACAATATGGCCCTACACAATATCAACCATTGGTGGAAACAACTGTTTCTTCACTTACCTTTCAGCTCACCGGGAATCGTCGGTATGGATTGATGGACCGGAACACAACCTGCTCGGATTAAAAAAATTAAGGAATTGAAAATTGTAAAATTATTAAGTGTGTGATGTTTGAATCCAAAATTAAATTAATATCTGGTATTATCTCACCATGTGCCTGTATTTCTTTCAGTATTTTGTCCAACTTTGGAACACCAATCCGCATTTTGACAAAGGTTTCCCACATCACCCTCCGGGCGCGGGAGCCTTTCTCCATCACCAGGCTCAGGAGGAGTTTAGAACTGTCCGCCCGCTCTCCCTTATCAGCGAGATCAGAGATTTTCTGTGAAGAGTAACAGTGAACATATTGGGGACTGACAGATTCACACAGAGAATGAGGAGTAAATGATGTGCTCTGTAACGGGATCACACTGAGCAGTCACCCGGACGGGTGCTGATCCTGTCTGGACACAGACTGTACATTCTGAGTGCAGAGAACACGGAGGGACATTCACCGTGAACCTGGTCTGCCAGTCAATGAGATCCTGGCTGGTCTGTGACCGCTTCATTGATGTGGCTCCAAATCCATAAATAATTCCTCACCGGATTTGATGGTGTAGAACAAAAATCAGAAAATAATGATCGCAGAGGAAGAAAGAAGTCAGGAGAGATTTTATAACAGTGAGCAGTTGCAGAGAAGTTGCAGAAAAGGTGACGTAATTCATCTCCTTAATCAACCTGTTCCAACATGACAGCGGATTACCGGCTGACACCTGACGCCTTTCCTTTGCCTTTTCCAGTGAAGGTTTATTCAGTGATTACACTTTACAACATGGCAGTATTCCCCGATCCACACTGTTTGCAGTTACAGATTGTAACACAATCATCTCCACCCAGAACAGAACACACTCCAGCTCCCGCGGCACCCACTGATGATGTCCCGGTTCTCAATGACATCCTGCCGTCACGCTGCACGGTCTTCCCAAACCGAAACCTCCTGTCATATTTCCATTTAGTACTGTAAACTCACACAACTGTTACCTGCTCAACTCAGTCTGAACACTGAGCAGCCACCCACCAGTCCGCGGGGTCTTTTCACCCCTTTCTATCACTGGTTCAGACTCACATGTTTGTAATTGCATGTACAGTATTTATTTTCCAGCTGTTTGTTTATCTAATTTCATATCCGATGAGTCAGAGTTCCGACACCCATCAGTCCTGTGATGTGTGAAAATTCAAACCCATTCTCCCTCCCACTCACCCGATGTTCCTCTCCACTGAACTGATTCTCGGCCGTTAACGCCAGGCTCACTCCGTGCACCCCTCCTTCCATCGCCTGCTCCAGCCTGTCCCGGTAGAAATCCGTCAACTGCAGCAGCTGGAAATTGTTCCAGCTTGCCAGGAGCTCAGTGATCGCTGAGCTCGGATCTGTGAAGGAAAATGGGGAAACAATTGAATAAATTATCAACGTCCCATTAGACAGCAACTTTCTCTCAGGAAACTAAAATTGGTAAATTGGTCATGGAACACAATCCGAGATGGGAAGGGGTAGACAGGTGTGGGGCTGCGGATGAGGAGAATGGATGCGGCCAGGGGGTCGGAGAATCGGGGGTGTAGGAGGGGGTTTAGTTCCATCTGTTGAGCCTTCTTGGTCCCAGGAGTATATCTCTCTGTCTGGAAAGGACTCTGTTTATTCCTGAGAATATAGTAACCCATCACCATCACTCCCTGGTACTGCCCATCACGACCGCTTTGCTCTGAGTCACTGTCTGCCTGCCTGGTCAAACTCTTCCTCAGAAAATCTCTGCAATATCTCACAAAATGCAGGAGGTACTCAGCATGTCAGGCAGCATCTGTAGAGGAGAATAAACAATCAACGTTTCGGGCCAAGGCCCTTCATTGGGACTGAAAATGAAGGGGACAAAATTCCAGATATTGCCACATTACTTTCTATTCCTTGTGGTCCTGATCTTAAGCGTAAAATGTTTATTCCTCTCCATGGATGCTGCCTGACCTGTTGAGTTCTGCAAATGTTTTGTGTGTCTTTTTGCTGCCCAGAACTTTCAGCACCTGTGGAATGACTTGTCTTCTGGAGTAACTCGCTATTTTAATGTCCATCACAATCTGTTAGAGGAGCAGGAGCAGACGCTAACATACCCGTGTCCTTTCCCGATGTTGACGTCACTGGAACTCCTCCACTGCTCACATCTTGACCCTTTTTGACGACGGGAGTGACCAGTTTTTGCTGCTCTGTAACAAAAAAAAAATAAAAAAATAAAAAAAATAACGGAAGGGTCAAACGTTAATTGGGGTTTAAAGGAGAACACCGTTTTGTTTATAAACGGAGGCAAACACTTCCAAACATCTTGGGCCTGCCCACTGAAGCCTTGGCATGGCCTGGTCCACCTGCGCCCATCCACCCACAGTCACACAATGCACATTTCCGCTGTCTTCATGGATTGTACACTGGGCCAGGATTCTCCAGGGTATCTACTCGCCTTATTGCAGGCAATTCCCTTTTAGGGAGCAAACTTGCGTCCTGGACCGGGAGGGATGTGTTAACAGAAAGGCAAGGCAGGTTGAGCTGACAGCGCCCACTGCTTTGGTCCTCCTACCACTGGTGGCGCTGTGGTGAGTAATGGACAGCTATTACAGCAGTGTGGGGTGAAACATTTCTGCTGACCAATGGGACATCTATTGCTCTTGTCACTGAATTATACAGATATCTTAGTCAGAACTGATTCTCATCGTCTCCTTTCAGTTTAACATCGCCTGGCATTGACACCTATAGCAATATATGATTTGTTTCTACATAGAAACACTCTGACATCCCTATCAACGCAATCCCACCCACAGCATCAAGACATCTAGTCCTAAACCGTTACAGTTTCTCTAGCAGGACTTTAAGACCATAATTATCTTCAGTACTCCCATCAAAATTTCTTTGAGCATATCACCTGGTTATTATCAAATAGTTACATGGCACATTGTTAAACACAATGTAGGCGCCATACATCCAAAACAACATTTGGCAAAAAATCTTTGAAATAAATAAAACAAAATGCTGGAATTATTCAACAAGACAGAGAGTGTGTTAATATTTTTGGTGGAAGACCCTGTATCAGCACTGAGCTTGTGTGTCGGAGCCATGTACTGTTCTCTATCTACATTGTATTCTGTGTGGCGTATTTATGATGCTTCTTATGGTAACTAGCAACGCGGAGGGAATCAGTTACATATTCGTGCTTTGTTCCATGGGGTACACAGCTGGCGACTGACGGATGTCATATATTTTGTTATTATCCTCTCAAATATGCTGAACTTACACTTGGGTACACTTCAGTTACATCGCTTCACGATTGCATGTTTGCTGATTGCTAATAAAGAATGGAATACATATCACCGACATTTGTAACAATTATCACTGTAGCTGACGGGAGCCATGAAAATATAACAAACCTGTGGGGTCTCCAGCAACAGCAACTTGGTTTTGTTCGAATTCACCACCACATTCTCAACAGATGTTTCTCAATCTGCCGATCATTTAAAACATTCTGATGTACTTAATGAATATTTTGCTTCAGTATTCACAAGTGGAAAGGACCTTGGAAATTGTGGGCGTGACTTACAGCGGACTGAAATGCTTGAGTGTATAGACTTGAAGAAAGAGGATGTGCTCGAGCTTTTGAAAGTCTTTAAGTTTGATAAGTCGCCGGGACTGGATGAATTATACCCCAAGCTGCTGCGGGAACTGAGGGAGGAGATTGTTGATTGTTGATTAAATAAATAAAACAAAATGCTGGAATTATTCAACAAGACAGAGGGTATGTTAATATTTCAGGTGGAAGACCATGTATCGGAGCTGAGCCTGTGTGTCGGAGTCATGTATCTGTTCTCTATCTGCATTGTGTATTTATGATGCTTTTTTTTATGATCCGCATCAGCCGGGGTTTGGTAAACGCGGAGGGAATTAGTTACATATTTGTGCTGTGTTCCATGCGATACACAGCTAGGAACTGACCGATGTCATATATTTTATTATTATCCATTCAAATACGCTGAACTGACACTTGGCTACACTTCAGTTCCATTGCTTCGCGATTGTATGTTTGCTAATTGCTAATAAAGGATCGGATACATATCACTGTTGTTGCCAATACTGAAAGAAGAAGTGGAACATACTATGAAGAAAATGTGAAAGGGAAAATTATCGTGTCCAGATAACTTTCTGGTAAAACTGCATGAAGCGCTAGAAGATTTTGGTGTAGAAAAATTAAGACCTAGACTTCAAGACCTATACTTCTGTTTCATTGACTACACAAAAGCCTTTCACACAGTGAAACTCCAGGTCATCATGAAAATGCTTAAAGATGTTAATATCGACGGAAAAGATCTAAGAATTACTGGCAACAAAGTGCAGCCATACAGATAGACAACGAGATTGGTGAATATCAGCCAATAAAGCGAGGAGTCAGACAGGGTTGTGTTCTATCACCAGAGCTGTTCTCCCTGTACAGTGAAATCATCATGAGAACCATACAAGACCTACCTGGAATAAGCATAAGAGGATACAATATCAACAACCTCCGCTATGCGGATCATACAGTACTGATAGCAAACAGTGAAGTAAATTTAAAGAAACTAGCATCTACCATCAACACAGAGAGCGAAAGACTTGGCCTAACCTTAAACAAAAAGAAAGCTGAAGTAATGGTAATATCAAAGAAAGCTGATATCCAAACTGTGGGATCGTATTGGTAAACGAAATCCTGAAACAAGTTCACAACTTCAAGTACCTTGGATCATGGGTAACATCTGATGGCAAATGTGAAACAGACATAAAAGCAAGAATAGCAATGGCACGAACAGCATTTACAGAAATAAGAAACATCCTAACGAACAAGAAAATAATGATTGACATCCGCCTTAGAACTGACAGCTGCTACATTCTCCCTATATTGATGTATGGCTGCGATTCATGGACCATCACAAATGCAATGGAAAAAAGAATCAATGCAGCAGAGATGTGGTTCCTCAGAAGAATGCGATGCATATCATATACGGACAGGATAACCAACGAAGAAGTTCTGCAAAGAACGAAAAAAAGACGTACATTACTTTTAAAAAACTCAGAAAACAACCATCAAAGTTCTTTGGACTCTTCATGCGAAGAGAGACATTAGAACATTTAGGTACAACTGGAAAGCTGGAAGGAAGAAGAAGCAGAGGCAGACAGAGAATGAAAATTATAGTTGGATTAACATCATGGTTAGAAACAAGGGAGGCAACAACTACAATTCGGAGGGTCAGAGACCGTGATGGATGGAGAGACATGATCGCCCATGCCGAACGGTAAGGCACCTAAATAATAATAATAACATATCATCGACTTTTGTAATAATTATCATTGGAGTTGAGGGAACGTCATGCAAGTATAACATATCATTGGGGGTTGCCAGCAATGTCAAGTTGATTTTGTTAGAATTCACGCTACATTCTCAACAGATGTTTCTCAATCTGTAGGTTATTTTAAATATTAGATTATTAGATTACCTTAGATTATGAAGACACTCAGTCCTCGTTTATTGTCATTTAGAAATCATGCACTAAGAAATGATACATGTTGCTCCAGATGATATCACACAAAAAAAGGACAAACCAAAGACTAACGCTGACAAGACCATATAATTATAACACATAGTTACAGCAGTGCAAAGCAATACCATAATTTTCTCTTCGGATCAAGAAGACAGCGGTATGAGGCTAAGGATTTCCAGCGAGAAGACATTTTATTTCCCGGAGTAGGAGAGAGGCCAGACTGCGCAGGCGGGTGACGTCAGCCGGTTGAGCGCGAACAGTTCAAAAAGAAAACCGCTATATCCTGCGGGCAGTGTCGGAGCGGGCTGCGGAGTGAGAGGGTGCAGAGTGAAAGGGTTTTGGCTCAACGGACTTCGACCGTTGAGTCTCACAGTAACGGAGTAAGTTACAGTTTTCTGGTATTTAATACAAACAGTAGCATTAGAGGTATGCATCTAGCATTAGTGTTGTGCTTGGAGTGCCAGGTTGGGGACCCTGGGAGACCCGCAGCCTCCCCCAAGGATACATGTGCACCAGGTGCACTGAGATGAGGCTCCTGAAGGACCGTGTTAAGGAGCTGGAGATGGAAATTGATGACCTTTGGCTAATTAGGGAAAGTGAGGAGCTGATAGGTACTACCTATACAGAGGTAGTGGATAGCACCCCTGTGACAGTCCCCCTCAGAAATCGATATATTGTTTTGGATACTGTTGAAGAGGCAGACCTGACAGAGGAGGACCACAGTGAACGAGACTCTGGCATTCTGCCCAGTGCCGAAATCAAGAGAGCAAGAAGAAATACGGTAGTTATAGGGGATTCCGTCATAAGGGGGATGGACAAGAGATTCTGCGAGCCGGACAAGGATACCCGGATTCTGTGTTGCCTCTCTGGTGCCAAGGTACGGGATGTCTCAGATCGAGTCCAGAGTATTCTGAGGAGAGAGGGCCATGGTACATGTTGGTACATGTTGGTACCAATGACATAGACAGAAAAAGACAGGAGGTCCTGAAGAAAGGTTACTGGGAGCTAGGAAGAAAATTGAAAAGTCGGACCTCCCGAGTAATAATATCAGGATTGCTGCCTGAGCTGCACGCTAATGATGCTAAGAATAGCAGAATTAAGCAGCTGAATGTGTGGCTAAGTAACGGGTGCAGGGGGCAGGGCTTCAAATTCTTGAATCATTGGGATGTATTTTGGGGAAGGTATGACTTATACAAAAAAAGATGGATTACACCTGAACTCAAAAGGCAGTAATATCCTGGCGGGATTGTTTAATATAGCTCTTAGGGAGGGTTTAAACTAAGTCGGCAAGGGGAAGGAAACCAATCTGTTAGGATCGAGGAAGAGGAAAATAGAAATAAGTCAAAAATACTGTGCAGCAAAGATGGCAAGAAGGACAGGCCGGTAAATGTACAGGATAATTTGCTGCAGAATAGAAATATAGCAAAATCGGCAGCAGATACTGATCTAAATGTACGGTACTTAAATACACGCAGCATTAGAAATAAAGTGGATAACCTTGCTGCACAGCTGCAGGTTAAAAGATATGACATTGTGGCCATCACCGAGTCATGACTAAATGATGGATGTGATTGGGAGCTGAATATCCAAGGATACACAGTGTATAGGAAAGAAAGGAAGGTAGGTAAAGGAGGTGACGTGGCCCTGGTGGTAAGTAACAATATCAAAACAATAGAAAGAAGGGACATAGGATCTGAAGAGGCAGAATCCTTGTGGGTGGAATGAAGAAATGGCAAGGGTAAAAAGACACTAATAGCAGTTATATACAGGCCTCCAAACAGCAGCCGGGATGTGGACTACAAGTTGCAGCTGGAAATAGAAAACGCGTGTCAGAAGGAAAATGTCAAGATAATTATGGGGGATTTTAATATGAAAGTGGATTGGGAAAGTCAGGAGGCCTTCACCTCCGGAGATTCCGGACCACACAGTTACAGCGGCAGCGAAGTGGACGTTTCAGAAGTTTCTCCAGATGTTCCGCCGTGTTTTCACGTGTCTCCATCAAATCAGAATTGTTCACGGTACCCTACTTAACACATACAGATATCATTCACCGCAGAGGCCGCGCACGCTGCGTCACGCCGCCATCTTCTCCTCCGTCCTGAGGAGAATTCCACATCCTGCGGAATATTCTGAGGTATTTGAGTGTATAGGCATTAAGAAAGTGTATGTGCTGGAGCTTGTGAAATGTATTAAGTTAGATATGTCGCAGGACTGTAAGAGATATACCCCAGGCTACCATGGGAAGCAAGGAAGGAGATTGCTCAGCCTCTGATGATGATCTTTCCATTATCAATATGATGGGGAAAATACTAGCGAATTGGAGGTTTGCAAATATTGTTCCCTTGTACAAGGAAGAGTCTAGAGATAACCCAGTAAATTATAGAGCAGTGAATCTTACTTCAGTGATGGGCAAGTTGTTAAAGAAGATTCTGAGAGGCAGGATTTATGAGCATTTGGAAACAAATAATCTGATTAGGGATTGTCAACTTCGCTTTATCAAGGGCAGGTCATGCTTTACGGACCTGATTGAACTATTTGAGGACGCAACAAAACACTTTGATGAAGGTAGAGCAGCGGATGTGGCGCCTATGGATTTCAGGAAGGCATTTGACAAGGTTCCCCAGGCAAGGCTCCTTCAGAAAGTAATGAGGCATGGGATCCAATAGACGTTGCTTTGTGGATCCAGAATTGGCTGCTCACAGAAGGCAAAAGATAGTTGTAGATGGTTCGAATTCTGCATTCAGAACGGTGACCAGGGGTATCAAATTTCAAGACAGAATATAGTATTAATGGTCAGACTCTTGGCAGTGTGGCGGATCAGAGGGATCTTGGGGTTTGTGTCCATAAGACACTCAAAGCTGCTGTGGAGGTTGACAGTGTTGTTCAGAAGGCGTATGGTGTGAGTGCTTTCATCAGCTGTGGGATTGATTTCGAGACCTGTGAGACAGAAACAGAAACACAGAAACCCTACAGCATAATACAGGCCCTTCGGCCTAGAATGCTGTGCGTACATGTACTTACTTTAAATATTCCCCGGGGTTACCCACAGCACTCTATATTTCCAAGCTCCATGTCCCTATCCAGGAGACTCTTAAAAAACCCTATCGTATCCGTGTCCACCACCGTCGCTAGCAGACTATTCCACGCACTCACCACTGTGTGTAAAAAAAAACTTACCCCTGACATCTCCTCTGTACCTACATCCAAGCACCTTAAAATTGTGGCCTCCCGTGTTAGCCATTTCAGCCCTGGGGAAAAAAAAGCCTCTGACTATCCACATGATGCTTAAAGCCATATAAGACCATAGTTAGACCTCACTTGGATACTGTGTTCAGTTTTGGTCACCTCACTACAGGAAAGATGTGGACACCGTAGAGAGAATGCAGAGGAGATTTACAAGGCAGTTGCCTGGATTGGAGAGTGTGCCTTATGAGAGTACGGTGAGTGAAATTGACCTTTTCTTCTTGGAGCGATGGATGATGAGAGGTGACCTCATAGAGGTGTATAAGATGATGAGGGGCATTGATCTTGTAGATAGACAGAGGCTTTATCCAAGTTCTGAAATGGCTAGCACGAGGGGTCATATTTTAAGGTGCTTGGAATTAGGTACAGAGGGATATCATGCAGATACAGGTGGGTGCATGGAATGCATTCCCAGCAAGATAGTAGATGCGAACACAATAGGGTCCTTTCAGAGACTCTTAGATACGTATACAGACCTTAGAAAAATAGAGGATTATACTGTAGGACAATACTGGACATTTTCTAGAGTAGGTTACATGGTCAGCACAACATTGCTGGCTAAAGGACCTGTAATGTGCTGTAGATTTCTATGTTCTCTCTTTTCATGTTTTATTGTTTCACAACGTTCAATGACATTTGATTTAATGTGTCTTTTCTGACAATGATCAACATAAAATACTTACGTAAGTCAATGTGAAAACATCTATTTAAAGTGATCTAACTCAATTCCAAATATAAAACACAAAATAATTGATTGTATAAATATTCATCCTCTTTTAATGTGACACCAAATCAACACTGTTGCAGCCAATTGGTTTTATAAGTCACATGATTAGTTAAATAAGATCTGTTTTTGGACACCTGTGTGCAGTCAAGTTGTTTCAACCGATTGTAGTAAAATACACCTGTATCTGGAAGGTCCAACTGCTGCTGAGTCAGTATCCTGGCAAAAAAAAAAAAAACCCGAAAACAAAAGAACACACCAAGCAGCTCCGCAAAAAGGTTATTGAAAAGCTTAAGTCAGGAGATAGATATAAGAAAATGTCCAAGTCACTGAATATCCCTTGCAGTACAGTTAAGTCAATCATCAAGAAATGGAAAGAAAATGGCACAGCTGTAAATCTGCCTGGAGGAACTGTCCTCAGAAACTGAGCAACAGTGCAATAAGAGGACGGGTGAGGGAGGCCACCAAGAGACCTATGACAACTCGTGAGGATTTACAAGCTTCAGTTGCTGGGATTGTAGAGACTGCGCAGACAATAACTGTTGCCCGGGCGCTTCACCAGTCACAGATTTATGGGAGAGTGGCAAACACAAACGCACTGTTGAAAAGAGAAAACTCACATGAAATTTCGGCCAGAGTTTGCCAGAAGGCATCTGGGAGACCCTGAAGTTCGAAGGTCTGATTAACTCAAAATTGAGCTTATTGGCGCTCAGTCTAAATGCTATATTTGGTGTAAGCAAAACACCACACTAGAGACTAGAATACTACAGCACAGTACAGGACTTTCGGCCCTCATATATTCCTAAAAAAAGTGTACTAAACCCAGACTACTCCGTAACCCTCTATTTTTCTTCCATCCATATGCCTATTCAAGATGCTCTTAAATATCCCTAATGTTTTAACCTCCACCACCATCCCTGGCAAGTCAATCCAGGCACCCACAACCCTCTGTGTAAAAAACTTACCCCTGATGTCTCCCCTAAACTTCCCTCCCTTAACTTTGTACATATGACCTCCGGTGTTTGCAATTCGTGCCCTGGGAAGCAAGTACTGACTATCCACCCTATCTATGCCTCTCATAATCTTGTAGACCTCTATCAAGTCCCCTCTGATCCTTCCATGCTCCAAAGAGAAAAGTCCCAGCTCTGCTAACCTTGCCTCATAGACGTGTTTTCCAATCGAGGCAACAACCTGGTAAATTTCCTCTGCACCCTCTCCATAGCTTCCACATCCTTCCTCTAATGAGGTGACCAGAACTGTACACAATACTCTCACTGTGGTCTCACCAGAGATTTGTAGAGTTACAACATGACCTCTCTACTCTTGAACTCAATCCCCCTATTAATGAAGCCTAGCTTCCCACAGGCCTTCTTAACTGTCCTATCAACCAGTATAGCAACCATGAGTGATGTATGGATTTGAACCCCAAGGTCCCCCTGTTCATCCACACTCTTACTTAACCGACCATTAACCCTGTACTCAATCTTCTGGTTTGTCCTTCCAACATACATCACCTCACACTTATCAGGTTTGAACTCCATCTGCCACTTTTCTGCTCCACTCTGCATCCTGTCTGTATACTCATGTGACCTTCGACAACCTACAGCTCCTGCCACTTCTCCAATCTTCGTGTCATCCGCAAACTTACTCACCCATCCTTCTGCCTCTTCATCCCGGTCATTTATGAAAATCACAAAGAGCAGGGGTCCCAGGACAGATCCTTGCAGCACTCCACTAGTCACCGACCTCCAGGCAGAATACTTTCCTTCCACAACTACCCTCTGCTTTCTTCCTTGCAAGCCCCTTTTTTATCCAAACAGCCAAAGTTCCACTGATCCCATGCCTCATGACTTTCTGGATGAGTCTCTCGTGAAGGACCTTGTCAGATGCCTTGCCAAAATCCATGTAGTGCACATCTACCGCCCTACCCTCATCAATTTCTTTTGTTACCTCTTCAAAAAACTCCATTAAGCTCGTGAGGCACGACCTTCCCTTCACAAAGTCATGTTGACTATCCTTGAGTAGACTGTACTTCTCCAAGTGCTCGTAGATCCTATCATTAAGAATCCTTTCCAATAGTTTGCAGACCACCGACGTAAGACTCACTGGTCTATAGTTCCCAGGTTTCTCCCTATTACCTTTTTTTAAACAAGAGAACTACATTTGCCATTCTCCAATCCTCTGGCACCTCCCCTGCAGCCAAAGAGGATTCAAAGATGATAGTTACTGTTCCAGCGATCTCTTCTCTCACTTCCCACAGCAACCTGGGGTATATCACGTCCGGCCCTGGGGACTTAGCGATCTTGATGTTTTTAACAAGATCCAACATTTCTTCTTCCTTAATGTCGACATTGCCCAGCGCACAGGCCTGTTCTATTTGACCTCACCCTGATCAAGGTATTTTTCACTTGGGAATACTGAAGCAAAGTATTCATTTAGGACCTCCCCTCCCTCCTCCGCCTCCAGGCACATGTTGCCTTCTTTGTCCTTTAGCGGCCCCACCTTCATTCTTGTCATCCTTTTGTTCTTCACATACACAGCACGCCTTGGGGTTCTCCTTAATCCTACGTGCCAAGGCCTTCTCATGCCCCTTTCGAGCTCTCCTAAGTCCTTTCTTAAACTCCTTCCTGGCTACCCTATATTTCTCATGAGCCCCTCCTGCTTCCTGCTTCTTATATCTAACATATGCTTCCCTCTTCCTCTTGACGCGTTGTCTAATGTGTTTCGTCAGCCACGGTTCCATTTTCCTGCCTTTTTTCCCTTGTCTCAGTGGGACAAACCTATCCTGAACCCAGCACAAGTTGTCCCTAAACTTCCTCCACATTACTTCTCTGCTTTCACCCTGTTTCACATCTGTTTCCAAATTACTCTTGCTAGTTCCTGCCTCATCCCTTCATATTTAGCCCTTCCCCAGTTAAGCACTTTCCCATTTTGTCTGTTTTTATTCTTTTCCATAGCTATGCTGAAGCTAAGGGAGTTGTGGTCACTCTCACCAAAATGCTCCCCCACCAAGATATCTGCCACCTGACCAGGTTCATTACCGAGAACTAGATCCAGTATGACCTGTCCTCTCGTCGGCCGGTCCACATACTGTGTCAGGAATCCCTCTTGAACACCCCTGACAAATTCAGCCCCATCTATCCCCCTTGCAGTCAGGAGGTGCACATCGTCAAAATCACAAGATTCCTACCATGAAGCATCATGATGTGGGGACATTGCACAAGTAGAAGGCCCTGGAAGGCTTGTGAAGGTAGAGGGTAAAATAAATGTAGCAAAAAACAGGGAAATCCTGGAAGAAAATCTGAGGTAGTCTGCAGGAGAACTGCGACTTGGGAAAAGATTTTTTCAGCAGCAAAATAACCCCAAGCGTAAAGTCAAAGCTATATAGGAAGAGCTTAAAAACAACAAAGTTAATGTCCTGGGGAGGCTAAGTAAGGGTCCAGACCTCAATCCAACTGAAAATTTTTGGCTGGACTTGAAATGTTCTGTTCACTAACGATTCCCACGCAATTTGACAGAGCTTTAGCAGTTTTGGAAAGAATGGGGAAAAATTGCAGTGTCCAGATGCACAAAGCTGATAGAGACCTATCCGCACAAGTCAAGCCTGTAATTGCTGCCAAAGTGTCATCTACTAAATAGGACTAGACATGCGGGATGTGTATACTATTTATCTATAGTATAAAATTATATATAAATAAATGCCAATAAATCTCACGACATATATCTGTGATAGTAAGCCTGTTTCTAATTCTGAGAAGTTTTACCTGACTGTTGCGTATTTTTGTTTATGTCTGTTAATCCTCTTCCTCATACTGTGGTAGGTAGTGTTAATTTAAGTGCACTGGAGTGTTATTTCAGTCCTTTTTTTTTAAGTAAGTTTTCCAGATCGGTTTCAGACCAAGATATTATGCCAAAAGAATACGTTAATATAGGCAGAGCGAACATGTTTATTGCCTTTGTTATATTGTTACTATTCAGCTCAGTTTAGCAGATTTTCTTAAGCTTTGAAGGAAATTCTGTTGAAACAGTTCTCTTTATCACATGATGATCAATTTTCTTTGTTTGTTGATATCCTTAGTATCGTCATGTTTCATATCCATCCATCTGTTGTATTGAATGCTGATGCTTTGTCATACGCTATAAGCTCTACAATATTTTTTGTAATTTTTAATGTTCTGTACTTTTCTAGTCTAAAGCTCACGTTTAAATCTTTGGACATCAGTTCCATTATTTGAATTAATTGTTTTAGCTTTACTGATGCAAGAGTGAATAATTTCAAATCATTCTGTACAGTAGATGTGTCAAGGTATACTTCTTTTGTTTTTTTTTTTCCCCTGCTTTAATATCCGATTTTTGTCCGATTCAGTAAATTAGAGAGCGGGTTTAAGGCTAGACTAAACCATAGCAGGCGTTGTGTTTTGCTCTGGAAAATGCCTCCATTTATTTTGAAAACAGTAGTTGTTCCTTTGAGGTTGTTAATAGGGTGATTACTGTCTGCCAATGCTTCAGATGTTCTAAGTATCAGGTGTATATATTAGGAAGTTCTTTTAACCGTGAATGAGGGACAGAATCAAATGGTTGTTGATAGACAATATAAAATTTAAAGATTTCTGCTTTCCCCAAGACTTGATACAGAATTAGATAATATATTACCAATTGTTTCTTAAATCTGTTCATACATTAACAGTATTCTTTCTGCTCTTCTGTAAGTATATTGTGGTTCGCTAAGTGAGTGGTTATTAGATATGACATGCACAATGTTACAATTTTAAATATAAAATTGTCTCATTATTATTAAGAGCTAATAAGAACATTGAATAGTGACCATTCAATAGTCTTATAAAATGCAGAATTAGAGATGTCCTTTTGGCTGGCGGTACTTCCATTCAGCCTTTGATATCCTCTGCCCCACGGGAGTATGAAAGAGAGAGTTTTGCGGTGGGTTAGGGTTCAGCAAACAAGGCTTTGGGTGGGGGAAGTAGTGTTTTGCTAACTGGATGGAGTACTTCCAGGAGGTGACAAATGAAGTTACACAGTGGATATTGTCTACTTGGATATTAGTCGGATGTTTGACAAGGTCCCACATCGGAGTCTCATACAGAAAATTAACATGCTTGGGAACTGTGGTGAAATGGCCTTTTGGATTCATAGTTTTCTTCTTCATAGCAGACAGTTGGTAATGAGGCTTAACCTGGCTGACGATCTTTGACCAGTGATTATCCACAAGGAACCACACTGGTATCAGCCATATATGTCCCCCTCTCCAAAAGTGGCCTCAAAAACCTACCCAACAATGCTCTTGGAATTATTTTACCATAAGGACCACTTTACCAGAAACCAAGCCCTCCCACCCCACCCACTCACCTCTTTCAATTTAGGATTGGAATAAATGTTGGGGCTGTCAATGAGAGTCGCTTCCCAGAGATGCTCTCAGCATCCTGGCGAAAACATTTCCCTGAATTCATATCCCAGAAATGCTCTTTTATCTGGACAGCTGCATTTCCTCTAATGCACATCCTGGAAATCCTCGGAAGAGGTAATAGATTTCCTGTAGTGGGATAACGGGTGCCCCACTACACCACATGTACCACAGCCACACATTTCCCCTCTCCCCTGACCATCCCTCCAACAAGGCCTCCCTCCTCCCTGCCACATTCTGTGAACACATCACCCTCAGATTTTACTCACTGATTCCTTGCTGTTGGCTTGACAATTCTGTATTTAACGAGGCAGTCGACTTACTTGTGCCGGTGCCAGGATCCTGAGCAGCGTCTCTGGACTGACAGACAGTCGCCTCACTTGTACTGGTTCCAGGGTCCTGCTCTGTGTCTCTGACGTCACTGTCTCTGGGCTGACAGACAGTCGCCTCACTTGTGCTGGTTCCAGGGTCCTGATCAGTGTCTCTGACGTCACTGTCTCTGGGCTGACAGACAGTCGCCTCACTTGTACCGGTTCCAGGGTCCTGATCAGTGTCTCTGACGTCACTGTCTCTGGGCTGACAGACAGTCGCCTCACTTGTGCCGGTTTTAGGGTCCTGATCAGTGTCTCTGACGTCACTGTCTCTGGGCTGAATTTGCTCTCCCTCCTCTGCGGCCGGACCACATTCAACTGAGACATTGTTCTCAATCTGACCCTGCTTTGGTGCATTGTTTCCGGTGTCCCAATCATCTTCATTCGATGAACCGCCTCGTGAAAACCTCTTGAGTGCTTTCCTCAGCCGATTTAATTTCCCGCCTGAAATAAATGATGAATTACAAGTTATACTGGAGTGATTTAGAGCTCAGCAAAACAAGGATTCACAAAGGGTGGCTACAATAAGACCATAAGATATAGGAACATACTTAGGCCATTTGGCCCATCGAATCTGCTCTGCCATTCAATCATGGCTGATCTTTTTTCTCCTCCTCAATCATATTTCTCGGCCTTCTTCCCATAACCTTGGATGCCCCACATACTCGCCTTACACTTTGACATACAGTATCCTGTCTCCTGGGTCACAGACTGACCATTGCCTTGATACGCACACTGTCCAGTCCCCTGGTTCACAGACTGACCTTTCCCTTAAGACGCACACTGTCCTGTCCCTTGGAGGAATCTTTTCTGTACCCTTTCCATCATAATGACATCCATTCTGTGCCCTATCTACGTGTATGAACTGCTCCAGGGAATCGTGCATCTGTACCCTTGGTTCCCCTCGTTCTACAACAATGTTCAGGGCCTTACAATTTACAATACAACTCCTGCCCTGGTTTAACTTTACAAAGTGAACGCATTCCTTGGAGCACTTTCCATGTTCGACTCAGTCTCCTTGTGAGTTTACATAACCCCACTATACCACCAAGTTTGACGTCATCCACAAACTATCGAACGACATTAATTTTATCTACGAAGTCTTTAATTGAAAGAACAAACAGTGGACCCAATACCCACCCACACCACAGTTACAAGCCTCCAAACTGACTAGCCCTCTATTATTAACCATCTGATTCCTTCCAGCTTGCCAGCTCCATATCCAGTCGGCTGTTTCGCCCGCAAGAAAATGAATCTCAGTGTTTTTTTTTACGGTGACATACATGTACTTTGATTATAAATTCACAATGTACTTTGATTATAAATTCGCAATGAACTTTGAACTTTTAATACTCCAAAGATTACGGGTAAACAATGTGTGGGGTTGACAGCATGTTTACCGTCATTAGCTGCAGCACAGAATACAGGCGCAGAAAGATCTTGTGACAAGGTTATAAACTGTTTGTTGGACCAGGTGGAATAGCGTGTGCGTTCTGGTAACAATACTACAGGAAGGTTATATTAGTACTGGAGAGATTGCAGATTGAATATTCAATTACAAAATATTTAATCGGATGAGAACATATTCTGTCTCAGAGAAAATCATCTTCCTTCATAGATGTTGCCTGATATGCTGAGTTCCTATATCATTTTCTGTGTTATCCGCTTTAGTTCCCCTCTGGAAACGCCGTCTGAATCACATTAATCCTAATCACCAATGACATTGCATTGTCCCGATAGCTTTCTTTGATTCCATGTTTGTCTCCTGTTGTTTTATATTTCCTGTGCCATTGAAGCTCCTTAAACTTTTTTTTTGAGAGACCCACGTTCACCATTTGTCCACAGACCTGTCATTCATTGGGGTATTAAAACATCGAAGCAGACCACACATTTATCTACAACGAGCTACATCCTGATTCTCAGCTATTCTCGCTCGGCTACAGAAAACAGATTTCAGAAACACACCTCAGCCTCATCTCCTTCGCACAGCAGTCATGAAAACCAGGCGGGAGTTGATAGCTACCCTTCCAAAACCTGCAATGTTGTGTTATCACACAATCTCTGAAATCCCTGAAATGCTCCAATCATCTGGCTCTGAATTGTGTAAATGAAAGTTGGAGATGTCTGTCACCTCTAAACAGGCCCTGGTGTGCAACAAACCCTGAACCTGGACTTTTACATAACAAACAACACAACACCGCTGTCGCATTCCTGTATGTTTGACTCTCAACCACCGGATTCAGGGTTTCTGGCTCCTTTCACTCAGGTGAAGCTTTGCCTGGTGAGCGGAGTGATTCGACCATTACTGGTGTCAGGTCCCTGCGCTGGAACTGTTGGACTGATCGATTACACAAAGCCGCTTTACCAGTGGCATCAATGACACTGCTTGATGAAACTTTTCTCTGCCCTGTTAGCGCCTATGTAAGTTTCGTCATCTGAAGTATTGTGCACCATAGGGCAGAGGTTTAATGATAAAGATCCCAGTGAACATACCTGTAGCCATTCTGATTCTGACTGACGATTGTTGATTGTTGTCGTCTTGTTTACACTTTGGTCGCGGTGCAGGACAGCTCCACCTGCTGGCGATGCCCTGAATTACACACAACAAGCAGACAGTGAGTCAGAGAGAGTAGGATTACTTTGCAAATATGAGAGTATCTACATCCCCTGTATCAGAGCAGCAGTTCGCTTAGGGAGCAAACATTCCCTTTTAACATCAACTCCCACACCACATCTGTATGTCTGTGCAGTGATATCTGGTGCATCCTACTGACAGAATCACAGAGCAACAGAGCGCAGACACCGACCCTTCAGCACAATGGGACAATGACAACCACAGTGCCCACAGAGATGGTCCCAATTTCCTGTGTTTGGCCCATTTCCCTCCTGGCCTCTTCACTCCACCTACACATCCCAACTGCTTCTGGAATTATACAATTGTGCCTGCCTCATCCACTTCCTCTGGCACTTCCCTCCACATTATCACCAGCCTCTATATGCAACCGTTGCTGCTTGTGTTGGCTTTACAATTTATTTACCATTCCTCTGCCATTCAGATCCCCTATAAGCTACGATAATCTTCACTGTGAGCACCATCTACTAATTTTGTGTCATCTGTGAACTTACTGATCAAGCCTTGTACATTCACATCCAAATGTGTGTAGGATAGTAACTGTTCGGGAACCTGGTGGTATGCGTCTTGAGACACCTGTACTTTGTAGCTGATGGCAGCAGTGAGAAAAATGTATTGCCTGGGCAGTGAGGATCTTTGATGATAGATGCTGCCTTTCTACAGCAACATTTCATCTAGATGTGTTCAATGGTTAAGACCCGTGACATATTGGCCAAGTCCACTAACTTTTGTAGGATTTTCTGCTCAAAGGCATTGGTGTTCCCCGACCAGTCTATAATGCAGCCAGTCATCAGACCTTCCATCACACATCTGCAGAGGTTTGCCAACGTTTGCCAACAAAGATCTTGTTCTAGATGCTGTTGAGGGGGAGGATCTGACGGGGACGCCCAGGGTGACCGGGTCTCTGGCACTGAGCCTGGCGCTGTTGTGCAGGAGGGAAGGAGGGAGAACAGAAATGCGGTTGTCGTAGGGGATTCCACAGTCAGAAGAACGGACAGGAGATACTGTGAGCCTGATAGAGATAACTGCGTGGTGTGTTGCCTCCCAGGTGCCAGGGTACAGGATGTCTCGGATCGGGTCCTGAATATTCTAAAGGGAGAGGGTGAGCAGCCAGTTGTCTTGGTACATGTTGGTGCCAATGACATAGATAGGACAAGGGAGGAAGTCCTGAAGAGAGATTTCTGGGAGTTAGGAAGGAAGCTGAGAAGCAGGACCTCCAGGGTAGTAATCTCGGGATTGCTACCTGTGCCACGTGCTAGCGAGGGCAAGAATAGTCGGATCAGGCAGATGAATGCGTGGCTGAGAGAGCGGTGCAGGGGGCAGGGCTTCAGATTCTTGGATAATTGGGATCTCTTCTGGGGGAAGTGTGACATGTTCAAAATAGACAGGTTACACCTGAATCCGAAGAGGACCAGTATCCTGGCGGGAAGGTTTAATAGAGCTGTTAGGGAGGGTTTAAACTAATTTGGCGGGGGTTGGGAACCGGAATGATAGAGCGGAGGAAGGGGAAATAAGAAATAAATCTAAGATAGTGAGCAGTAAAGATGTCAGGAAAGACAGACTGGTGATGGGGCAAATTTGTAGCCATTGGGATGAGCTGTAGTGCAATAAAGTTGCAGTGAAATCAAAGCGAAAAGTACCAAATACTGGTCTTATGCTGTTATACTTAAGTGCACGCAGCATAAGGAATAAGGTGGATGATCTTGTCATACAGCTACAGATTGGCAGGTATGATATTGTGACCATCACTGAGACCTGGCTAAAGGATGCATGTATCTGGGAGCTGAACGTCCAAGGATACACTGTGTATTGGAAGGATAGGAAGGTAGGCAGAGGGGGAGGTGTGGCTGTATTGGTAAGAAATGATATTAAATCATTAGAAAGAGGTGATATAGGATCAGAAGGTACAGAATGTTTATGGATTGAGTTAAGAAATAGCAGGGGTAAAAGTATCCTAATGGTAGTTATTTATAGGCCTCCAAACAGCTGCAGTAATGTGGACTACAAATTACAACAGGAAATAGAAAAGGCTTGTCAGAAGGGCAGTGTTATGATAATTGTGGGGGATTTTAACATGCGAGTAGATTGGGAAAATCAGGTCGGCACTGGATCTCAAGAAAGAGAATTTGTAGAATGTCTGTGAGATGGCTTTTTAGAACAGCTTGTTGTTGAGCCCACTAGGGGATCGGCTGTACTGGATTGGGTGTTGTGTAATGAACCGGAGGTGATTAGAGAGATTGAGGTGAAGGAACCCTTAGGAGGCAGTGATCATAACGTGATTGAGTTCACTGTGAAATTTGAAAAAGGAGAAGCCGAAATCTGATGTGTCAGTATTTCAGTGGAGTAAAGGAAATTATAGTGACATGAGAGAGGAACTGGTCAAAGTTGACTGGAAAGAGACACTGGCGGTAAGGACGGCAGAACAGCAGTGGTTGGAGTTTATGCGAGAAGTGAGGAAGGTGCAAGACAGGTATATTCCAAAAAAGAAGACATTTTCGAATGGAAAAAAGGATGCAACCGTGGCTGACAAGAGAAGTTAAAGCCAACGTTAAAGCACAGGAGAGGGCATTCAAGGAAGCAAAACTTAGTGGGAAGACAGGGGGTAGGGAAGTTTTCAAAAGCTTACAAAAGGAAACTAAGAAGGTCATTAAGAGGGAAAAGGTGAACTATGAAAGGAAGCTAGCAAATAATATCAAAGAGGATACTAAAAGCTTTTTCAAGTATATAAAGAGTAAAAGACAGGTGAGAGTAGATATAGGACCGATAGAAAATAATGGTGGAGAAATTGTAATGGGGGATAAGGAGATAGCAGAGGAACCGAACGAGTATTTTGCATCAGTCTTCACTGAGGAAGACATCAGCAGTATACCGACACTCAAGGGTGGCAGGGAAGAGAAGTGTGCGCAGTCACAATTACGACAGAGAAAGTACTCAGGAAGCTGAATAGTCTAAAGGTAGATAAATCTCCTGGACCAGATGGAATGCACCCTCGTGTTCTGAAGGAAGTAGCTGTGGAGATTGCGGAGGGATTAGCGATGACCTTACAAAAGTCGATACATTCTGGCATGGTTCCGGAGGAGTGGAAGATTGCAAATGTCACTCTGCTATTTAAGAAGGGGGCAAGGAAGCAAAAAGGAAATTATAAATCTGTTAGCTTGACATCGGTGGTTGGGAAGTTGTTGGAGTCGATTGTCAAGGATGAGGTTACAGAGTACCTGGAGGCATATGACAAGATAGGCAGAGCTCAGCATGGATTCCTTAAAGGAAAATCCTGCCTGGCAAACTTATTACACTTTTTTTGAGGAAATTATAAGTAGGCTAGACAAGGGAGATGCAGTGGATGTTGTATATTTGGATTTTCAGAAGGCCTTTGACAAGGAGCCACACATGAGGCTACTTAACAAGATAAGAGCCCATGGAATTACAGGAAAGTTACATACGTGGATAGAGCGTTGGCTGATTGGCAGGAAACAGAGAGTGGGAATAAAGGGATCCTATTCTGGTTGGCTGCCGGTTACCTGTGGTGTTCCACAGGGATCAGTGCTGGGGCCGCTTCTTTTTACATTGTACATCAACGATTTGGATTATGGAATAGATGGCTTTGTGGCTAAGTTTGCTGACGATACGAAGATAGGTGGAGGGGCCGGTAGTGCTGAGGAAACGGAGAGTCTGCAGAGATAATTGGATAGATTGGAAGGATGGGCAAAGAAGTGGCAAATGAAATACAATGTTGGAAAGTGCATGGTTATGCCCTTTAGCAGAAGAAATAAACGGGCAGGCTATTATTTAAATGGGGAGAGAATTCAAAGTTCTGAGATGCAATGGGACTTGGGAGTCCTCGTACAGGATACCCTTAAAGTTAACCTCCAGGTTGAGTCAGTAGTGAAGAAGGCGAATGCAATGTTGGCATTCATTTCTAGAGGGATAGAGTATAGGAGCAGGGATGTGATGTTGAGGCTCTATAAGGCACTGGTGAGACCTCACTTGGAGTACTGTGGGCGGTTTTGGTCTCCTTATTTAAGAAAGGATGTGCTGACGTTGGAGATGGTACAGAAAAGTTTCACTAGAATGATTCCGGGAATGAGAGGGTTAACATATGAGGAACGTTTGTCCGCTCTTGGACTGTATTCCTTGGAGTTTTGAAGAATGAGGGGAGACCTCATAGAAACATTTTGAATGTTGAAAGGCATGGACAGAGTGGATGTGACAAAGTTGTTTCCCATGATTGGGGAGTCTAGTACGAGAGGGCATGACTTAAGGATTGAAGGACGCCCATTCAGAACAGAAATGCGAAGATTTTTTTGTTAGCCAGAAGGTATTGAATCTATGGAATTTGTTGCCATGGGCAGCAGTGGAGACCAAGTCATTGGGTGTATTTAAGGCAGAGATTGATAGGTGTCTGAGTAGCCAGGGCATCAAAGGTTATGTTGAGAAGGCATGGGAGTGGAACTAAATGGGAGAATGGATCAGCTCATGATGATATGGTAGAGCAGACTCGATTGGCCGAATGGCCGACTTCTGCCTCTTTGTCTTATAGTCTAATGGTCTTATGGTTTTTGATGACGTACTGAATCTCCACAGACTCCTGAGGAAGTACAGGAGCTGTCGTGCTTTTTTCACAATTATATTTATATGATGGGTCCAGGAGAGGACCTCTGAGAGTGACCCCCCAACAATTTCAAGCTACTGACCCCCTCCAACTCTGATCCTCCAATGATTACTAGCTCAAGTTCCTCTGGCTTCCCTCTCCTGAATTCTACAATCAGTTTTTTTGCGGACTTATTCATATTGAGTGAGAGGTTGTTATTATCACACCACTCAGCCAAGTTTTCAGTCTCTCTCCTGTATGCTGATTCACCACCCTCTTTGATACAGTCCACAGCAGTGGTGTCATCAGCAAACTGATATATGGTTGTGGAGCTGTACTTAGCCATACAGTCACAGGTTTCAATCGAGTAGATCAGGAGACTAATTACACATCCATGTGGTACTCCTGTACTGATGGAGATTGTGGAGGAGATGTTTTTGCCAATCTGAACTGAGTGGGGTCTACAAGTGAGGAAATCCAGGATCCAATTGTACAAGGAGGTATTGAGGTCAGGTCGTGGTGTTTAATGATTAGTTTTGAGGGGATGATGGTTTTAAAGGTACTCTGATAATTTTTACTTTGAACTTCCTCAGTGTCCTGTATGAGGCAAATGACATC
The DNA here is from genome assembly GCF_030028105.1 of Mobula birostris. Lineage (NCBI taxonomy): Eukaryota > Metazoa > Chordata > Chondrichthyes > Myliobatiformes > Myliobatidae > Mobula > Mobula birostris. Next base: position 24,673,180 of record NC_092382.1, on the reverse strand, counting down.
GAGCTGCAGCTCCAGTTCCTTATCTCATTCTCTGAGGAGTTGCAGTTTGGTGCAACTGGTGCAGATGTGGTTATCTGGACGGCTGGAGGTCTCCCAGAATTTCCAGTAATTTCTCTTTTGGATTTTGAATGATGCACAAACACCGACTGTTCGCAAGATGCTTGTGAAATCCTGAAGATATTTTGAAGAAATGCAATGCCCGTATTCAATAATTTTCTCTTCATTCCAATACAGTTCCTACAGCCAATGTTCACAACATCCATCCCACCGCCCCCTCTCCCCACCTCACTGTCAATCTGTTACATCTGCTCCTGAGGTCACTTGTCTCTTCACTGAGGGGCAGAGATCAGACAGCCACAAAAAACAAAACAAAACAAAACAAAACAACATGCAACACTCTTTCGTGGGCTGTTACTGAATAATGGCTCACCAAAAATAAACGAAAAAGCGAATAACAAAGCTCTACATCATATGCTGAATTTAATTAGGACCAAGAGTAACTCGGCAGCATTCCGTAAAAATCAAATTAAAGTTGTAATGGCTCCTTTTACCCTGCCTCATGCTGCGTTTAATTCGACCTGTGCTGGTGGTCCTTCCCTCAGCTCAGTGCCCCAGGGGGTGAGAGTGCTCTCCCAATCCCGACCCCCGCAGACTATCCCAACACAGAATGGAAAGGAAACTGCCGCTCATCCAGAAACAGTGAGAATGTGCTGTGGGGGGGGGGGGGGGCGGGGGGGGGGTGCTCGAAATGAAACCCGCAGATGCTGCAGATCTGCGGTAAAATTAGAGGGGGACACAGGTTGAACAACATGGGCAGTGGATGAGGAGATGGAACCAGATGGGAGAAGGGATCAAGGACGATCACGGATGGTCCTGCAGCAATAAACAGATACTGAATTAATAGTAGATACTACTATATAAAGGATTCTAAAATGACCTAGATAGAACAACAGGAAATTTGGCATATCCCCTTCTCCCCTAACCAAATGTTATCAACGTACCATGGAAATTATCCCATCCGGATACTTCACACCTTCGTCTGGCTACTGCCCTGCCCATGACTGCAAGGAACTGCGGAGAGCTGTAGACAGAGCTGAGCACATCGTAGAAACCAACCTCCCCTCCATGGACTCTGTCTACACTTCCCACTGCCGCAGTTAAGCAGGCCGTGTACTCAAAGATACCCACAACCTGGGACATTCGCACTTCTCACCCGTTCCCCATCGGGGAGAAGCTGAAAAAACCTGAAACCACCAGGCTCAAGGATAGTTTCCATTCTGTTGTTATAAGAGAACTGAATATGACCAGTGTGATCAGATGGACAGCTGACCACACTGTGTTACTTGAAGTGACCTGACACTCTCTGCACTGCGCTTTCTCTGGACCCATAATGTTTTCTAACAATGTTATTGTTTTACCTTCTATCACCTCAATGTACTGTTTAATGAATTGATGTGTGCGGATGGTAAGCATGACTAGATTTTCAGTGAACCTCTATATATGACAATAATCAACAGATTCCTCATTTTAATGGTGTGGAAATTATTACACAGCCTGGGTTGCCGGGTTGGACCTTCTGCACGACGAGTTAAGTGAAGTTTAAAAAATCCTTTTAGGAACCCAGATACATGGAAACAATTATAGAACTCAGGTATCAATCCAGGTGAAGTTTGGATCCTCTACAGGGCCAGGTGATGGAGATAAAGTTCCCAGGATACATCTCAATGGATGGGTTCAGTCCCGGCTTGACCACCTGATCCCGCTCCTAGGACCACAGCACCAGGGGCTGAGCGGTGGCTCATCTCAGGAGGTTCAGTGTGAAGGTCCCACAACCCGGACCCACCCAGCAGGTTCTGTCCGGGAAGCTGGGGGAGGCAGGCTGTTCAGTGAAATAATGGGAATCACTGCCCAACACCGCTCGGGACCGGCCTCAATTCTCACCTACGGGATCTCATTGGTCTCGCCCTGCAGAGAATGATCTTTCCCCTGCCTCCCCACCCCAGGGGGCGAGGTCACTCTCCTGATCCGAATCCCACAAACAATCCGCCGCATCCATCCACACAAAAATCACTGCCCATTCCACGACTGAGCATGCGCAATGTGATCCTGCGTCATAGAGCGGGGGCAGAGCCTCAGAAACAATCCTGCCGATGCTGCCGATCTGCGGTAAAAAAGGGAGAGGGAAACAGATCATGTGATGGGTGCAGGGTTTCTCACTTAAACCCGTGACTCTGCTCCTCGATCCTCAAACACTGCCTGATCCACCTGCCACATTCTCCACATTTCAAATTAACATCAGCTACATTTTTATTTTTTCTCTCTGTATCTTCGCCGTCCCATCCCTGCACCTCCTGGGCCAGAGAGACAGAGGCTCGATTCCCATTACTGTCCAACAGACAATTCAGACCCAAAAAACAATTGTGCAGGTTTCATTCAAACCATTTCTATGTTTACAAACACTAATATCAATTCACATTCCCCCGGGGTCACTGGACAGGGACATTGAAACATCAAGAGCCAAACAGCAGGAGGTGTCCATTCGGCGTCTCGAACCATCAACAGGATGATGGCTGTTGTCCCACCTCAGCCACGTTTCGTCCCAATCCTCATTCACTCGATCCCTTCGGTCTCCACGCATCTGCGGACCTCTGTCACTATTTCCGCCTTTCCACCTCCCCCCTCTCCTGGATCCACCTCTCACTCCCCAGCTCTTGCTCCATCCCCACCCCTCTCCTGTTTTCTCTGACTATTTCCCATCTCCTCTCAGTCCAGAGTGTGAGTCTCAGCTCAAAATGTTGACGGCCCATTTCCCTCCACAGATGCTGCCCGACCCACTGACTTTCTCCGGCCGTTTGTTCCTTGGTCTGTATAACCCGTGTTAGTATATGGAGCAGCATTTTACTCTATATTCCAAGTACAATCTCAACAAAACGCAAATAATTGTTAAAGTCATTTTCAGTCTTATACCAATGAGTCTTACAATCAATACGATGTACTTGTGACCTCCCTTCCTACTCACAGCGCCTCAGACCCTCACCGTTTAATCACACTCAGTGTTTTTGTTTCTCCTACAGAAGTGGGTGATCTCACATTCCCCATGTTAGGCTCCAGCTGACCCGTTGTTCCCACTCACTCTTTTTACCTCCGTTACGCTGAAATCTCTCGATAATAGACACGGAACATAGAACAGTACAGCACAGGAACAGGCCCTTCGGCCCACAATGATAGCTCAATTAATTACATTTGCTATCAAATTGTTAACGAATCAAATCCACTCTGACTACAAAATGTGCATATTCTTCCGTTTTCCTCATATTCGTGTGGCTATCAAAACGTCTCTGAAAAGTCTCCGATGTGTCTGACCTACCACCACCCCAGGCAGCACATTCCAGCGACCCACCACTCTCTGTGTATGAAACACTTGCACCTCACATCTCCTTTCAAACTATTCTCTCTCTCACCTTAAACGCATGGCCTCTGGTTTTAGACATTGCCACCACTGTAAAAATATATTGTCTATCTACTCTATCTATGCCTCTCATAATCTTATAGATGTCTATCAAGTCTCATCTCAGCCTGCACGGCTCCAGAGAAAACAACCCAGGTTTGTCCAACCTCTCATTACAAGCTCATGCCCTCTCATCCGGGCAATATCCGTGTCAACTTCTCTTCTGCGCCCTCTCCAGAGCACCGACATCCTTCCCAGAATGGGGCGACCAGAACTGTATGAAATTCTCCAGATGTGGTCTAACTGGAGTTTTCTGAAGTTTGAATACAATATTTTGACTAAAAAAGACAACCATGCCATTTGCCTTCTTAACCACCGTGTCAATCTGTGTAGCTACTTTCAGGGAACGATGAACTTGGACTCCAAGATCCCTCTGTTCATCAACACTGTTAAGAGTCTTGCATTTAACAGTGTACTGTCTATTTCCATTTGACCTACCGAGGTGTTAAGATGATCATCACTACTCAAATCTAACTGAAATTTTCTCAAGTGCACAAGTAGGGGAAGGTACAGCTACAGAGAAACGCTGATTTGTAGCAGCGTCACAGGCAAGTACATTCAGATAACACACGGAATCTCTGTTAATATCATATAAAATATCGTTTTATATCATTACCAATATATAAATATAGAGTTTTGTAACGTGATAAATTTATAAATATACATTTTGTGACAATAACGAACTTAGAAATGTTGAATTTGGTCCGTCAGTCAAAATTCTTGACACAGTTTGGAAACAACTGGGCTCCAAGCACCGGTCCCTACAACACCCACTCGGAAATCCTTCAGTCTGGTTATTCCTTCTCTTTAAACACACAGACATCAAGACCAGTAAAAGGCCACTCGGCCCCTGCAGCCCGTCCTGTCAGTCAATAAGATCCCGGGCCCGTCCATCCTTGCCGCCCCCCCCCCCCGCCAACACCACTCTAATCCCCACTTAGCCCGGACTATTGGCCCCACTTACAGGTCAACACTCTGCCGGTGTTTGCCCCTCAATGTGGAGAATCCCTTTGCTCGCCACCACCGTGGGCTCAGACGTTTCCATATTCCACCCCCCCCCCCCATTTCTGCCGGGATCCCTCCCTCCCCGGGGAGCCGGCATCAAGCCGATGGGCCAAGTGGTCTCCTCCTACCCCTCAGCCATACATCAGACTCTGTCTGCAGAAGACGCTTCACAAACGCCCCCAACTTCCCTCGGAGGGAAATGGAAATAAATCAGAAAGCGGACATTTACTTTGGGGTTTGTTGCGCTTTGACGGAGAGTTTGACTCGGGAACGGAAGAGCGGTTCAATGGCGGTAACACCGTCACGGCTGCTCCGCCTCTCCGCTATTGGGTGTAACCAGTGATTGACATCTCTTCTCACCAATGGGAATAACGTAGCTTGTAAACACTTTGTTGACAGCGTCGGTGGGGGTGGGATGACGTGATTAGTACCTCAGCCGTTATCCCGTCTCAATGCAGCCGGGCAGCGCGATTGACTGAACTGGGCTTTCCTCCTTGGAGCCACGGAGGATGAGAGGTAATCTGATAGAGGTGTATAAGATGATGAGAGGCATTGATTGTGTGGCTCGTCAGAGGCTTTCTTTTTCCCCCAGGGCTGAAGTGGCTAACACGAGTGGGCAGAGTTTTAAGGTGCTTGGGAGTAGGTAGAGAGGCGATGTCAGGGGTAAGTTTTTTTTAAACAGAGAGTGGTGAGTGCGTGGAATGGTATTCCGGCGACGGTGCTGGAGGCGGAAAAGATAGGGTTTTTTAGGAGACTCCTGGATAGGTACATGGAGCTCAGAAAAATAGAGGACTATCGCTAACCCTAGGTAGTTCTAAGGGCCCATATTTTGCTGTTGGCTTTCTGTTTCTGTGTGTGTGATGTAAAGTACCGCAAACGTGTCATCAAATCCCGGTGTGGGAGAGCACTTGTATTTTAAAACACCTGAAAGTCCGTTCAATATGGTTTCAGAGCGACGACAAAATCAATCATGGGATTCACTCGGCTGTGTGGTTGTTGGAGTGGGCAGCGTGCTGCTTGTCTTGAGTTTGGTCACAAAATCCCACTTGTTTGGGGAGAACTATCTAGGCAGATCTGGCTTAGGGAGTTTAATCAGTGCAGTGTCTCGCTGTTCAGTATTTTGAGACTGTAGGCTAGAATTGCCTGCCGGGTCTACACACAGTGTATTAGACACCAGAAGACCTCTCGTTCGTGCAGTTTTTAAGTCCTGCTAAACAAAACACTGTGACAATGTGAACCATAGGTAACCCTTCCTCTAAAAGCCAGGGGATCATTCAGAGAGCTGGTCGCTGAGAGGAATTATGTTTGTTAATTGTTCAAGTTCGCACAGAGTCCGATGGATGGAGTTCATGTGGAGGTCGTGCGTGTCATAGTAAAAGGGCCGGTCAGCCGAACCCTCTCCGTTGTCCAAACGGCTTCCGACCAATGGTGGCTCCGCAGGATCTCCGGCAACTGATGGCCATCTGAGGTCCTTAGACCATTGGTGGTGCTGAGGGGACTTGGCTAGGGGTCGTGGAAAGACACACGGAGTCTGCAACAGGATTAACATGCAATCGGGAGCTTGCCTCTCGGTCCAACACCGTGATCTCCAGCTCACCGAGTTAGTCATAAATTCCGTCCCCTGACGCAGCTGGGGCATACAATTAAAGCAAAATGTTGGATGTAAATAGTTCATGAATTTAATGTATGTTTTCAGCTCAACCATATAAATAAAAATATATCTCCCTTCGAATGCAGTCATTATAGCAGCTTACATTAATTAAATTGTCAGAGCTTTTCCAGTCAACATACCGATACGCATAACTGGACCACACGGCCCCTCAAAACCAACGATAGAGATAATGAAATCACTGCGGATCTGATCTAAAATTTCATTCCACATTCCCCCATGTCCATCCCTGTAACCCCCTGTTTATCAAGAGTCTCGGCCTTCAACAGAATCACAGCCTTTGCTTCCACTGGCCATTGAGGAGAAGAGTTCAATACACCCTCAATCGACACAGGACCAACAGATCTATTCGTCTGAAATTAGAAATTCTGGAAACGGAACAGGTGTTTGCTGTACTGGTTTCGCACACTTGCTTTGAAACAGGTGGCCGTTGTTCTGGAGCTCTTCTTAATCTTTACCTAACCTGTCTAAATTGTCAATTGTGCAAACACGTAACGTAGGAAAACATAAAACGTAGAAAACCTACAGCACAATACAGGCCCTTCGGCCCACAAAGTTGTGCCGAACATGTCCATACCTGAGAAATTACTAGGGTTACACATAGACCTCTATTTTTCTAAGCTCCATGTACCCATACAGAAGTCTCTTAAAAGATCCTATCGTATCCACCTCCACCACCATTGCCGGCAGCCCATTCCACGCACTCACCACTCTCTGAGTAAAAGACTTACCCCTGACATCTCCTCTGTACCTCCTCCCCAGCACCCTAAATCTGTGTCCTCTTGTGGAACCATTTCAGCCCAGAGGAAAAGAAACCTCTGACTCTCCACACGATCAATGCCTCTCATCATCTTATACACCTCTATCAGGTCACCTCTCATCCTCCATCACTTCAAGGAGAAAAGGCCGAGTCTCTCAACCTATTCTCATAAGACATGCTCCCCAATCCAGGCAAAACCCTTGTAAATCTCCTCTGCACCCTTTTTATGGTTTCCACATCATTCCTGTAGTGAGGCGACCAGAAGTGAGCACAGTACTCCAAGTGGGGTCGGACCAGGGTCCTATATAGCCGCAACATTACCTCCCGGCTCCGAAATTCAATTCCACGATTCATGATGGCCAAGAAACCGTACGCTTTCTTAACCACAGAGTCAACCTGCGCAGCTGCTTTGAGCGTCCTATGGACTCAGACCCCAAGATCCCTCTGATCCTCCACACTGCCAAGAGTCTTACCGTTAATACTATATTTTACCATCATGTTTGAGCTACCAAAGTGAGCCACTTAACACTTATCTGGGTTGAACTCCATCTACCACTTCTCAGCCCAGTTTTGCATCCTATCAATGTCCCGCTGTATCGTCTGACAGCTCTCCACACTCTCCACAACACTCCCCAACCTTTGTGCCATCAGCAAACTTACTAAGCCATCCCTCATTCAGGTCGTTTTTAAAAATCACGAAAAGTAATGTTTCCAGAACAGATCCCAGAGGCACAACACGGGCCACCGACCTACATGCAGGATATGACCCGTCTACAACCACTCTTTGCCTTCTCTGGGCAAACCAGTTCTGGATCCAGAAAGCAATGTCCCCTTGGATCCCATGCCTCCTTACTGTCTCAATAAGCTTTGAATGGGGTACCTTATCAAATGCCTTGCTGAAATGTATATACACTACATCTACTGCTCTTCCTTCGTCAATGTGTTTAGTCGTATCGTCAAAAAATTCTAACAGTAGGAACACAAAATGCACCCCCGCCAGAAGTGGCTTAAAAATAAAAAATATCTCCTTGATCGCTGATCCAATGCACAGACAACTGGTTGTTTTGAAATAAAGATCCGAAATAAATATCAGAAGCTGAATTATTCTCACCTCAATTCCCAGAGAATATTTTGACAATGTGAATACGGTGTATCGTTTTTTTTTTACAAATAGCCCGCCCACCGCCCCACACGGATCTCTCGTAACCATGGCAACACACACAATGCTGGAGGAACTCAGCAGGTCAGGCAGCTCTACGGATGGGTGTAAACAGTCGACGTTACGGACCGAGTCCTTTCAACAGGACTGGAATGGAAAGGGGAAGCGGGCAGTTGATTGACTGATTTGGAAGGTGCGGCTTGTTGTTCTGTGAGACTCGGTGCTCAGGGTTTGCGAGCAAGCAGCTTCCCGTCCGTGCACATTCCTGAGAACAGGGAGCGGCCGTTCCGCTGAAATCAAATCCAAACCGCTTCGACCGAGCACTGTTGTTCAAATGTGAAGAAAGTTTAATGTTGCATTTAACTCTTGCTGCTACATGGCGCGATGTAAAGAACATTACATGTAGCCTCCAAGCTGACTGTACTTTTTTTTTTCCATACTGTCTGGCCTGCTGAGTTCCTCCAGCATTTTGTGCGGGTTGCTTGGATTTCCAGCATTTGCTAACTTTCTCTTGTTTCAGAGAGATCGGTGACGGGTCACTGCCCCGTGGGATATTTCGCATGTCATTACTGGGGTGAAAGACGCCTTCTGCTCGCACTCAGTAGAAAACACCCTGGAGAGTATTTCTGGTTAATGGCAAAGACCTCGCTTCTCTGAATCCATTTGGACAGTAATTGACTCGTTAAGATGAACATGTCAGGACTCCCTTCTCCCACTAAATTCACTCCCGATCCTGACCAAAGCCGAGCCTCGCTGTACACACTGAATAGTTGTACAGAATCACAGACAACACTTACCTCTGATGTTGTAACCAGATGGCCTTCAGTGTGGTCCCGGGAAATCAGTCTGACTACCCGGGTGACCGACAATCTTCGCGCACCGGTGTTCTCACCCTGTACGGAGAGCTGAGTCTGAGCTGCTGCTCCCGAGGCCACTCGGCTGTGATGTGTCCGTGGCTCATTACAGATGGACGGGGCCGGGTGAGCCGGGGTAGAGCGGGACTGCCGCAGTCCGGGTCACACTAACTCTCAACACGAGGAATTCTGCAGATGCTGGAAATTCAAGCAACACACATCAAACATTAACTCTCACCGGCTAAGGACGGGTCTGACAGCGGGAGGAGGCGGGAGCGGGATCAATGTAGCAACCCTAAAGATGAAAACAAACAGGCTGCGTTAACCTTTCTGTCCGGATTTCCGTGTAGGTCTCTCCTTTTTCTTTCAGCGCAACCAGCGGGGCGGAGTTTCTCTGTTTAACTCAGCGAGTCCCAGGCTGCGAATTTGACCCAGTACCGGTTCTGACAGGGTCTGAGCTCCACCCTACTGCCCGGTCTAGGTACAGTTTCAGCGCAAACGTCCCTCACCTGTTCAGGTACAGGGAGCTGTCTTTCTCCTAGCCACAGGCCTACATAGAGAGGTAGCTATTTATTAGCACTCTCTGCCTTCTCCCACAATGTCAATTTCTACTCTAATTTATTACCTCACTCTGAATGCCAAACAAATGAATTTTCTTGGTCAACCACTCAACGCGGGAACTTCTCAAATGCAAAATAGACAATATCGTCTGCCTTGCTTTCATCAACTTTCCTCGTAAGATGGTCTGGAAAGCAGAACGTCATGCTGACAATCCCTAATCTGTCCTCAAATGTTCAAATACTCATATATCCACTCCTATCAATAACTTTCCCACTACTGATATCAGGCGCGCCGGCCCATTTTTTCCTGCTTAATATTTTTGAACATTTCTTAAACAGCAAAACAAAAATAGCAATCCCCCAATCCTCTGATACCTCACCTGTCGCTGAACATAATTTTAATATATCGGCTGCGGCCACTGCATTTTCCGTACTTGTTTCACTCCGGGTCCAAGGGATCAACTTGTCTGTCACTGGGGATTTATCCACCCTAATTTGCCTCAGGTCATCAAACACATTCTCCTCTGTAATCTGTGTCGCGTTCGTGACCGATTCCGCCTTGTCTCTACAGATTTTATACATTTCCTGAGTAAATACAGATGTACAAAGTCCCTTTAAGAACTCCCTCATCTTCTTTTTGTCTCCAGGCCTAAATTACCATACTGAAACTCCAGAAGGTCAATTTTGTCCCTTGCAATCCCTTTGTTCTTAATATATTTGTATAATCCCTTAAGATTCGTCATCACCTTGCCTGCTAGGTCAACCTCGTGCCTTTTTATAGTCATCTTGGTTTCCTTCCTAAGTGTTCTCTGAAATTTCCTATTCTTCATGAGTACCTAATTTATCCCTACCTGTGTCTCCATGCCACACACCTCCACTTTTCTCTTTACCAGGGCTCAATGTCTCTTGAAAACCAAGATTCCTAAAAGCTTGTACATTTACTTTTAGTTCTGACAGGCACATACAAGCTTTGAATCAGTATTTCACCTCTCATGTTCTCTCACTGACACAGTTCACCTTTGCCAGAAATCAAACTGTTCCAATCCACACTTTCTGATGCCATCAAAATTGTCCTTTTTCCAATTTAAACTCTCAACAAGAAGTAAAGCTAATATTTTCTATATTTCCTTTGAATATAAAGAGGTTGTGATCACCGGAATCAAAACGGTCCCCTACATAAGCCTGTGTCACGTGTCCTGTTTCATGGAGGAATTTAAGGTGGGGGCTTATATGGGAGCAGGGTTTGAGGGTCGGCACAACATTGTGGGCCGAAGGGCCTGCACTGTACTGTACTTTTCTATATTCTATGTTCTATGTTATTCCCTGATTAGAGATCAAGCATCACTCACAGACACTCTCGTTGGAACTTCTACACACTGATTAAGGAAACATTCCTGAACACCTTTGACAAACTCTAATATCTAGTTATTTTACAGTATTTGATTCCAACTCCATATGTGGAAAGTTAAAATCTCCTACCCTAAACAAATTAAGTTTCTTGCAATAATGCGATCTCTCTGCAAACCGGTTGTCTAAACACGTGGTTTATAGTCCATTAACTCCATCGTACCTTTTCTTTATTCCTCGGTTCCAGTCATGAAGCCTCGTTAGATTCGGTAATTAGGGAGACAGAACGTAGATATTGGGACGGAAACAGAGAAGCGGTGGTGCAGTGACAACCGCATCGGACGCAAAGGCCCAAGTTCGAATCGGGCCAGCTCCTGGCACTCTTTCCATCCGTGCTGTGTTGAGCCTTCAGCTAGCAACTCGGCCTCATGTAAACAGCAGTCACGTGCTAAGGAAAGTGCAGAAAATGTCGCCCGCTGTGCCACAAGGTGTGAGAAGGATCAACAGAAGAGACACCAGGAGGGTGAGTTTCCTGCCGGCTGCTCGGACCCATGATGTATCAGAACGTCTGCAGGACATTCTCAAGGAGGGGTTAGGGAGACAGCCAGAGATCGTGGAGCATTTTGCAGCCAATGGCATAGTCAAAAAAGGGAAAGACATCCTAGAGAGTGCGTACATAGAGTTGGAAAGAAGATGAAGAGCAGGACCTCCAAGGTTGTAATCTCCGGGTTACTCCCTGTGCCATGGCAAGTGCAGGTAGGAATGGGGCGATTGCACGGATGAACCAGTGGCTGAGGAGATGGTGCAAGTCGCAGGGTTTCAAGTTCTTTGATCATTGGATCCTTTTGTCGGGAAGGGATGACCAGTGCAAGAAGGGAGGCTGCACCTGAACTGACGGGGAACCCATATCCTGTCCGGAAGGATTGCTGATGCTATTCAGGAGAGTTTAAACTAGTTTTGCATGGGGCTGGGACCGAGAGATCCAGGTCATTAAGGGAAGCATCGGACGAGAAGGTAGGTCTGAGGGAATATGCTGAAAAGCAAAATCAATTTAACAGGTACGGTTGATCGGACAGCCTGAAGTGTGTATATTTTAATACCGGGAGCATTATGGGTCAGGGTGACACTGCAGGCATAACTGAACCTTGGTTGAGAGATGGGTAGAAATGGGTGATTAATGTACCAGGTTTTCGAAGTTCTATAAGAGATAGAAGAGGCGGTGAAAGTGAAAAGAGGGGAAGTGCCGACTAAACAGGGACAATATCTCAGCTGCACTCGGGAGATATATGAAGTGGTCTGACACTGAGTCCATTTCGGTGGAACTGAGGACGAGGGAGGATGTAATGTACTACAAACCCCCTAATAACCACTGGAACATGAAGGCACAGTTATGTAAACAAATTAAGAAAATTTGTAAAATTAATAAGGTTGTTGTCATGGTGCATTCCAACGTCTCTAATATGAACGGGGTCCTACTTAGTGTAAGGGTTTAGCTGGGGTAGAATTTGTTAAGTGCAACTAAATAAAGGCATTAGGAAATCCAAGCGAGTTATGAACAGTCCTTGGCAATTTGGATTAAGGTATGCCTTTATAGAAACCTAAGGCATTCCGTACAGACATCAGTGGGACTACTCAAGGATAAAGGGGAAATATTTGCTTGGATACAGAGAATGTGAGTGAGGTATTTAATGAATATCCTGTTTCAATATTTATGAAGAAAGAAGATATGGAGCGTTAGGGCGTTTCGAAGTCAAGGAGGAGGAGGTGTTGGGCTCCTAGTGAGTAGTATTAAGACTATCAGACCAGAAGACATAAGAGTAGAATTATCGAATTTGGCCCATCGAGTCTGCCCGCCATTTAACCATGACAGATCCTTTGTTACCCCTCCTCAACCCCACTCCCTGGCCTGTTCCCCGTAACCTTTGATAGTTAAATGTGTCCCCAGAGCCTTATGGGGTTTACTCCAGTTTATTGAAGGGGGCAAGAGATGAGATTGCTGGGCCCTTGACCAGTAATGTTCTGTCCTCTGCGAGGTTCTGGGGGGCCGGCAAGGCGCTGATTTTGCAACGCTCTTTATGAAGGGAACAATGGAAAATCCTGGAAACTATGGACCGGTGGGTCTCACGTCAGATGGAGCGAAGTTGCTGAAACAGATTATTTGGGATGGGACTTCTGAGAATTTGGAAAACACGGCCTGATTAGGGAGACCAGCTTGGCTATGTATGGGGGTAGGTCGTGTCTTACCAAATTGATTGAGATTTTTTGACAAGATGACAAGAGTGATTGATGAGGGTAAGGCACTGGATGCTGTTTACATGGACTTTAGTAAGCCATTTGACAAAGTCTGCCATGGGAAGCTCATCCAGAAGAGAAGGATGCACGGGTTCTGCAGCGAATTCGCTGTTTGAATTCAGAACTAGCTTGTGCATTGATGGCAGGTGGTTGCGGCTGAAGAGACTTATTCGAACTGGTGGTCTGAAATTAGTGGAGCTCCGCAGACATCTGCGCCGGAAACTCTGCTGTTTGTGTTGTTTATAAATGATCTGCATGAAAATGCAGAGGAGTCAGTTAGTACATCTGTGGATCATACTAAGACAGGTGGAATTGTCGATCGCGTAGAAGACTGGCAACAAATACAACGTGATATAGAACAGTTACAGATGTGGGCTGAGAAGTAGCATATGGAATTTAACCTAGATAAATATGAGGTGTTGCACTTCGGTAAGGCAAAATGCAAGGAGACAGTACACTATTAATAGCAAGATCCTTAACAGAATTGCTGAGCAGAGAGATCTGTGATCCAAATTCATAGCTCCTTGAAAGTGGCTACACAGGTCGATAAGGTGGTTAAGAAGGCTCATGGGATGTTTGTCTAAATTCGTCGAGGCACTGAGCTCAAAAGTTAGGAGATTATACTGCAACTTTACAAAACTCTAGTAAGGCCACATCTGGAGAACTGGTACATTTCTGATCACTCCACTAGAGAAAGGATGTCGAGGCTTTGGAGAGGGTGCATAAGAGGTTTACAAGGATGCTGCCCTGTAGAGAGGGATGAGCTATCACGAGAAGCTGGATAAATGGGCTGTTCACTGGAACTCAAAGTTGAGGAGAGATCTGATAGAGGTTTAAAATATTATGAGTGACTTAAGTAGAGTTTACATGGGTTATCAATTTCCCTGGATTGAAATGTCTCATACCAGAGGGCATGCATTGAAGGCAGGAGGGGGTAGCTTCATGGAAGATGTGAGGGGTAAGATTCTTTATTCAGAGAATGTGCTGCTTGGTATGGAGGTAGAGGCAAAGACATCAGAAGTTTTTAACAGACTTCTGGATAGGCACATTGATGTAAGGAAGATTGGGGGATATGGACATGGTGTAGGTTGAGAGATTAGTGATTGGGTGCTTTGATTTGCTTCTTAGGTGCTTTGGCACTGCATTGCGGGCCACATGGTCTGTTCCTGTGCTGTTCTGTTCTATTTTCTATGTGGACGAGTTCTCCAGGCCGTCCTGACTGAGTAATGACGTGATATTTTCCCTGATAGAAACGCCTCAAGCCCCCTTTAATCCCTCCCATTCTGTTGCGTCTAATTCAACGGACCCGCGGAATACCGATCTACCAGTCCTGCCGTCCTGTAAACAAGTCCAATGGCGACAGTAACTCATCTGCCTGTCCACCAATAATTATTGTATTGAAATATTAGTCATATCACCATCAGCACATTATCATATCGTACTTAACCTTTTGATTCCGCACTCTCGCCACTCCTTACTCCCTCCCCTCTCCCCCTTTAACTCCACTTCTCTCTCTCTCCTATTCCACTCCCACACTGTCTACCTCTCTCACTCACCCTCTCACCATCATTCACTCCCTTTCTCTCACAATCTCCTCCTCTAACTCACCTTCTGTCCCTTCTCTGTCCTCTGCTATCTCCCCCTCCTGCCCTCTCACTCTCTACTCCTCTCCCTCCCTCTCCTCACCTCTCACTCTCTACTCCTTCTATCCCTCTCCTCACCTCTCCCTGGCTCTTTCTCTCTCGCTTCCCCTTCTCTCTCCCTCTACCTGCCCCAAATAGTGAAACTGATCTGCAACTTTCCCCTCTCCAACTTCAACACCCACACCCGGGCCTTCCCCTCCCCCTGCTCACCCCTGACCATCCACATCTCTGTGCTCCTTCCCCTCACTCTCACCTGTACATCCACATCATTTAAAAGTTTACTGGCAACTGTGACTGGGAATAGTGCAGGTTCCAGATATCTGATAAATTTCTTATTCTGGAATGTCGTAGTTGGGAATGCCACGGGCTGATTTGTTTAAAGGCATCGTGAAAAATACTTATTAAAACAGTAGCAGTTCAAGTTTTTAATCGCATTGTCCTGCAGCAGAAATGGGTAAATACAATATTGAAGTGACATTTTTCACACCCACATGAGGGTGAATTGTCAATCTGGTCCGATTTGATTTCAGCAGAAAGGCCGCTCCCTGTTCTGAGGAATGTGCACGGAGAGGAAGCTGCTTACATAGAGATCCTGAGCTCAGAGTCAAACAGAAAAACAACCCGCATCTTCCAACTCAATGATCTGGCCTCTTCCTCATTCCTTTCCAATTCCACTGAGGGGCCTTGGCCCGAAACATCGATTTATTGTTGAGATCCATAGATGCTGCCGGACCTGCTGAGTTCCTCTAGCATCTTGCGTTACCATGGTTACGAAAGATCGGCGAGTGGGAGCGTGTGGGGCGGTGGGCAAGGTAGTGTGAAGCTACTTCAAAACTCATCTATGTTGTTGGAATATTTTTGGGGGGGAATTAGGTGTGAATAATTCAACTTCTGATATTTATTTTGGACCATTATTTAATCAGCCCGTTGTCTGTATTTTGCATCGGAGACCAAGGAGTCACAGAGTCATAGAAAAATAGAGCACAGAAACAGGCCCTTCGGCCGAGGAATTTAAACTGCCTGATCTCGTCAGCCTGCGCCAGGGCCAAAGCCCACTATACACTGACTATCCAAATGATTAATCCTATCGACCCAGCGCCGGAGACATAGCCCACCATACCCCTACCATCCAAACGACCAGTTAAACAGTGATATCGTCTTCACATGCACTACTTTTGTTGGCCGCTCATTCCACGGCCCTCTGAGTGAAGATGTTTCCGCTCATGTTCCTCTTAAACTTTTCATCTTTCACCCTTCCCCCATGCCCTCTGGTTGCAGTCCCACTCACCCTAAGCGGAAAAAAAAGCTTGCTTACACTTACCCTACCGATATGCTTCATAATTTTGTATACCTCGATCAAATCTCCTCTCAATCTACCAACCTATTACATCTGTCCTTATGACTCTGGTCATCCAGACCCGGCAACATCCTGGTAAAATTTCCCAGTGCTCCTACAACCTTATTCACATCTTTACTGCAGGTAGGTGACCAATCCTTCACACTGTACTCCAAAGTCTTACACAAATTCAACATCACACCCCATCTACAGTCCTCAATACATGGACTTATGAAGGCGAATGTTTGAAAATGTTTTCTTTACAACTCTGTCTACCTGCCACGCTACATTCTGTGAATTATGGAACTGTGACCCCAGATCCCTTTGTTCTTCCACACTCCTCAGTACCCTATCGTACACTGTTTCAGTCCTACCCTGGCTGTTCCTACCAAAGTGCAACACCTCGCACTTGTCTGCGTTAAATTACGTTTGGGGTTTTTTAGCCTTTTTTTGCAGCTGGTCCGATTCCCGCTGTAAGTTATGATAACCTTCCTCGCTGTCCACTACACCCCCAATCTTGGCGTTATCTGCAAATCTGCTGATCCAGTTAACTACATTATCATGTAGATTGCTTCTTTCGATGACAAAGAACAACCCAGCCAGCACTGTTCTCTGCAACATTTCACTAGCCACAGGTCTCCAGTCAGAGAGGGAACATCTACTGATGCTTTCTGGTTTCTCCCACCAGGACAATGTCTTATCCAGTTTATTGAATGCCGAGTGACTGGACCTTCTTGACTATCCTCCCATGCGAGACCTTGGCAATTCCCTTCTAAAGTCCATGAAGACCATACCACTGACTTGTCTTCATCAACTTTCATGATAATACCTTCAAAAAAAATATCTATAGGATTGCTAAGACAGGACCAACTACGTACGAAGCCATGCTGACTATCCATAATCAGTCAAATATTCATATATCCTATCTCTTAGAGTAGCTCCCAATATCTTTCCCACTACTGATATCAGACTCACCTTCCTATGAAACTCTCACAGAGTTTTAGGCCCTTTCTGAAACAGAGGAATAACATTAGTTATTTTCCAACCCTGAACTACCTCACCCGTTGCTCAGGATTAATGATTTAAATATCTATTCCAGGCCCCCTGCAATTTCTGTACTTGCCTCCCACAGTCTGACGAAGGACCTTATCAGGCCCTGGGGATTTAGCCTCCCCAATTTGCTTGAATAAAGCAAACACCTCCTCTCCAATCTGCATAGGATCCAGGACCTCAGTACTTATACAGACTCTGTATCCGTCTCCTGAGTAAATACAGATGCAGAAAATCCATCTCTTCCATCTCGTCATCTCCCCCACCTCCTTTGGCTCCATGTATGGTTTACTGTTCTGATCTTTCAGAGGACCAATATTGTCCATTGCAATCCTTTTATTCTAATCTGTATAATCCGTTAGTAATGGTCTTCACCCAAAGCATTCATTCAGCACACTTGATTTATTTCTAAGTGTTACCTTGCATTTCGTAAACTCAATAATTGCCTATCTGCCTATACCTACTATGGAACTCCTTTTATCTCGTAACCAGAGATGCAATATCTCTAAAAAAAAGGTTCCCTAAAGAAGTTATCCTTGCCTTTTATTGTGACAGGCACATACAAATATTACACGCTCAAAATTTCACCGTTGAAGGTCGCTCACTTATTAGAACGCCTCTGCCAGAACACAGCCCGTCCCATTCCACAGTGGCCAGGTCATTTCTGATGCCATAAAAATTGTCCTTTCCAAATTTTAATCTCAACCCACGCACATACCCTTTTCCATATTTCCTTTGAATCTGGTGGCATTGTGATCACGAAATGCAAAGAGTACCCCTACACACCCCTCTTTCTTTGCCGCCCATCTCACTCATTCCTCTCTCCTATGCTTCCCGGATACTCACTGTTCTTGCTCACTGCACTTCGCTCTCACCCCTCCCACTCGCCTCCTCGTGCACACCCCTTCCTCTCTCTCACCCAACCCTCCTCACACCCCTCTCCATCATCGTCTCTCCCATTCTGCTGAACCGTCTCCCTCCACTCTCTCCCTTCTCCCCTTTTTCCACCTTTCTCTCTCCTATCCTTCTTACCCGTGACTCACCCTCTCTCCAACTCTTTCTCATCTCTCCCAGCCGCGCTCGCTACCCCTCTCACTTACCCTCCCCCGATGCCTCACACCCTTCCTCTCAAACTCTCCCTCTCTCTCCGCCCTCGATCTGTCCCTTCCTTTCTCTCCCCTTTCCCTCCAGCTGTTTTACTGCCCCCTCTTTCTCTGCCTTCCCCCTCTCTCTCGCCCTCTCCATGTCTCCAATCTCCTTAACACTTTCCCACTCCGCCCGCTCTCGACGCAACTTCATCTCCCCCCTCTCCAACTTCCACACACTCCTCCTGCCCCTCCTCCGCCTGCTCACTCTTCAAACCTCACTCTCCTCCTTTCCACCAGCCTCTCCCTCCCCCTCACCCTCACGGTTACAGCAAACATCTAAAAACTACTGGCAACGGTAACTGGGAACACAGCCAAGTTAATGTTGCGCTCAGGAATGTCACGGACTGATTATTTGCAGGAATCCTGAAAATACTTGTAGAATAATTGCAGATGATGCGAGTCCGAGGGGAACATGAAATGCTGGAAACTTGCAGCAAACACTCGCAGCTCTGTAACGTGTAATGTTGCAGGTTAGAGACCCCAGGTAAATTTATTAAAGGCACATTAATGGTTCTATCGGTCTTCCCAGCAGCAGAAATGGTTAAATACATTATAAAAGTAAATGATTTCACACCTGAATGACAGTGAATTGTCGAACCGGTCGGATTTGATTTCAGCAGAAAGGCCGGTCCCTGTTCCGAGGAATGTTCGGGTCCAGCAGATGCTTCCACACAGACCCTGAGCTCCGAGTTTCACAGAACAACAACCCGCATCTTCCAAATCAATCTATGATCTGAGCTATTCACCCTTCCTTTCCAGTTCCACTGAAGGGTTTGGCCCGAAAGCTCGACTTATTTCTCCGTTCCATAGATGTAGCCGGTCCTGCTGAGTTCCTCCAGCATTTAGTGTGTTACCATGGTTACGACAGACCAACGCGTGGGGCAGAGAGAAAGGGCAGCTTGAAAAGTCTGCAGAACATATCCTTCTTGTTAGAATTTTATTGGGGAATTAAGCTGTGAAAAATTAAACTTCTGAAAATTATTTCTGATCTTCGTTTAATCAACCCGTTGTCTCTGTTCTGCATCAGAGATCAAGGTGACATGGAAAAGTACAGCACAAAAACAGGCCTTTCGGCTGAGCCACTTAAACTGCCTAATCCCTTCGAGCTGTACCGGGGCCAAAGCCCTCCGCACCCCTCCCATCCAAACTATCTCTTAATGGTTGAAATCGAACTGGTGTGTAACATGTGCAGCCGGCAGCTCGTTCCGCACTCTCACGACCCTCTGAGTAAAGAAGTTTCCCCTCATGTTCCCCTTAAACTTTTCATCTTCAACCCTTAACCCATGACCTCTGGTTGTAGCTCCACCCAACCTCAGTGGAAAACAACTGCTGGCGTTTACCCGATCTATACCCCTCAGAATTCTTTCTACTTCTGTCATATCTCCGCTCGATCCACTTAGTTCAAAGGAATAAAGTTCAAACCTATTCAATCTTTCCTTACAAATTATTTTTTCTAAAATTTGCTTTTTAAATTTAAAAACAGCAGAAGTCTGCAGATGACGCGAGTTTGGAGTAAAAATGAAATGCTGGAAACTCGCTGGAGACAGGGCAGCAACTATGACTGGTGAAGTTGCGTGTTCGAGACCCCAGGTAGTTTACTTTGAATCACGTTAAAGATCCGGTCACTCTTCCCTGGAGCAGAAATGGTTAAATACAATGTTAAAGATCCGGTCACTCTCCCCTGGAGCAGAAATGGTTAAATACAATGTTAAAGATCCGGTCACTCTTCCCTGGAGCAGAAATGGTTAAATACAGTGTTAAAGCGATGTTGTTCACACCGGAATGAGAGTGAATCGTCGAACCGATAGGATTTGATTTCAGCAGAAAGGCCGCTCCCCGTTCTGAGGAATGCGGGCGGACAGGCCGCTGCTAACGCACATACCTGAGCTCCGAGTCTCTCAGAACAACAACCCGAAGCGTCTGAATCAATCAATAATCCGGCCTCTTCCCAGATTGGCGAGAGGGAGCGTTTGGTGTAGGGGGCGGGGCAGCTTCAACGACCTCAAAAACTTATTCAAAAATATCCGCGAATATACTTGGCGAATTTAGGAGTGAATAATACAACTTCTGATATTTACTTCGGATCTTTGTCTAATCAACCCGTGGACTGTTATGAATCAGTGACCAAGGAGTCACAGAGTCACAGAGTTAAAGTGTCAGGGGAAAGTATAGCACAGAAACAGGCCCTTCGGCCGAGCTATTTAAACTGCCTGCTCCCATCGACCTGCACCGGGGCGGTATCTACCACACCCCCACCTTCTAAACTATCTCCTAAACGTTGAAATCCAGTTCGCATGCGCCACTGGTGCTGGTAGCTCGTTCCACGTTCTCACGACCCACCGAGTGAAGAAGTTTCACCTCATGTCCCCTTCTGTTTCTTCAGCTTTCACCCTTCACCCATCACCTCCGGTTGTGTTCCTACCGACATTATTGGAAAACCCTGCCTGCATTTACCCTGTCTATACCCCTCATAACGTTGTATACCACTATGAAATCTCCTCCCAATCTTCTATATTCTAAAGAACCAGTTTTAATCCATTAAATCTTTCCTCATATCTCAGGTTTTCCAGACCTGGCCAAATCTTTGTAAACTTCCTCTGCCCTCTTTCAACCTTACGTACACTTTCCGTGTGAGTAGCTGGCCAAAGCTGCGCTCAACCCTTCAAGACTCCAACAGTGTCTTGTATAACTTCAGCTTAACATCCCATCTCGCTGCGGTCAGTACTTCGGCCTACGTGCCAGATGCCTGCTTTACGACCCCATTAATCCGTGACGCCATTTTGCCACCGGGTCCACATTCCGCTGCAAGCCGTTGTAGTATTCCTTGCTGTCGAACGCACTTCTAAGTTTGGCGTCATCGGTAAATGTCCTGATGCATTTAACCACATTATGGTTCAGATCGTTGATATCGATGAAAACAGCAGAGGACGATCCCTGATTTATCCCCCTAATTTGCCTCAAGGCAGCAAACAACTCCTTTGTAATTTGTATTGTCCTTGGAGTTGGTGCTGTTTTGCCTTACCTCTATAGACTCTCTCGGCGTCTCCCAAGTAATTACAGATGCACATTAAATGCATCTTTTTGGCTGCACACACGGTTTACCATTCTGATCTCCCAGAGGACCAGGTCAGTCTCCTGCAGTCCCTCAGCTCTTAACATTTCAGCAGCACCCTTGAGGAATCTTCTTCACCTTCTCTGCTAAGGTGACATCATCCCTTCTTTTGATCCTTCTGCTTTCTGTTGTAAGTGTTCTCTTTCATTTCATACGGTCCTTACGCACCTCGTTGCACGAGGGGTTTCCTGCGGTTCTCCATCTCCGGCACCCTCTCTGGCACCCTGCCCCACGTCAACACACCGGAGTCTCCTGCGCCCTCTGCTGGTGACTAAAACGTGCCCGACGGTTAATCCATTCGTCAGGAGAACCACCAGGAATGGGATTACCGAGGTGAGGATGCAATTAAATAAATTCATTGGCATCGTGAAAGATAACGACAACTAATATACAGATGACAAACAAATAAATGGAGTAAACATCATTGTATAATACTGCGAAAAACGAAAATGCCAGTAAATGTTCCTTAACCAGTTGATCACTGTCACTGTCCCCAGATTCATAGCCGTGACTTCGTGGTGCAATATTTTATTTTAGATTTTTTTGGCAACAAATGGCCACAGATCCATCAAAGGTGATGGAGACCATATACCAGACCCAACGAAAAGGAACAGCGTGGATGTTAAACATCGGTGTACACTCAGACCTGAAGAAAATTTCGATTGGCACGTAAGTATTCGGAATCCTGCTCAATATCTGGTCCAGGACAACGATCAGCAGATCTGCCGCTTCCAATGCAACCAGTTAGCGAGTGAGAACTCCGGAGAGAATTCAATAAAAGGGTCTGGGGGTTGTGCAGGATACCCTAAAGTGTAACCTCCAAGGTAGGGGAGCCTTGGACAAGAGGGCACGACTTCAGCATTGAAGGAAGTCCATTTACAACAGAGATGCAGAGACCTTACTGTCGTCAGACTGGAAAATCTGTGGAATTTGTTGCCAAGTGGTTGGGTGTGATTAGTCAAGTCATCAAGGGCTAGGGGAGAAGGCAGATGAGTGAGGATCACCGTATGAACTGGATCAGCCCATGATTGCATGGCGGGACAGATTCGATGTGCCGCATGGCCTTCTTCTGCTCCTATATGTTATGGTCTTATGGTCATATGGATCCACAGTTAAATCAGCGCAAGATTAAAACCGTCACGAGGTCATTGCGAAGAGCATAAAAAAAAACTTTGTGGTTACACATCAGGAAACGTTTTCCTTTAATTTCATGAGGCGCAATGTATAAGAACAGAGATATGTTATTACAAATGCGCTTGGCTCGCTTCAGCTTCGATTGAAACGCTCGTCGCAGCTTTCGACAACGCATAAATGTGCTGAAGAGTCTCAACAGCCTGTTCCTGAATGGAAAGTTTCATAATAGGGACACACAGAAAGATTCAATATCACACGTATCCGGATGCATCTGAACACAGAAAACTGGAGAGTTGCGGAACCACATCAGCTCGGTAAAGCAGCCACCATAATGAAAGGCCAATCACGCCATTAATTCTCTTTGCCCTACCATTCTGACCGCCGCCATCCTTCGGACCGATGATACAAAAGCCTGAAAGCCCCTGGCACCGGGTTCAGTTAAAAAAAATATCTGTCATTTCTGATAAGACAACTAAATGTTTCCATAGGCCGATCAGATTAAATCTTTGCCACACAATCTCCCTCGTTATCATCTTGCACCTATTTGTTTACATGCATATTACCTGCTCTGTAAATGTTACAATTTATTATTGTTATTTATTACTGCGTCCGGTACTCCCGATGTGGCCTTTTGTATATTGGCGAGACCCGACGCAGACTGGGAGACTGCTTTGCTGAACACCTACGCTCTGTCCGCCAGAGAAAGCAGGATCTCCCAGTGGCCACACATTTTAATTCCACATCCCATTCCCATTCTGACATGTCTATCCACGGCCTCCTCTACTGTAAAGATGAAGCCACACTCAGGTTGGAGGAACAACACCTTATATTCCGTCTGGGTAGCCTCCAACCTGATGGCATGAACATCGACTTCTCTAACTTCCGCTAAGGCCCCACCTCCCCTTTGTACCCCATCTGTTACTTATTTTTTATGCACGCATTCTTTCTTTCACTCTCCTTTTTCTCCCTCTGTCCCTCTGAGTATATTTCTTGCCCATCCTCTGGGTCCCGCCCCCCTTGTCTTTCTTCCCGGACCTCCTGTCCCGTGATCCTCTCGTATCCCCTTTTGCCTATCACCTGTCCAGCTCTTGGCTCTATCCCTCCCCCTCCTATCATTTTGGATCTCCCCCTCCCCCTCCAACTTTCAAATCCCTTACTCACTCTTCCTTCAGTTAGTCCTGACGAAGGGTCTCGGCCTGAAACGTCGACTGCACCTCTTCCTACAGATGCTGCCTGGCCTGTTGCGTTCACCAGACACTTTGATGTGTGTTGCTTGAATTTCCAGCATCTGCAGAATTCCTGTTGTTTATTGTTATTTATTGATCTTATTTTAACCAATAACCGAAAAGATTCGTCTGTTATTAACCGACTCCGCATTGGATTAAACCTGATAACGGTCACGCTTGAAATTCAGCTTATGCAAGGCACGGGAGTGAGGCCGGGGGAACTATAGCTGGAAAAGATAGATAATGGTGAAACAACTGTCAAAACACCTCTTCCTTTACCCATCTGCAGGCCTTTGAAATAGTCGTGCCGGGTGCGACACTCTGTCACATGCAAATCTCGCGATTTATCGGTCCTCGGAGTCCCCTTCTGGCCAAGTTGAGGCAAAACATGCGAGAGCAACTGCACCCTGTATTCTGGATTGGCATTCTCATCTCCGCAACACGAACATCGAATTTGCAAACTTCCGTCCAAACTGGGATTGCAAGGAGCTTCTGGAATTCTTAATAGTCACTGCGATAACCGGGACAAGAGCTTATTTCCGGTTTTCATCTATGAACCAGTTAGCAGTGAATAACTCAGATAAAGATCACTGTTGATTAGGCAATTTCGTAAGTGGTGCGGGAAAAGTGCTCGGTGGGGCATCAAGTACAAACACCGCAGAACTTCCATTAAATGTCAGAATCAGAATCCGGTTAATTTGCACCGGCATGTGCCCTGCAATCTGTTACCTTAGCAGCAGCAGTTCAATAATAGAGAGGGAAAAAATATACACAGCAGTTCAATAATACAGAAGAAAAAGTAAAATAAAAATCAATAAGTAAATTAATCACAGTATATGGGCATTGAATAGATTAATAAAGTACAAAAACAGATATTTAAGAAGTGAGGCAGTTTCATGGGTTTAATGTCCATTGAGGAATCGGACGGCAGAGGGGTAGCGGTGTCCGCAATAGTGACCCATTGAAACGGGCGGGAGCAAAGGATTCTGGGAATGCCTAGGGTGGAGCACCGCGGGAGGAGTGTGGGACTGACGTCACAGAAGGAGAGTCAGGGGCGGAGCGTGCAGCGGCTACGTATTACCCAGACATGTGTTTTTTATTTTGAGCAATGGAGAGCATGTCGGTAGGGTTAGCATTTTGCTCTGGATGTCGGATGCAGGAATTCTAGGAATCTTCCAGTCCCCCAGAAGGCCACTTCTGCGCCAGGTGCACTGAGATGCAGCTCCTGAGAGGCAATGTTAGGGATGATGACCTACAGCTTATTAGACAGAGTGACCAGGAGATAGAGAGGAGCTACAGGGAATTAGTCACCCCGAGGCTGCGGGAGTTAGATAAGTGGGTAACGGTTAGCGGAGCGAGGGAAAGAGCTCAGATAGTCGAGAGAACCCTTGTGACCATTCTCCTCACTAATCATTATCTCGTTTTTGGATGCGGTTCCGGGGAATGACTGACAGAGCACGATCACAGCGATCGGGTCTGTGTTACTGAGCGCGGTTCCGTGGTGCAGAAGGGAAAGAGGAAGATGAGGAATGCGGTAGTCATAGTGAGGGGAACAGACAGGAGTTTCTGTCAGCCTGATAGAGACACCCGCATGGTGTGTTGACTCCCATGTGCCAGGGTACGGGATGTCTCGGATCGCGTGCAGCAGAGTATTCTGAAGGGAGGGGGTAAACTGCCAGAAGTCTTGGTACACGTTGGTACCAATGACAGAGGGAGAAAAAGGGAGGAGGTCCTGAAGAGGGAATTCAGAAGTTGGTTAGGAAGCTGAAAAGCAGGAGCTGCACGTTAGTAAACTCGAGATTGCTGCCTGTGCCTGGTGCTAACGAGCGCAAGAATAGCAGATCAGGCATATTAACGAGTAGCTGAGACTGGTTTAGGGAGCAGGGCTTCGGGTTCCTGGAACACCGGGCCATCTTCTGCGGGAGGTACAACCTGTACGAAAAGGAAAAATTACAGCTGAACGCAAAGGGGTCCAACACCCGAGCCGGCACATTTAATATAGCTGGGTTGGAACTAATTTGGCAGGTGGATGGGAACCGGAGTGATCGGCCTTAGGAAGGGGAAAACAGAAATAAATCACAGATAGCGTGCAACAGAGATGATAGAAAGGAAAGACAGCAGATGAGACATAATCACAGCCAGTGGGATGAGTTACAGGGCAATGGAGGCGTGGTGCAGTTGAAACAGAAAGCAACAAATACTGGACTGAAAGTGTTGCAGTTGAATACACTCAGCATAAGAAATAAAACGGACGATACTTAAATTCAACTGCAGATTGTCAAGTACGTCGTTGTGGCCACCTCTGAAACTTGGCTGAAGGATGCCTGCCATTGGGAGATGAAAGTCCAAGGATATACGGTGTATCGGAAAGATAGGTCAGTAGGCAGAATGGGTGGTGTGGCTCTGTGTATAGGGAAGGATGACACAGGAGCAGAAGGTTTAGAATCTCTATGGGTTGAGTTAAGAAATGGCAGGGCTAAAGGAACCCGAATTGCAGTTCCATACATCCTCCAAACAGCAGCCCGGATGTGGATTACAAATTACAGCAGGAGATAGAAAAGGCGTATCAAGAGGGCAATGTCATGATAATCGTTGGGGATTTTAACATGAAAGTGGATTGGGAAAACCAGGCCATTACTGGATCTCAGGAAAGAGAAATTGAAGAATGTCTACAAGATGGCTTTTTAGAACAGCTTGTTGTTGAACCCAATACGAGGTCGGCAGTGCTGGATTGGGTGTCGTGCAATGGAGGCAATAAAAATCTTAAAGTTAAGGAACCATAAAGGAACAGTGGTCACCATATGATCGCGTTCACTTTGAAATTTGGCATGAGAGGGGAACTGGCCAAGGTTGACTGGAGAGGGGCACTAGCAGGAAGGACAGCAGAGCACCAATGGCTGGAGTTTCTGCGAAAAATGAGGGAAGTGCAAGTCAGATATATTCGAAATAAGAAGAAATTTTCGAATGGAAGAAGGACACTACCGTTGCTGACAAGTAAATTCAGAGATAAAACAAAAGCAAAAGAGAGGGCATAAAAGGAAGCCAAATCTAGTGGAAAATAGATGATTGGGAAGCTTTTAAAAACTTGCAGAAGAAAACTAAGGAGGTCATTAGGAAGGAAAAGATGAAATATGAAAGGAAGCTGGCGACTTATATCAAAGAAGATACTTAAACATTTTTAACTGTTTAAAAAGGAAAGGAAAATTGAGGGTAGATAGAGGACGAATAGAAAATGACGCTGGAGATATTGTAATGAGAGACACAGAGTCGGCAGAGGACCTGAATGCGAATTTTGTATCAGTCTTCACAGTGGAAGACATATGCTGTATACTGGACATTGAAGAGTATCAGGGAGGTGAAGTATCTGCAGTGACAATTATGACTGAGAAGATGCTCAGGAAGCTTAATCGTCTGAGGATGGATAAATCTCCTGGACCTGATGGAATGCACCCTCGGGTTCTGAAGGAAATAGCTGGAGAGATTGCGGAGGCATTAACAATGATCTTTCAAAAATCGGATAACTGGAAAATTGCAAATGTTACTCTGCTATTTACCAAGGGCAGGAGGCAGCAGAAATGAAACTATAGACCTTTTAGCCTGACATCAGTGGTTGGGAAGTTGTTAGAATCGATTGTTAGGGATCAGATTACTGAATACATGGGGGCACATGACAAGACAGACCAAAGTTAGCATGGTTTGGAATGGAATGGAAATCCTGCCCCACTAACCTAATGCAATTCCTTGAGGAAATTACAAGTAGGGCAGACAAAGGAGATGCAGTAGATGTGGTGTCCTTGGATTTTTACAAGACCTTTGGCAAGGAGCCGTACATGAGGCTGCTTAGCAAGATAAGAGCTCATGGAATTACAGAGGAGTTAGTAACATGGGTGGAGCATTGGCTGGTTGACAGAAAACAGAGAGTGGGAATAAAGGGATCCTATTCTGGCTGGCTGCCGGTTACCAGTGGAGTTCCACAGGGGTCGGTGTTGGGACGGTAACTTTTTATTATGTATGTCAATGATTTGGACTACATTATTAATGGATCTGCGGCTAAATTTACCTATGATACAAAGATAGGTGGAGGTGCGTGCAGTGTTGAGGAAACAGAGAGACTGCCGAGAGACTCAAGTAGTTTAGGGGAATGGGCAAAGAAGTGGCAAATGAAATACAATGTTGGAAAATGTATGGTCAAGCACTTTGGTGGAAGAAATAAACGGTCAAACTATTATTTAGATGGGGTAAGGATTCAAAATGAGACTTGGGTGTCCTTGTGCAAGATACGCTAAAGGTTCATCTCCAGGTTGAGTCGGTAGTGAAGAAGGGGAATGAAATTTATGAGGAAATTCTGGCAGCTCTTGCGCCGTATTCCCCGGAGTTCAGGAGAATGAGGGGGATCTCAGAGAAACATTCCAAATCTTAGAAGGTCTGAACAGATTATATATGGCAAAGTTATATTTCATGGTAGGAGATTCTAGGACCAGAGGGCACGACTTCAGGATTGAAGGGCATCCATTTAGAAAAGAGATGCGGAGAAATTACTTCAGTCAGCGGGTGGTAAATCTGTGGAATTTGTTGCCACGAGCGGCTGTGGAGTCCAAGTCATTGGGTGTATTTAAGGCAGAGATAGATAGGTTCTTGATTAAGCACAGCGTCACTGGGCAGGGGAGTGACGATGACGGGAAGAATTGAATCAGCTGATGATTAAA
Organism: Mobula birostris; assembly: GCF_030028105.1. Taxonomy (NCBI): domain Eukaryota; kingdom Metazoa; phylum Chordata; class Chondrichthyes; order Myliobatiformes; family Myliobatidae; genus Mobula; species Mobula birostris. The sequence continues at coordinate 24,644,671 of NC_092382.1, read as the reverse complement.
TGGCGGAGCAGACTCGATGGTTGAATGGCCTACTACTGCTCCTCTATCTTATGGTCTTATGACTTTCTACCTCACTGTTAACAATGCTACCAATTCAGTGCTTCTGCAAAACAATTGTCATTGTTGGTACAAATATAATGAATGCAGATACTCTGTCAATTCAAGCAGTTGCACCAATTGAATTATTTGCTTCATATCGATGCAAACTTTGAGTGTAGCTGGTTTACCACGTGACGGACTGCAATCAATTTTATGCTCACACAAAATGCTGGAGGAATTCACCGGGTCAGGTAGCATGAATCAAAATGAATAAACAGTTGACTTTTTGGGCTGCCACCCAGTTTCGGGATGGAGTGAAACGGGGGAAGATGCCAAAATAAGAAAGTTGGGAGGAGCTGGAAAGAACACAAGCTGGAAGGTAGTAGGTGAAACCACATTCGTAGGATAGCGGGCGAAATGTGTCTGGGGTGATAATGGGAAATAAAGAACAAAGAGCTAGAGAAGAGGGAATCTCATAGGAGAGAGTGGATCATGGGAGAGAGGGAAGCAGGAGAGGACCGGAGGGAGGTGACTGGCAGGTGAGGAGAAGAGTAGGAGGCCAGAGTGGTGAAATGAAGAAGAGGGACATGGGAGAGGCTAAACACTGGAAGTTTCAGTTATCTGTGTTCATGCCATAAGATTGGAGGTTCCATAGGGAGAATACGTTTGCAGGTTACTCCTCCAACCTGAGAGTCGGTTAATGTGGCAGAAAAGGGGGCAATGGGGCGACATTTCGGACTGGGAATGGGGATTAGAATTGAAATGGTTGGCCAGTGGGAAATTCCGCTTTTTGATGTTGGAGCTAAGGTGCTCGACGAACCGTTAATTAATTTGAAGATGGCGTCCCTGCATGAAACGTCGACTCTTCATTCATCTGCATAGATGCTGCCTTAACTATTGAGTTCTTCCAGCTTTTTGTGTGTGTTGTGATTATTGTGAATAACGGATTGCGTGCGTTCCCTACCTCGTAAGCCTGGATGCGATATCAGCTTATGGCTGTTCACTATATTACAGGAACGTACAAACAACTTTTTTTATATATTTCTATTGAAAGATCTATAACAGAGACAATTTCCAGAGTGAAACAGAGCAGCCCCGTCACAATATCAATTGGTCTATGATGACAAAGTCTGTGGAGACTGGGAATGGACAAGATCAACAATAAGAATCATGAAACGGAGAGGTGAGCCTGAGAGTGTTTCTCAGCAACATTTACTGACTTCCCGAATCGTCGTTTCTTCATCTGTGAGATTTTGCAATTTCGTGTGAAGCTCTCCATACCTCATCACGTTTGGGATTTTACTTGAATGATATAATGCTTATTTTTACCCCACTGTTGGAAGACACGTCAGCCTTGTGTAGTATTGAATATTCTGTGTGCCGGAGCGAGTATAAATGAATGAGCGTGGAGATTCATCAGCTCAGAGTTTCTTCAGCGAGATCGCGGGCAGCTGGAAGACAGGCTGAATCTCACACAGAATGCTTGAAACGCTTTACCGCGTGAGAAAGATATATTACTTGATTGTTGCCGTTATCGGTGTCCCTGGTAAGAACAGACGCGAACTAACATTTGCTGTTCAATGTGCGCGGCTTTTGGACTCGTTCAGTTACCGACAGCGGTGAGATGCCGGTGTATCAGTGAGTGCGGTGCAGACATTGTGACAAAACCCTTGTGACCGGTCAGAAGTTCCCTTGCAGTTTAATCAGTAGATTCGGCTGGAAAAAAAAATGAAAAAGATGTAGAGTGGAAGATCGGGGAGATGGATATATATTGTGGATCCATGGCAAGCTGTTTTGATTTATCACTACAAAGTAAACTCCGATAATCCTGCGCGCTCGGCACCTTTAAGGGCTACTTGGTGTTTTTCCCCCGCATTAATAGTTCAAGATGCTTTAATTTCAAATTTAAAGGAATTGTTTGAAAAAAATACTGCGAGTTTGAAGGGAACGCGGTAAGCGAAACCCCGGTGAGATTCACTTGTGTGTTCGATCTCAGACCATCGGGAGTTTCAAAAATTCAAATAAGCGTCGGTGTGCGTTTCAGTTTACAAGGTTTGTTTCCACGCCATATTATCCGTGAAGAGAGGGTTAGCCAACCCAGCGATGTCCGTTAGTTGCCTGACGCTGAAGAGTACATGGGATACTCCTCTCCGGAACAATAAAGATCGATCCATTTAGAATAATACTTTTGTAATTTGGAGCAGGTCAGGAAGAATGTGCAAAGCAAAAAAAAAAAAAAAAAATGGGAACTTCCAGATCCGATCTCATCACATAGTGTGAAGGAACCGCGGCCAAGGGCAGTTGCAGAATTTAAAAGCAGCGAGCCCAGCTGAGCCCGTGTGGCCGGGTGACAAAGGGGAAGTCGGGGGGGAGATGAACGCTTGCGAACAGAGGAAGTAAATCTGCCTGGAACTTTGAACATTGTAAATGGACAAGGCCCGAGGCAGCGGGGCTGGGCGACATGCGAAGAGAGCCGGAAGATAGCTGATGGGATCGCGGGAATCACAATCGCGGTGAAAGTTGCCGAGGCATTCAAACTTTACACATCGGCCGAAAAGTGCCCTTTGCGATCAGTTGACAATGCCTCCTTCCCAAATCCCGCTTCTCTTTCGGCACCGAGGGCCGTAACCTTTCTCCCTGCTTGCGCGCCTTTGAGGCGTCTGCGAAACCCGATTTACACCTTCCAAACCTCCAGTAATGAGCGCCCGCAAAGTTTGATTGTCCTCTCTTTACAGCTTATCTCGGCACAGAGACACACAGAGCGGTGAGAGAGTAATTCATTCAATCTTTCTGCTTTCCTCCCCCCCCCCCCAGTGAATTTACTGGCGATTGTGATCCTGTCCCGGGGAAAGTGCGGCCTCTCCACCTGCACCACTCGCTACCTGGTGGCCATGGCGACGGCCGATCTACTAACCATCGTGTTTGCTGTGATATTGTGGCGGGTCAGTTATTATTACTTCCCTCGGACTTTCCTCGACATCACCCCCGTGTGCAGTGTGATCGTTCTCCTGGGAGAGGCAGCCACAGACTGTTCTGTCTGGTTCACGGTCAGCTTCACGTTTGATCGGTTTGTCGCCATCTGTTGTCAGAAATGGAGAGCAAAGTATTGCACCGGGAAAACTGCGTCTGTGGTTCTGATAACAACCGGCGTTCTGTTCTGTTTGAATAATGTTCCCTACTTCTTCATATTGCAGCCTGTGACAGTGATTGACAATATACCCTGGGACTGCGTTCCAAAGCCGAGCTGCTTTTCGGATCCCGGGTGGCTGGGATATGACTGTTTCACTACCGCTCTAAATCCATTACTCCCGTTCGTGTTAATACTACTGCTCAACGCTCTGACAGTCAGGCACATTTTGGTGACTAGTCGCGTCCGTAAGGGGCTGAGGGGTCAGAGCAAGGCGGAAAACCGCAGTGACCCGGAGATGGAGAGCAGGAGGAGGTCTGTGATCTTACTTCTCACCATCTCCGGAAGCTTCATCACTCTGTGGTCAGTAAAAGTTTCTGAAGTCCTTTCCGGATTGGGTAAAAATAATTACAATGATTCGGAATACATTTTCCAGCACACCGGATACATGCTGATGATATTAAGTTGCTGCACAAACACTTTAATTTATGGGGTAACTCAGTCCAAGTTCAGAGAGCAGTTCATCAGCGCAGCGAAATATCCGCTCACGTCAATTATTCAAATAATTAATAAACACAATATCTAAGCTCTTCTCAGAGGGGGTTGTGGTGATTTCCATCTTAACACTGCAGAACTGACACCGGAGAACATGGCAGCGGGGAGAATAAAACTGGTTTAGAGCCGGAGAGAGGCCCAAGACGGGAAAATACACATTCACACCTTCAGCCCGCGACATCCGCCTCCTATCAATTATTGAACTCACCCGACCTTTTATGTTTATTCACCCACCATATTCCGGCTCCTGTCACCGCCACACCCCTTTCGGTAATGATAAAGCGGGAGAGGATCCGGGGACAATCAAGTCCTAATCGGCAAAATTGCATCTCATTTGTTACGTTAGTCTTTTGCATCAGAATGAAATGGAAAAGAAAGTCAACAGTCTGCAAGAATTTACAGTAAACCTCGCACTTGTCCTTCATGTTAGATACACCTGTCATAGGGAAATGATTAACACCGCAGAGCTCCGTGATTTGGTTCATAATTGTGCAAATTTCCATGGAGTAAGCAAATGTTTACTCTGCCGCAAGGAGAAGAAAATGGCACCTCGCTTCCTGATTTTTCTCTTCATAAATTTCCATCCGTACAAACTGCATGTTGAATCTCCCCTGTATTCTCCGCAGTACAGTCGCATGTTTAACGTTAATTTTAGCTTTTCTCAGTTAAAACTGGTATAACGTGAGGTATGGACACAGACAAAAAAATCATTTCTCAATTGTGATGAATTTTCGGCCTATTCTAGCGGTGTTATTATTGTTCTGCAGCTCTAACTGTCTAATGTTTCAGTGTACTGATTTTGGGATGATACCAGTCGTATATATTACAACTGGGAGGATTGTTCATGTATCGCAGACTTCCATTTTCCTGTTTCAAGTCGGCATATTTCAGGTGTTTTTCACTGACTGATTCCTGTGTGTTGTAAATGTCGGAATGGCTGCACCAATCAGGTAAATTGTCTTTGCATGTTTATCCTGTGATATTATATCCGGACGGGTATCATGTATCGCCCTATCTCTAATAATGGATCGGTCGTGATATAATTGTCAGACGTCGACTGAAAAACAGGATTAGGCGTATATTTATAGTAACCTGTCATGAGTTTACATCTTCAAGCGAGATCCTGGTGAATGATGCTTGCCACTAGATGGCGCCTGTGTAAGTGAACAGATTGAAGCAAATTGTTGCTGCATCCTGCAATGTGTTGGATAGTTTCAAACAGCATATTCTGCTTTACAGCCCGAGAGAGGCACAACACGGGAAAATACACTTCATCTTTAATTTGTTAGTTTTTTTTTAGTGTGCTTTTCTGTTATTTTTGTGTCAGCCACCTGGTCCTATATTGCCACAAGGAACCACTCAGTTTCTGGGAAGAGATCTCCACCTTTTATCCTGGCATCGGACGCTTCAGTGCTCCGGGTTGAGACCCGTTGCGTTTGTCAGCTGGAATCTGTCGCCCTCCGAGAGAAACTATCCTACGCACGTTTAAATTTCTGGCGTTGAAAAGGGCGGTGGTGGATAAGCTGAGTGACTACCTCTACGGGGCCAAGTCTGAGGTGAGGACGGACAACAGCCTCTAACTTATATCCTGACCTCGGCGAAATTAGATGCCACAGTTCGTTGGCGGCGTTCTCTGCCTATGATTTCAGCCTGAAGTACCGGCCGGGAAGCAGGGACATTGATGCTGATGCTTTGTCCCGTCGGGCGTATGAGGGACTGGTCGGGGACAAGGAGTGGGAGAGTGTTCCTGCCCCGGGGGTGGCAGTTACATATGTTCACATGAAATGTTTCGATTGGTGTCGTTCAGCACAGACAAGGTGGGACAAAAGGCAGTTTCCTGTCTGTACTCTTCTATGTTCAGTGGTACTGACGAATTAAGTTAATACATATCTTCATCGTTGTTTATAATGAAGTTTTAAATATTCGAGCAGAAAAAATGAATTATGTTACATTCATGGAAATATATTAACGTTCGCACATGGTGCGAAGTATTATCTCGTCAGGTGTGGGAATACAATCTCTTTGGAGTCGCAGTAGTGGAGACGCACCCGCAAAATTGGGTGAGTCTAAGACCAGAGAATGCAGACTCGGGATAGAGGAGCGTCCTTTTAGAAAGGAGATGAGGAGTGAATTCTTTAGGTAGAGAGTCTTTTAGTATATTTAAGGTTGAGGCTGATCGATTCCCGATTGATCCGGGCATGAACGGATACAGGGAGAAGGCAGAAGAATTGGGCTGAGAGGAAAACTTCGTCATCCACGATGAAATGGCGAAGCAACCCGATGCGCCAAAGAGCCTAATTCTGAAGCAGGCGGATGTAGGTGAAACATAAACAGCAGGTTAATAAACACGATATGTTACAATAAATGCTATACTTATAGTAAGACAAATTCTAATTCCTTGACCGGGAATCGAACCCGGGTGCCAGCAGAGAGAACGCCGAATCTTAACCACTAAACCACCAGGAAAGCTGCTGAAACACTGCACACAAAGAATGACTAACGAATGAGCAAATATAAAATAACATATATACATAATAATAATAATAATCAATAAACAAGTGATAAAAATTAGTGGCAGAAAACGACAGCAGTGCAGAGACAATCAACCAACACGAGACATTCAGTCAGATAATATGAGACTGTTGGTTTAAATTTCTACTTGATTGTCGCCAGTAAAATGTTGAAGGATGGTTCCGTTTGTAACCACCTGTCTCTGGTGCAATGTGAGAGTGCGGAGTTCATGTTGTGGACATCAGTCCCTGGTTCAGATTGAGTGTGTGGGCTTCTGTGTGTGTCACTCTCTGGTTCGGTGTGAGAGTGTGGGTTTCATACTGTATCTGTCAGTCTCTGTTACAGTGTGAGAATGTGGGTTTCTGTCTGTATCTGTCAGTCTCTGTTACACTGTGAGATTTTTGGGGTCATTCTTTATCTGTCAGTCTCTGCTCGAGCATTACGTGTGTCGTCTCGGTCCTGTACCCTTGAGCCTCTGATTCAGTGTGAGTGGGTCTATATTCCTCCTCCTTTCTCTCTGTTGCTCTAATTCAGTAAATACTCCTAAAATAGATTCTGCATTCCCTGAGATACTTTTAGAACAAGAGTCTCCTGCAGTTGGTTTATGTTAAAATTGTGAGAGAGACAGTGCACCGATGAATGATGACGGTTGTATGGAGCAGTACATCCTGTGTAATAGAGTCATATGCCAAACAGACCATTCGGCCCGTCATCATTCTGCATGCGATTCGTTCCTAAACCAAATAGAGCCAATCGAACAGCACCTGATCCGTAAATTTCTACGCTTTGGCAAAACAGTCTCTGAAATGTTGAATGAAAATAAGGAAAATAAATAATTCAGTTAATTTAATTAAGTAAGAGCATAATTAAATTGATGAATTTATCAAAATAAAACGCACAGAGGCAGTGAGTTTCATGTTCGAGCGGCATTTCTCTCAGCAGTTCTGAATTGCGTCCTTCACCGTGTTTTCCGCACTCTTTGCTGATTCTGTCACCTATTTCTCAATGTGCACAAGCTCAGGAATTAACTGAAGTGATTTCCCACTCATAAATAATATAATATTCATTTCGATTTTCTTATGACAGCTTGGGACTGCTCTGCAATATGCCATGCATTTTTCATTGATAAAATTGTGACAGCCTTCTCCTGTGCAGCACAGAAAGAGTTTGTGAGCGGGAATGCGAGGGAAGCTCAAGTTTCCCATTTGGAAACATCCAGAGCTACACAACTGCAGCACGCGCTTGACCGAAGAATCCTGAGAGTGTGACGTCACTGATTACGTCACTGCACAGCTGGGAGTGTTCCCCTCGTCAGGGACAGGGTGTGCGGAAGTGTTGCTCCTGTGCTACAGGATGCAGGGTCCTATGTTACACCCATCAGTGCAGAAGAACGAGATCAATGGGTGTGAGTGGACAGAAGATGATGAATGGACTCATATTATAATGTGAATACAATACCTGGACATGTTGGGATCGTGGGAATAGCGGAGTACAGGAACAAGCCCTTTGACTCATTACTTCTGCGCTCAACAAGATACCTAATGAGACTAAACTCTGTTGACTGTACATGATCCATCTCCATTCATTCACTGCATGCTCATGTGCGAAACCAACAACATCGTAAACAACAATATATTACCCACTGCCACACTTCAAATCAAGTCAAGTCAAGTCACTTTTTATTGTCATTTCAACCATAACTGCTGGTACAGAACATAGTAAAAATGAGACAACGTTTTCCAGGACCATGGTGGTACACGAAACAATACAAAAACTACACTGAACTACATATGAAAAAACACAAAAACTACACTAGACTATAGACTTATCCAGGACTGCACAAAACAGTACAGAACCTACAATAAATAATAATAAATAATAAACAGGACACTTGACAGATTATCCAGGCACACACCATTATCTGTGCAAAAAAAAAAACAAAGTTGTCCCGCGCATCTCCTCTAAGTTACTCTCCTCTCGCGTTAAATACAGACCATCACGAACTTGATATTTCTATCTTGGCCGCAACAATTCACCTTCTAGGCCTCTCATAACTCTATCACCTACTGCCAGGCCTCCCCTCAGCCTCTGTGCTCAGGAACGGGAGGTCGAGGGACCATCCAACAGTCCTCTTGTTGACGGACCAGAAGTGGAAAGAGTGATCAGTTTGAATTTCATTGGTGTTAACCTCTTTGAGGATCGATCCCGGGCCCAAATATATTGATGCAATCTCAAAGAGAGCACGACTACAGCTATATTTCATTCAGTTTGAGGGGAATTGGTATGTCATCGTTCATTTCGACAGATATACCGTGGGGAGCATTCTAACTGAAGACATCACCGTCCGCTATGAAGTGGCCACTGCACAGGATCAGAATAGACTGCTGAAAGATGTGGACTCGTAAGGCTGCACCATAGGCACCAGACTCCCGAACACCTAAGACACCTTCAAATGATGATGCCTCAAAAAGCTGTATCCGTCAGTAAAGAGCTCACCCCCCCCCTCCCTCGCTTGGAGGGTACAGGGGCCAGATTACACCCCTCCCTCGCCTAGAGGGTACAGTGGCCCGACGACACACACTTAACGTTTCAGGAGCAGCTTCTTCCAATCTGCAATCAGATTTTGGAATGGACATCGATCCGTTGATAAAATCTTCCTCTGTATTTTTCTCTTTCATTCTGCACTGTATATTTAATTTATTTCTGTATATACTGTAGTTATTGCGTTGGACAGCTTCACTACTCCGTTAAGAGAGTGGGGAGTGAGGGACATCGATCACTTCGAAGGCCAGAGGCCGAAGATGTTGGAGCAGAGCCGGGCACAGCTGGACTGTGGCTCCCAATTCTGGTCCCATCAAGTTAGGATAGATGTAGACGTCTCCGTCATGTAGCCGAGAATATTCCTGGGAATATTTCCACCGGTAAGGAACCTCAGACCCAGGTTAGACTGGAAAAGCTGTTATGACTCGTCCTGGAGCAGAGAAGCCGAAGAAGTATAAATCTAGTCAAGAATAAAAGAAGAGCTTACAAAAGGTTGAAAAAGCTAGGAAATGATAGAGAGCTAGAAGATTATAAGGCTAGCAGGAAGGAGCTCAAGAAAGAAATTAGGAGAGCCAGAAGGGACCGTGAGAAGGCCCGGGGGACAGGATTAAGGAAAACCCCAAGACATTCTAGAAGTATGTTAAGAGCAAGAGGTTAAGAAGCGAGAGAATAGGACCAATCAAGTGTGACAGTGGAAAAGAATGCATGGAACCGGAGGAGGGAGCAGGGGCAGTTAATGGATACTTTGCTTCAGTATTCACTACGGAAAAATGATCCTGACGATTGTAGGGATGACTTACAGCGGACTGGAAAGCTTGAGCATGTAGATATTAAGGAAGAGGATATGCTGGAGGTTTTGGAAAGCGTTAAGTTGGATAAGTCACCAGGTCTTGTATAAAGCCTACAGAAGCAACGTTCCCCAAATCATCAACGCTAAATCGAAGATTGCATTGTTGCTGCTTCCTGCACTCGTGCTGAGCTCGTCGATTTATTCAACTTTGGCTCCAGCTTCCACTCTGCCCTCAAATTCACTTTCGACACCTCTCTTCTCTTTCTGTATCTCTATTTCCATCTCCGGAGACAGTCTATCGACTGGTATATTTAACAAACCTACAGACTCACAGCAATCCGGACAGTACCTCTTTCCACCCTGTCATTTGTAAATAATGTCACCCCTTCTTTCAGCTCCTCCGTCCCCGCTGTATCTGCTCTCAGGATGAGGCTTTTCATTCCAGAGCAACTGAGATGTCCTCCTTCTTCAAAGAAAGGGGCTTCCTCTCCTCCAACATCAACAGTGCCTCACTCGCATCTCTCCCATTTCACGCACATCTGCCCTTACACCACCGTACCACCGCCCCATCACGGATAGAGTTCCTCTTGTCCTCACTTACCGCACCACAAGCCTCATTCAGCGCATAATTGCACTTCACTTCCACCACCTCCAACGGGATCCCGCCACCGAGCAAATCTTTCTATCCTCATACGACTACCGACCATTTCTGCTTCCTGCAGGGATAACTCCTTCGCTGACCCCCTTGTCCGTCCCCACTGATCTTCCTCCTGGCACTTGTCATTGCAACTGGAACAAGCGCAGCATCTGCCCTTACACCTCCTCCCTCAGGGCCCCAAACAGTCCTTCCAGGTGTGGCGACACTTCACCTGCGAGTCTGTTGGGGTCATCTACTGTATCGGTCGTTGAGAGCTCCTAGATATCAGTGAGACCCAACGTAGATCGGAAACCTCTCCCCCTCGTTGAGCACCTGCCACGAAAAGCGGTGGTCTCCCATTTCAATTCTACTTCCCATTCCCATTCTGACACGCCAGTCCGTGGCCTCCTCTACTGCCAAGGCGGTGACACACAGGTTCGAGCACTGACACCTTGTAATCCGTCAGAGTAGCCTCCAATATTATGGCATGAACATCGATTTCTCTAACGTCTGGTCATTGCCCACCCCCACCCCGACAAACTCTTCACCATTCCGCATTCATGTCTCCCTTTCACAACGTTTCCTCTAACCTGATCATCCCAACCCTCTGGTGCTCTCCCCTACCCACCCCACGTCCCTTTTTTTCCATGGACTTCTCTCTGCTCGATTCAGATTCCTCCTTCTCCAGACCTTTATTTCTTTCTCCAATCAACTTCCCAGCTCTTTATTTCACCCCTCCCTCTCTCCCGGTTACATCTATGAACTGCCACCTTAACTATTCCCCACCCAGCCACAGCTTTTTAATCTGACTTTTCCCCTTCCATTCCAGTACCGATGAAAGGTCTCAGCCCGAAATAAATGGCTGTTTACTCTTTTCCACAGATGCTGCCTGACCTGCTTAGCTTCTCTGGCATTTTGTGTGCGTTGCTTTGGATTTCCAGCATCTGCAGACTCTGTGGTGTTTGGTATATCCGTTTGAATTTATTGACCTGCGTCTCCACGGAGCCGACGAAAAAGCCGGCATAGCTCGGACCCATGTGAGTGCTCATGGCCACACCTTTTGTTTGCAGGAAGTGGGAGGATCTAAAGGAGAAATTATTGAGCGTGAGGACACGCTCCGCCAGACGGAGGAAAGTGATGGTGGAATGGAAGTCGTTGGGTTTGGTGTCCAGATAGAAATGGGTGAGCTTTGGGAACATCATGGTCGGGATGATGTGTATAGGGACTGGACATGGGTCAGGGCACCTGAAAACATTGAAAAGATCCAAAGCGTGTGAGCTATCATGGATGTGTATAGGAAGGGAATGAACCATGGGGGATAAAACTGAGTCAGGTTATACAGATATGAGTTCAGTGGGGCGGAACAAGCTGTAAGAGGCATGTTTGAGGCTATTGGGTACGAGGTAGAAGCGGGAGACGCCGGGGGCAGGAACTGTGAGGGTGTTAGAGTGGAAGTTGATCCCCAGAGCTAATAAGGTCAGCGATGGTATGGAGACAATGGCCTGGTGCTCCGTGGTGGGGTCTCGTTGGAGGAGTAAGTGAGAGACGCTGTCTGAGAGATGTCGCTGGGCTTCCGTAAGATAGATCGGTCTGAAAGCAAATTAATCTGTCTGAATTTTAAAGCAATAATCAAGCACCTGAAATTAGAAGTGAATTCCGGATTTTGTTACAGGTCAAGTTATAAATATTCTCATAGCAATAACTAAACTGAAATGACTGCTAACCTAACCTTTCTGCAACCTTGTTTTTGGAGGGCAACGTGAAGCAAAGTGGCAGAACATATTGAGGGATTCCGTCTGGGTAGCCTCCAACCTGATGGCATGAACATTGACTTCTCTAACTTCCGCTAATGCCCACCTCCCCCTCGTACCCCATCCGTTATTTATTTATATACACACGTTCTTTCTCTCACTCTCCTTTTTCTCCCTCTGTCCCTCTGACTATACCCCTTGCCCATCCTCTGGGTTTCCTCCCTCCCCCTTTTCTTTCTCCCTGGTCCTGCCGTTCCATGATCCTCTCATATCCCTTTTACCAATCAACTGTCCAACTCTTGGCTCCATCCCTCCCCCTCCTGTCTTCTCCTATCATTTCGGATCTCCTCCCTCCCCCTCCCACTTTCAAATCTCTTCCTAGCTCTTCCTTCAGTTAGTCCTGACGAAGGGTCTCGGCCTGAAACGTCGACTGTACCTCTTCCTAGAGATGCTGCCTGGCCTGCTGCGTTCACCAGCAACTTTGATGTGTGTTGCTAGAATTTCCAGCATCTGCAGAATTCCTCGTGTTTACGTTGTTACTAGTTCGACGTTTTTGTAGTGAGATATCAATTCTGGATTGCACAATATGTTTCCAGACATTCCGAATTACACCAAGGGGCAATTTTAACCTTGGGGCTCGATCATAATATGTTGCTCTAGTTATTGGGACGTTTGTGTAAAGTGATTTGGAATGGCATTAAATTGTCCGTTTAAGTGGGCATAGTTCACTGTCAGCACGTCACTTTTATTTTGAGTTAATACTGGGTAGATAGACTTAAGAAAAATAACTGAATTGAATTGGCTATATTTCTGACGTCCTTCACATAAAGAGCAGCAAAAATCTTTACGTTTTTTCCGTCTAAATTTGCAATGTGTAATTATGGTAATTTATAATAAATGGTGTGTAGTACTACTTATTAGACAATCTGTACTGCTCTTGCTTATTTTAATATAACGCCAGTCAATGTTTTCCGAGAACAAGGACAGACGTCCGGATTTCCAGACGCGTCACGCTCTTTTCACGATAGCCTGATGACACATGCAGCGTGACAGAGAGTGACCAGAGTGATTGTGATCGAGTAAGAGAGAGGCATCGAGCTTTTGGAAATACTGTACAATGTGAATTTCGCGTCACAGACGAGCACACAGAAATATTTAAATATCTTGTCAAAGAAAATTCGGTTAAGAAAAAAAAATTGGGGAATGACGTTTTTGATCCGAGGTTTACAGTTTAAAATCAAAGAACAGGTTTTGAAGACTTGAGAAACTGACGGGATGTGATGTGGAATCAAAACAAGTTCCAGTAGATCATGAGACTACAGCAGCAGAATTAGCCGTTCAGGGAATCGATTCAATTATATTGTGGGTTTCGACGTTTGCTGAAACTGGAAAGTTTCAGCCAGACAGAGAAAAGAGTAATAAATCTCACGTTTACATGCTGGTATAGTAGGCAAACTGGAACATTAAATAAAGGGAAAATTCCGAACAAGATGGAAAGAGAATGATGTTGAGATGGCAGACACGGCCGAGTCACTCCAAAGGTTCGGATAATGCACACTTTCAGACTAAATCTCTTTGTTTTCAATACCGGATGTTACAGTGATATAATGTGCAAGGTAAAACGCATTTTTTCAGAAGGAAAATATCCAAGCAATCTAATCTATATTAAAAAATAGTTTTTTTTTTCTCTGAAATGACGGAAAGGCGGAGCTGCTGGGAACAGCAATGTTTTCCGGAAGTTCAACTTATATTTGTTGAAATGGGAAAATTATTTCACCCTTTCAACTGAGTGGTACAGACTTCTAAAATGTTTCCAAACTAAAACAGCGGGGTAGAGTAGAACAACTTTCAACTGCTCTCTGAATTTTGTCTGGGTCACTCCGTAAATAAATGTATTCGTGCAGCTGCTGAAATTCTGGATCACAGAACCCCAAAACTGTGCCTGGAAAAGCCGAATAGACATTTCCAGGTCTGTGTAGAGGCATCGCATGAGAATGAAGACCAGAGTGCTTGTCGCCCAACAGAGAAGGAAACTCGCCGACAGGCTGAAGAGCAGAATGATGGATTGTCTCCGACTCTCCATCTCCGGATCTCGCTGTTTCCCGCAATTTCCCCGTCCCTTGAGTCCCCTGCGGACTCTGCTCGCCGCCAGTATCTGTCTGACGGTCAGAGCATTGAGGGTCAAAATGAGGAAGAAAGGAAGTAGCGGATTTAACAGACGGTCCACCCAATAAAACCCTTCAAACCCTTCGGTGAAAGCAAGTGCGGGTCTACCGAAACAGACCCAGTTACCGTTCAAAAAACCTGTTGTTTCCATATACAGGAAGTAAAATGGGATGTTTTTTAAACAAAGACCGACAAATATTGCGCCAATCACCAAACCCGCGATTTTGGGGATGCAGTATTTCGTTTTAAGTTTAGCAGAACAAATGGCCACAAAGCGATCGAAAGTGAAGGCGACAGTGAACCAGACGGAGCAATCAACGGCCACGTGACACATGACGTAGTGGACAAGGCAGAACGGAGCGTTGTCCAGGAACGTGTCAAATCCGTATGCTCGACCCATCCGGTAGAACAGGACTTCGATCATCACCACCATTAGATCCGCCGCAGCCATCGCCACCAGGTAGTGCGTGATACATTTGGAGAGACCGCATTTTCCTCGGCAGAGAATGATGATTGCCACAAGGTTAACTGCAGTGAAACAAAAAAGACCAAAAAAAAGAATAAGGAAAATCAAACGGATTTTGCGTACAAATAAAGCCATGATTTGTTCGCTTGAAATAAAATCCATCGTTTATCCTTGCTGGACATTATCAGTGGAAGTAAAGAACACCTGTGTTTATGCGGTTTGTTTGAAAACCTGACCGCAGCATAAAGCGCTTTACAGTAAGTAGCACATGCTCACATTATCTCCTCACGATCACAGATGCAGCAGCGATGAGTAGAGGCCAGGAATGAGAGAGCACAGAAACGCGCCCTTCGGCTCAATATCTCCTTGCCGACCGACATGGCCATCTGAGCCGGTCCCGTTTGATCGCGTTTGGAACACCTCTCTCTAAGGCTTTCACATTTGTCAAAATATCCAACTGTATTTTAAATATTGTTAATGACTCTGCATCGCCCATTTCCTTTGTCAGGCTCTTCAATACACAGAGCAACTTCTGTGTAGGAAAACGTGGCTCGAAATCCAACTACATTTCTGTCCTCTGATTTTAAATATACCCACTTTTGCTCACGATTACCCAACCCCACGGAGACGAATGACTGGCTCTATACATTATCGTGGTTTTATGCACCTCTATTAACCCATCGGCCAATCACCTGCCTTAAGGAATAAAATGCCACTCGGCCGAACCTCTCCCTGTAACTCAGGCCCGAGAGTCTCTGCAGCTTCTTTGTAAATACTGTCTGCTCTCCTTTCAGCGCACTCCTGCCTTTCCGATAACAGGGCGACCAAAACTGTTCACAGAACTCCAAGCGCGGCATCTCCAAGCAGAGAGGTGGTGTAATTAAAGTGCGCTCCTAAGCTTCTTTCCGAAGTCTTAGTTACTATTCGATTGCAAGGTCAGATTCTGAAACCAAGAACCTGCACCCCAGCAAAGTTCCCTTTATTTTTTTTACTGCTTCGGGGACAAACCATTGCTCTGAGCAGAACATTTTTACACGGCACTTTAAATGTGAGTTTTTTTAAAAAAATCTGTAATATGCATGTCGAACAATGACAAGACATAACACACAACACGAGTAACGTTGTTAGGCAGTCACATCTGACAGCGAGTGTGCCAAAGTAGACTGTTTTGACTGAACGGCGTTGGTGGTTTCTGTCTCTATTGTTACCATTTTTGACAGTGTTGTAGCTTGAAACAATGACAATGCAAATACGCTGAAGCTCTAAAACTTTCCAATGTAAATGCGGTATGTTCAGTATTTAGCACATTTATGGATTATATTCAGTAATACAGTTAATTTCACAGTATCTAATAATGATATTAACAAAGATTATAAAAATATATTTACCGAGTGACCCATTTCAGTTATGGCGCAGCTGCGTGCACGCGCATCTTAGGGGGAACAGAGCTGACACCAAGAAACATAGATAAGAATTTGGTGACTGAAAAAACTTGGGAATTGTCAAAGAACAGAAAATGGAACGTCCTTTAATTGAACAGTGCTGGGAGGGAAAAGTAGAAGGGGAAAAGTTGAGTTTACCTTCCAGAAAGAGGGAAGAGAATTTTTTGGTGGAAATTGGCAAATTTGCAATTGGGCGCTCAGCCGCTGGAAGTTGCGTGTGTGTTTGTGGAGCGACAGGAGTTTCCGGATCACAGCTGTGGTGGCGCATCGTTTACGGTGAAATGGAACCCTACCGCCCGATTTGAATTCCTGTCTTTAGCCGAGTCTCTTTCACCCTTCCCCAACAAACTGGCCTCGGTGACGAAGCACACGACACTACCAAGTTGTTGTAAAGCCGTATTTGTTTCACAAATGTCCTTTAGGGAAGGAGAATATTGGCCTTTATCTGGTTCTTATGTGACTGTAGAGACAAGAATCCTGTGGATTGTTACGTTAATCCTCTGATCGGGGAAATTAGAGAGGTGCTAATAACATCAGAATTGCCTGTGATGCTCACTGCCCGTGAACCCGAACAGGAAAAGGGAACAGAATTTCACAAGTTGAAATCAAAGCTATTTACTGTGAGTTTAAGCGTTAATCGACTGCTCACGAGACAGGATGGAAGGAATGAGATTCGCTGATGACAGGAGGTTTTGATCGACATGGATTGTGTGTGTTGTGTCTGTACAGTTAGAAGCCTCACGTCACAAATGAGAAGACTACAGGCAGTTCCAGTGACAAGTCTGCATGACCCAGGTTAACATATCAACAGGGCAGGAGACGGAGAGGTACGAGACAGCATTTTAGGGATGTTTAATAAACAGCGATTAAAACAACATCAGCAGTAGCTGAGACTACGTCCACACTACACCGGATAATTTTGAAAACGCCGCTTTCGAGTAAAAAATGACAGGCGTCCACACTACGCGTTTTTCAAAATATCTCCGTCCACATTAGACGGATATTTGGGCGAATCTCCTCCCACTGGGCATGCGCAGGACACACAGAAAACAAGTGAAGAGAAAACGGTGTACTTGGTGCGCGTTTGTCCAGTTAGAGTCGAAAAACTTAAAAGGACTTGCTCTTGGCTCTCGCGCAAGAGGACTTAAAACTAAAAAAAAAACAAATACTGGAGCGTATGGAGGCAACCGACAGGGAGTTCACGGACAGTATGACCCGGCTGACGACGAGCATTGAAAAACTGACTAACTCTGTTGCATTAATAAAGCACCTTGTTAAATATATAAAACGTCTGCATCGGTGTTATCTTTTATTTCCATACAATGTCACATTAGGCTGTTACACATCTATTGTCGGAGAAGTACTTGCATAAGTAGGTGAAGCACCTTCATACAAGCAAGGTCAGAAAACAGGGCAAAGTGAATATACTTATTTATTCAGTAAGCTATGGGTTACTTACGTAAGTAAGGTATTTGGTGAGTACATTTCTAACCCTTCTGGCTTCAGTCTCGTTACCGTCTGTTCTGAAATTGATAGGTGGTTGAGTTCAAGAAAACAACGAAATGCCGCGCTGCGGCGATCTGTTCCGGCGCGTCATGACAGCGTTTTTCAATAGTCAAAAAAGTTCACTTTACAAATTAACTCTCACGCCGTTCACACCGACTGCCCGTTATAACAGCCGTCCGGCAGTGCTTGCGCAGCACCAAGCAGAAGCAGAAAAAGTATTGCTGTTGTGGTGTTGTCATTACAGCGTTTTTAAATCTCCCCATTTACCCCGTACACACTACAACGGGTATTAGGCGTTTTCAGATTTATTCACTCTGGAGATCGTTGCTGAAAATCTCCGTTTTCGGGGGATGAAAATGCCGTTTCAGTATGGAGAGAAGGTCAAAACGAAGAGAAAAAGTTTCGTTTTCAAAATTATCCGGCGTAGTGTGGACGTACCCTAGAGACGCGTGAGGTCTCTGCTTCCGTATAAGTAACAGAAAGGTGCTTACCTGGGATACCGACAATTCTAATCACTGTGTAACAAATAGTCCTCTCATCAAGCATTGTTAATCCAGACTGTTAGTATTTACAGTTCTGTTCCGAATGTTCCCAATTTCTAAATGTTATAAAAGTTGTAAATAGCCAGTAAATAAACTTAAACGGTTATATCAAAGCCCAAATAGCAGATTTCTTTTGCGCCTACTAGGTAAAACTCTTCACCGATCACACGTTGTTCAGAGTCCACCGCGTCTGAATGTTTCCGTCCTAAATGTAGCTGAAGCACAGAATGACATTCTTTTATAAAATAATCGGTTACAAAATGATGAAAACAACTCGTACATGGACTGGTGCTAATTACTGCTAATTAGCAATTATTTCTCTACTTTAACGAACCGTAATGCCAATGGGGAAATAACACGCCTTATTTCATTGAACTGGACGCAACACCAGTCTTAAAGCCTCAAGAGACGGCCGATGCTGGGATTGCAACACCAAGTACGATGTTGTCAAACTACTCCGGCAATGACAGGACATTATCTGAGCATCGCTGGTGGCGACAGTAGTCTGTAATCCTGTTGTTGAGTCCACCTCATCAGGGCTGATTCCACTGGAACATTGCGAGTGGATTCTCTGCCTTGTTATTTCTCTGTGATGGCGCACCTTTAATGTCATTCACTTACTCTGCTCCGGTGATTTATTTCTGGAGATGATACATAAACATCGTTTTTTTTTTCTGGCGCAAACCCTCACTGTTTGCACTTTTACCGAGTCAGTAGCAAACATAGATGTTGGGAAATATGCAGAGCGAAATGCAAACCAATGACCCCAGCATTACAGACATTATCGGCTGCTGTCCCAGAGACAGAGAAAAATAGAAAGCATTGTATCAACAGCAGTTTAAATGCAAATAAGTACTAGTAACAATATTACAGACTCACCAGAGGATTTTCGAAGTTGGATTTCAGAAAGAAATTGACTCAGAGAAAAAGTGCGTATGAAGCTGCTGAACAGAGATGAACTGCGCTGTGGAACATCAATACACGCGCACAGCGAAACATCAGGATATATAAAGCGAGCTATTCCTGAAACTCGCTGTTCTCGGGTTTAGATAGAGAAACATACAGAAGTAGGGGACCTGGGTTGTTTGACATTTCATGAAACATCAGATTACAACACGAATTCTTCGTCAATTGCGGACACTGGGAAAAGAGAGTTGGTCCAAAGAGAGACGAATTCGAAAGAACGCAGCATTCTGAAACCAGCATCAATAACTGAGGTTTCGGCTGTGCAGTGGCTTAAAATTACAGCTGCGCAAATATCTGCGTGTCAGGGAAAGGGGATTAATGGTATATCAGGGGTTCTCGCACTAATTCTCGAAGATTTTTGTGTGCGCTTGAGAATAAAATGGTTAATTATGTCGAGGATCTGGATTCTTTGAAGGGTCAACATAAGTTGTCTCGACCGCAAAAAAAAAAACAACTGTCCATATTCGTCCGCAGATGCTGCCTGATATTAAAAGTTCCGCCAGCATCATGCCTGTAGCTTATAGATTCATTCACAGGGGTTTCTGAGCTTACTCAAGGCCAAATCAAGTGCTGCCAACTTCAGAAGTTAATTCCAAATTGATTTTTAGAATATACTATGTTGTTTTGGCAACTTATTGCTTAACTCACTGGCTAGATTTGCACACAAAGCGCGGTATATATTTCTGCCTACAACAGACTATGAGAGGAATGGGAAGTGGTCCCATATTGATGCCACGCCACATCCAGGCTGATGGAGGTACATTTCCCCCCGCTGGAGATCATCCCGCAGTTGCATTTGGTAACAGAGTCACAGAGCAGAGAATCATAGAGCAGTACGGCACTGAAACAGGCCCTTCTGCTCATCCGGCAGTGCCGAACTTACACTCTCCCTAGTCCCATGGGCATTGCATCCGGACCACGCCGTCCATAACTATCCCATTGCTCTTTAATGTTGAAATCGGTCCCGCATCCACCATTTCCGTTGGAAGCTCGTTCCACAGTCTCACTGCCTTGAGAAGATGTTCCACCGCATATTGCCCTGAAATATTTCACTTTTCACCCGTAACTTATGAGCTCTCGTCTACTCTAGTCAAACCTCAGTGTAAAACGCCTATTTGTATTTGCCCTATCTCTGCCCTTCACAAATTTGTACATCTCTTTACAAAAGTTCCCGCTGACTCCAACGCTTGGGGGAACCGAAACCTATTCCTAACCTACTCGATCTTTTCCTCTAACAGCGGCCCTCAAGTCCCTGCATCATCCTCGCAATTTCTCTCTGCACTCTGTCAAAATAATTGGTATCGCTCATGCAAGTAGGCGACCAGAACACATACAATGCTCCCTATCAGGCATTACCAACATCTTATACAACCTCTACAGAGCATCACAACTCCTGTACACATCACTCTGATGTCTGAAAGCCAATGCACCAATAGTTCTCCTTCCGACCCGATCTGCCTGTGAAGCCGCTTTCTAGGAATTATGAACCGGTCTTACCAGGTCCCCCTGTTATACCGCAGTACAGACTGCCCTGTCTTTTACAGTGTAAGTCCTGCCACGGTTTGCCCTCCCAAAGCGATACACCACATGCTTACCTGTATTCAAGACCATTAGCAACTCCTGCTGTCAACTTCTCATCCAATATTGGTATCATTCGCAAATCTGCAGATTCAATTTATCAGATTATCACTCAGATCGTTGATATGTATGACAAACAACAATGGACCCAGAGCAACACCTGCTTTACACCAGTAACTACAAGCCTCCAGTTAGAGAGACCACCATCTACCAGCACTCTCTGGATTCTGCCTCTGAGACAGGGGTGTCCAAACGTTTTATGCCATGGAGCCCGACCATTAACGGAGGGGTCCGTTGACACCAGGAAGGGAAACCCTGCTGTAAGCCAATCTTGAATCCAAATTACTACTTCATCCACAGTGCCAAATGACTGAACACACCGGACCAACCTCTCATGCCGGACATTGACAAAGGCTTTGCTAAAGTTAACCGGACAAAAGCCTTCATCAGCTTTCCTGCTAACCTCCCCGAAAAAACTTCGCAATATTGGTGAGGCACGCCCTAACACGCACAGGCCTATATCGACGAACAATCCCGAATCAGACGCCGACTGACCAAACACCTACATGTTCGGTCCGTTATATCTACCAATGTCGGGTTCAACGCCTTATTTCCACAGTCTTTCTTAAGTAAGAGAATACATTAGCAATCCTCCAGTTCTTCAGCACCTCACCCGTGATAAACGTTGGTAGAACCAACACGTCGGCAGATTGTGGAAATGAAAACATGTTGAAATTTTATTTTCAGTTATACAATAATGAGCAGTTTGCCATTGGTTATCTAACCTGGGCTTGGACTGCGCTATCAATCTCAGCACTGAGTGCATTATTGATCTGGCTGTAGGACCACACAGGATGTGGTGGACATTTTGAAAATCATTGGGATAGATGGGTTCTTGGAGAGAGAAGGCATACACCACGCGTTACTGCAGGAAGCGAGTGGAGAGATCACTGCGCCTTTGTCGCTAATCTTTCCGATCCCACTGGCCACCGCAGCAGCATCAGATGATTGAGGCGAGGCAAATGCTTTTCCTTTGTGTAAGTAAGGGATTGGGGAAAACGCTGGCAGTTATAGGCGAGGGAGTCTTCCTTCCATGCTTGGCGAATTATTGGAGAACATTATGAGAGACAGGATTCACAAGCGTACTGTATAGCGAAGCGAGGGGTGTTTAAAATTCAGTCAGCAGGGAATTCTGAGGGGGTTCATGAGTCAGACTGATTGCTTTGAATTAAGAAGAACAGTATATCTGCGAGAGATCGCTGCCCGTTGCGTCTGTACTTCAGAAAGGCGTTTGATAAGTTCCCCATGGCAAACTCGCTCAGCACGTCACGAGCCATGAGATTCAGGCAAACACAGGTGAACACAGAGCTGACCTGCCCATGGATTGCGCAGTGTGCTCGGAGATGTAACACATGCTGCCGGGAGGTCGGCGACCAGTGGATTCTCACTGGGATCAGTTCAGAGAGCTCTGCTCTTTATCATTTTTATAATCCTCTCCTTCACTTTTTGCCCGTAACTCTCTCCTTGTCGGCCATAGTAACAAAGTAGTCAGTGATCATTTCATGTAAACCTACCACTCCCTTTGGATTTCAGTGTGTCACCGCTTTCCTGACATCCATTTTCTGTCTGTGTATTTTCCCTTCCTGGTGACCATTGTCACCCCGCTTCCTGGTGACGATACTAAGTCGACGCTTCACTCTCTCCCCGTTGACAATTTGAAATTCTGGCATTTTAACTCCATCCCTAGCTCCTGCTTTTAATCAGCACAAAACTTACTCCCTGGTGTTGGCCAGAAGAAACTACAGTCTAATCAAGGACAGGGGACGCAGGCAAACTAGGTGTCTTTGCTTCCACCCATTTTGTGGACTCTGAATTGATTCTTGCTTTTGGCTAATCTAATCCGAGCAATTGAATGTGAATACAAGCAGCAAGGTGATGACCTGCTAAACCTGAGGCCATTCTCAGAGGAGTAGCTACTTGTTATGTAAAATGTCAGACCTACCAAAGAAGCAACCTGTAATCTCGCGAGACTCTGTCTGGACAACAGGAATTCTGCAGATGCTGTAAATTCAAGCAACACACATCCGAAGGGTCTCGGCCTGAAACGTCAACTGCACCTCTTCCTAGAGATGCTGCCTGGCCTGCTGCGTTCACCAGCAACTTTGATGAGACTCTGTCTGGGTCGCCTCATTTAACTGTATTGGACCAGTCAGAGTGTAAAGGCTGAAAGACGCAAGGGTGGGCAGAATGAGGAAACAGTGTTGGTTGTAGCCCTGTACAATGTCCAATGAGAAGGTCACTCAGGTAGGTCAGGTGACCTTGAGTCAATGGGACGGAGATCCAACAGTCCAGTCGATGAGGAACAGTAGAAGACTCGGGAACTCCAAATACGCAGGCGCGATAACTCTCCAGCAGCCAGAGACCTACCGCCGCGGATAAGGTGGACCCCACGGACACGTGGTGAGCGGGACCACAAGCAGCGCCTGGACAGCCTAGTCACCTTTTCCCGGGTAATAGCTTTTCTCTTCATTCACTGTTCATCGAGTGTCGGGAATTCTAGAAGAGTGCACAAAGGGAGATAGTTTGTGAACCCACGCTTTTTAGTTCAGACAATCGCAGGTACTCATCGGCAAACACAGATTCTGTGTGCCTCACTGATCATTATTACAAAGGGTGATTTTTGTAACAGAACTGGCGTGCCTGTTGGGGCTGGAGGACAAATCTCTTTGTTCAGCGGGAGAGTCGAGTCGGACCGCGTAGATGAGGTACAGAGAGATCTGGGACTGGGTAGTGAGCTGTTACTTCAGCAACCCCCCCAACTCCCCAGGATGAAGAATTTAGGAAATTTTGCAGGTCCAAAAGACTTGCATTGTTTTGAATGTTGGCTGACTGACGAAAAGTTTAAATAATTACAGAAATCAATAGTAGTTGCTTGTTTAATGGAGGATTTGATAAAATTACAAGAAAATGCTAAGGCAGAATGACACGGATGAGAAAGGGAAAAGGAATGTCAACATAAAGCAGAAGCCGAGCGAGAGAGGTTACAACAGGAGGTCCTGGGATATCGGCAAAGAGCTGACGCCGAGCGAGAGAGGTTTGGAGGAGAACACAAAAGGCTCCAAAAGGACGGCGAAACCTTCCGAGAAAGGGTTACTGAGTCACAGGGTCAGAGAGGTGCGCGCTGGATGCATATGAACCAGTTTGAGTTAACGTGTGAGAAATTACTTAAAGAAAAGGTCCGCCATGCGCCGCCAGCTGACGTGATCCTTCAGTTTACTCTATGTTGCAGTCACGGGACACTTTGAAGGAGGAAGCCCTGCCAGTGATCTCACTCACGTTCGAGAAGTACAATAAAATTAATTGTTAATCTTCACGCTCGATGGTGAAAGTTTGCTTTCATTCATGAAATACCTGAATATATAGCATATTGCTTGCGCGAAGTCACGATAACCCGTCCAGTTCAGGAAACTGTCAATATGACAAATTTGGGGATGAAGGCAATTCCCTGGATGACGTCATTAATATTAATACGGAAGTTTTTTTTCAGCATAACATGGACATGCAATCGCTGGTGGAAAGTGCTGGTACTGCAGGGGGACTCTACGTGCAATCTAATCGTACAGTAGAAGTTCTAAACGCAAAATTAATACTTCCCGTCTGCTGCTGTTCTCCATAAATAATGTCGATATTCTCATGTACGTGTTACGTACCCCGTAACTGGGTTGCCAAACCAGCAGAAATGGACCACTCAGTTGGAGTCTGGATTACTGGAACTAAGAAAGTTTTATTAAAGAAGTAAGCAACACAGTACTCTAATAGTAAGGATATAAATGCAACAGGTTAGCAATGAATAAACACACATGTACACAGAACTAGGATAATCGGATCAATCAAGCTCTATCGCAGTCTAGGGGTAAAATGATCAATCACAAGTGACAGAGTTCAATTTAGTTCATTTCGCAGTAATCGCTTTTGTGCCGTTGAAGAGAGAGAGAGAGAGAGAACGAATGAATATTCAAATCGGATTCCAAACAAACCTTCGATATTCCTCGCAGTTAGCTTTCGGGCGAGCCCTTTGTAATGTCTTCTGAGGTCACCGACTGTGACCCCTCCGTTCCAGATACGATCGCTCTTCAGCGGTGAACCCGGCACCCAGGCAAGGGCGGACACACACACCAGGTACCCGCCCGACCGTATCTTTCCACCCTGTGCGTCTATGGGTGGTCCCGCGACTAGACCTCCAAAACACCCACCAACTTGTGGGGGCACACCGCTTCCAGGGTCTCGTAACCTCGTGGTGTCGTGTGTGGTGTGTCTGTTGCTAAGCGAACCTGTCCCTTTTTATCCCCCTGTAGGGTTATCGCCTGTCCATCAGATTTCAATCAGTTCAGGTTCAAAGCAACCAGTCTTGACAATACTCAGACCGGTGTCTCTTTCTGTTAATCTCTCTCGTCTCTTCATTAACATTTCCAAATGCTGCTCCATTGTCTTACTTATCTCTCTCTCCTGAAGACAGGTGGCAGATCAACTGATGATCCCACTGATGATAGCACAGGACAGTTAACATCTTAGTCTATGTGTACTTTTGTAACCCTCTTTTGTCACATACGTAATTAAGAAAAAAATCCCCAGGGCTGAGAGAGACCTTATCCAATGGTGTTGTGTGGTAGGCTGGTTGGACGTTTCTAAGAAAATGGAGAAACACAGCACAGAAACAGGCCGCTCGGCTCGTGTAGTCATACTGAACTATTCTACCGAGTCCCGTCGGCTTGAAGTATGACCGTAGCCCTGCACTCCACTCCCGTCCATGTACTTATCCAAACTTCTGTTAAACATAGAAACATAGAAAATAGGTGCAGGAGTAGGCCATTCGGCCCTTCGAGCCTGCACCACCATTTATTATGATCATGGCTGATCATCCAACTCAGAACACCGCCCCAGCCTTCCCGCCATACCCCCTGACCCCCGTAGCCACAAGGGCCATATCTAACTCCCTCTTAAATATAGCCAATGAACTGACCTCAACTGTTTCCTGTGGCAGAGAATTCCACAGATTCACCACTCTCTGTGTGAAGAAGTTTTTCCTAATCTCGGTCCTAAACGGCTTTCCCTCTATCCTCAAACTGTGACCCCTCGTTCTGGACTTCCCCAACATCGGGAACAATCTTCCTGCATCTAGCCTGTCCAATCCCTTTAGGATCTTATACGTTTCAATCAGATCCCCCCTCAATCTTCTAAATTCCAGCGAGTATAAGCCTAGTTGATCCAGTCTTTCATCATATGAGTCCTGCCATCCCAGGAATTAATCTGGTGAATCTTCTTTGTACTTCCTCTATGGCAAGAATGTCTTTCCTCAGATTAGGCGACCAAAACTGCACACAATACTCCAGGTGTGGTCTCACCAAGGCCTTGTACAACTGCAGTAGTACCTCCCTGCTCCTGTACTCGAATCCTCTTGCTATGAATGCCAGCATACCATTCGCCTTTTTCACCGCCTGCTGTACCTGCATGCCCACTTTCAATGACTGGTGTATAATGACACCCAGGTCTCGTTGCACCTCCCCTTTTCCTAATCAGCCACCATTCAGATAGTAATCTGTTTTCCTGTTTTTGCCACCAAAGTGGATAACCTCACATTTATCCACATTAAATTGCATCTGCCATGAACTTGCCCAGTCACCTAACCTATCCAAGTCACCCTGCATCCTCTCAGCATCCTCCTCACAGCTAACACTGCCACCCAGCTTCGTGTCATCCGCAAACTTGGAGATGCTGCATTTAATTCCCTCATCTAAGTCATTAATATATATTGTAAACAACTGGGGTCCCAGCACTGAGCCTTGCGGTACCCCACTAGTCACCGCCTGCCATTCTGAAAAGGTCCCGTTTATTCCCACTCTTTGCTTCCTGTCTCTAACCAATTCTCTATCCACACCAATACCTTACCCCCAATACCGTGTGCTTTAAGTTTGCACACTAATCTCCTGTGTGGGACCTTGTCAAAAGCCTTCTGAAAATCCAAATATACCACATCCACTGGTTTTCCCCTATCCACCCTACTAGTTACATCCTCAAAAAATTCTATGAGATTCGACAGACATGATTTTCCTTTCACAAATCCATGCTGACTTTGTCCGATCATTTCTCCGCTTTCCAAATGTGCTGTTATCACATCCTTGATAACTGACTCCAGCAGTTTCCCCACCACCGACGTTAGGCTAACCGGTCTATAATTCCCCGGTTTCTCTCTCCCTCCTTTTTTTAAAAAGTGGAGTTACATTAGCCACCCTCCAATCCTCAGGAACTAGTCCAGAATCTAACGAGTTTTGAAAAATTATCACTAATGCATCCACTATTTCTTGGGCTACTTCCTTAAGCACCCTGGGATGCAGACCATCTGGCCCTGGGGATTTATCTGCCTTCAATCCCTTCAATTTACCTAACACCACTTCCCTACTAACATGTATTTCGCTCAGTTCCTCCATCTCACTGGACCCTCTGTCCCCTACTATTTCTGGAAGATTATTTATGTCCTCCTTAGTGAAGACAGAACCAAAGTAATTATTCAATTGGTCTGCCATGTCCTTGCTCCCCATAATCAATTCACCTGTTTCTGTCTGCAGGGGACCTACATTTGTCTTTACCAGTCTTTTCCTTTTTACATATCTATAAAAGCTTTTACAGTCAGTTTTTATGTTGCCTGCCAGTTTTCTCTCATAATCTTTTTTCCCCTTCCTAATTAAGCCCTTTGTCCTCCTCTGCTGAACTCTGAATTTCTCCCAGTCCTCAGGTGAGCCACTTTCTCTGGCTAATTTGTATGCTTCTTCTTTGGAATTGATACTATCCCTAATTTCTCTTGTCAGCCACGGGTGCACTACCTTCCTTGATTTATTCTTTTGCCAAACTGGGATGAACATTTGTTGCAGTTCATCCATGCAACCTTTAAATGCTTGCCATTGCATATCCACCGTCAATCCTTTAAGTGTCATTTGCCAGTCTATCTTAGCTAATTCACGTCTCATACCTTCAAAGTTACCCCTCTTTAAGTTCAGAACCTTTGTTTCTGAATTAACTATGTCACTCTCCATCTTAATGAAGAATTCCACCATATTATGGTCACTCTTACCCAAGCGGCCTCTCACGACAAGATTGCTAATTAACCCTTCCTCATTGCTCAAAACCCAGTCCAGAATAGCCTGCTCTCTAGTCGGTTCCTCGACATGTTGGTTCAAAAAACCATCCCGCATACATTCCAAGAAATCCTCTTCCTCAGCACCTTTACCAATTTGGTTCACCCAATCTACATGTAGATTGAAGTCACCCATTATAACTGCTGTTCCTTTATTGCACACATTTCTAATTTCCTGTTTAATACCATCTCCGACCTCACTACTACTGTTAGGTGGCCTGTACACAACTCCCACCAGCGTCTTCTGCCCCTTAGTGTTACGCAGCTCTACCCATATCGATTCCACATCTTCCCGGCTTATGTCCTTCCTTTCTATTGCGTTAATCTCTTCTTTAACCAGCAACGCCACCCCACCTCCCCTTCCTTCATGTCTATCCCTCCTGAATATTGAATATCCCTGAACGTTGAGCTCCCATCCCTGGTCACCCTGGAGCCATGTCTCCGTGATCCCAACTATATCATAATCATTAATAACAATCTGCACTTTCAATTCATCCACCTTATTACGAATGCTCCTTGCATTGACACACAAAGCCTTCAGGCGCTCTTTTACAACTCTGTTAGCCCTTATACAATTATGCTGAAAAGTGGCCCTTTTTAATGCTTGCCCTGGATTTGTCGGCCTGCCACTTTTACTTTTCTCCATAGTACTTTTTGTTTCTACCCTCACTTTACACCCCTCTGTCTCTCTGCACTGGTTCCCATCCCCCTGTAGTGAACTAACCTCCTCACGCCTAGCCTCTTTAATTTGATTCCCACCCCCGAACCATTCTAGTTTAAAGTCACCTCAGTAGCCCCCGCTAATCTCCCTGCCAGGATATTGGTCTCCCTAGGATTCAAGTGCAACCCGTCCTTTTTGTACAGGTCACGCCTGCGCCAAAAGAGGTCCCAATGATCCAAAAACTTGAATCCCTGCCCCCTGCTCCAATCCCTCAGCCACGCATTTATCCTCCACCTCATCGCATTCCTACTCTCACTGTCGCGTGGCACAGGCAGTAATCCCGAGATTACTACCTTTGCGGTCCTTTTTCTCAACTCCCTTCCTAACTCCCTATATTCTCCTTTCAGGACCTCATCCTTTTTCCTACCTATGTCATTGGTACCTATATTTACCACGACCTCTGGCTCCTCACCCTCCCACTTCAGGATATCTTGGACACGATCAGAAATATCCCGGACCCTGGCACCAGGGAGGCAAACTACCATCCGGGTCTCTGGACTGCGTCCACAGAATCGCCTATCTGACCCCCTTACTATCGAGTCCCCTATCACAACTGCCCTCCTCTTCCTTGCCCTACCCTTCTGAGCTACAGGGCCGGACTCTGTGCCGGAGGCACGGCCACTGTCGCTTCCCCCGGGTAAGCTGTCTCCCCAAACAGTACTCAAACAGGAGTACCTATTGTTAAGGGGCACAGCCACCGGGGTACTCCCTATCACCTGACCTTTCCCCTTCCCCCTCCTAACTGTGACCCATTTGTCTGCCTCCCGTGGCCCCGGCGTGACCACCTGCCTGCAACTCCTCTCTATCACCTCCTCACTCTCCCTGACCAGACGAAGGTCATCGAGCTGCAGCTCCAGTTCCGTAACGCGGTCCCTTCGGAGCTGCATCTCGATGCACCTGGCGCAGATGTAGACGTCCGGGAGGCTTGTAGACTCCAGGGCCTCCCACATCCGACACCGAGAAGAGCAAACTGCCCTCACACTCATACTGCCCCTCTCCTCAAATAACAACAGAAAATGAATGCCAAACCTCCCTCGCCTCGCCTGTTTCCGCCTAAGCCCGTTGAGCCGAAGCCCTTAAGTCTTCACTCTGCTCCCGGCTCACTCCACTGCCCGCAAACTCCGCTGCCCGCTCTATGAGGCTCTGTTCCTTTTAAATCTGCCGCGCTGCACTGCCCGACGTCACACGCCTACGCAGTCCGCCTACTCAGAACGCCGTTGGAGAAAAAAAAATAACGAAAATTTCAAAAATGTCTTTCTCGGCACTCCCACTCAGACTCTCAGACTCCTTCTTCGAATCAAACCCGATTAAATGTTGTAATCGATCCTGCGCTCGTCACTTCCACTGACAGCCTGTTCCACTCTCACCACACTCTACGTGGGAAATCCCCTCATGTTCCCCTTAATCATTTCACATTGCACCCTTAACCTCTGACCATTATCCCACCCAACCTCAGTGGGAAACAGCCTGCTCGCACTTACCCTGTCTATACCCCTCAAAATGTTGAACACCTATATCAAATCTCCCGTTATTCTCCCACGATCCAGGGAATAAGGTGGCAACCTATTCAATCTATCGTAAATTTATCCTCAAGACCTGGTAACATTCTCGTAAAATCTCTATGAACTCATTCAATCTTACTGATAGCTTTCCTTCAGACAGCTGAGCGTAACTGCGGCCTCAAAAACGTCTTATTCAACTCCAACATAACATCTCATCCCCGATACTCAATACCTTGACTTATGAAGGTCTATGTACCAAAAGCTCTGTTTACGACACTGTCGACCTGTGATGCCGCTTTCAAGAGATTATGGATCTCTATTCCCGGATCCCGCTGTTCCACCGCACTCATCGGTGACCGAACATTCAACGTGTAAATCATCCCAAAGTGCAACAGCTCGCGGTTAACTGAATGGAATTCAATCTACCACTTTTCACACCATTTTACCGATAGCCCAATGACTCTAAATGACTGTAATAGATTTTGGGGAAGTCTGGTCAATTTAGAACACAAGCCAATGACATTAGGTCTGTGATAAGTCTGAAAGAACAGGCGTTCCAGAGTTTTAAGTCTATAGATCCCTATAGCTATAACAGCAACATATGTGCGCCGTATGTCCCCCGCGTCTCTTTCACATTGAAATCCCGCGACATGTCTGTCCTCGCCATCCCCCATGGTCAAGTTGAGGCTTTAAAAATTAACTACAACAAATGCACCCGCGTTGCGGACTGACATTCGCATTTCCACAAAACTAACATCGATTTTTCAAACTTCAGTTAACATTGAGATTGCAAAATGTTTCTGGATTCCTTGGTTTTGATCAGTGATACCCGGGTCACGAGACAAGAGCTTATCACCAGTCTCGAACAGCGAACTGAGGGTGGCGGGGGTGGGGGGCGGGGATGCACCGGTAAACAGGAGAGGTTTCGGCAACACAGAATCGCACGCTGGAGCGGTGCAGTGCATCCGAACCAGGCGGACAGTGCGACTTGCAAGACAGAACTGCGGGTCACAAGGGCGGCACTGATCTACACTAACAAGCGTAGGTCGTTCCGCTCAGGAAGAGAGGGGGATACAAACGGGTGAGTGTCGAAAAAAAAACGATTGAAAGGATCGTCAGTTGAGCTGGAGAGAGGAATCATGCGCGACGGTAAAGCGAGTGAGGAATGTGAAGTACACGTAATTACATGGATCCCCATTGGTGCAGAGTTTGCCTGCAATGAGTGGTGAATTAGTTAGACCAGGCAGGGAAACTTTACGAATTCATCACATCCTTGCAGTAATAAGAGCCAGGGGATGTTTTACCGCGTCCTTCAGTTGCTCCCTGAACTTGGTCTGGGTGACGGCGTAAAGAGCCGTGTTTGTGCAGCAGCTCAGAAGCTGCAGCATCGAGCCCAGTCCTCGCAGAGAATCAGGAGGCAGCGTCACCGCAGAGGAAGCAGACAGCAGGCTCCATGCAGAATACACAGTGAACGGTGACCACAGCAGGACGAAATTGCCAGAGATGATCAGCAGTAAAACGAGCGATTTCCTGCGGCTCTCCATTTGCGGGTCCCTGGCACATTTTCCTTTGTCAACACGCCGGAGTCTCCTGCGCCCTCTGCTGGTGATTGGAACGTGCTGGGCGGTGAATCCATTCGTCAGGAGTACCAGCAGGAATGGGATTACAGGATCAGGAGGTAATTAAATAATTCCATTGGTATTGAGACGGATAAAGACATATAATGCGCGGTACCCATACAAATAAATGGATGAATTATCATTGCATAACGCCCTGGGAGCCGAAAATACCAGTAGATGTTTCTTAAACGGCTGATCGCAGTCACTGCCCCCAGAATCACAGCCGTAGTTTTCCCGGTGCAATATTTTGTTTTCAGTTTCTGGCGACAGATGGCCACAAATCCATCAAATGTGAAAGTGTCGGTGAACCACGCCGGACAATCGGTGGCGGCGTAAAGCAGGACGGCGTGGATATTACACACCGGTGTATCCCCGGCCCAGCGGAAAAGTTCCATTGATGCGGGATCTTGCTCAGTATCAGGTCCAGTGCAACGACCATAAGATCCGCCGTTGCCATGGCAACCAGGTAGCGAGTGACAACTCTGGAGAGACCGCACTTTCCTCCCGACAAGATTAAAATCGTCACCAGGTTCACTGCGAGGAGCACAGAAAATAATCAGTAGACACACATCAGGGAGCCTTCTCTGTGAAGTGGACATACAATTTATCAGATTTGTTTTCTGTCATGTTAGTAAATCATTGCTCCTCAGGAAGTCTATAGAGAAAATTAACTACTAGATTCAAATCCTAGGTGAAATTAGCGAAAAAATCAAAGGCAAAATTTGCCGACAGGTATCACCCAAGAGCAGCAGCGAATAACACAGATAAGGATCACTGATAATTTCGCAACTTCGGGCGTGTTTGGGGAGAAGATGTAAATGGGACATCAAACACGAACTCTACAGAAACTTAAATAACTTTCCGGAACAACGACTGCTTACATCAACGGCAGGCTTGCGCCACTGATCACTATACCCGCCGTCCTGCCGTGCAACAGTCTTTGGCACATATATATAGCTAGGGAGCCTGAGAATATGACACAGTCCCGTGTTGTCAACGTGGAGTGGAGAACCGGCTTGCAAATCTGGCGGGACAAAACTATGTTGCGAATTACTGACAATTACAAAATGTCTCCCTGGTGTTTCCCGCTCCCTCCACTCTCCCTCCCGTTTTTCCCAACTATGAGCCCCTCTCCCTGATCCCTTCCCACTCTCAGTCCATAGCAGAGACCCGTATCAGAAACAGATTTGTCATCAACATCTTATGTCAAGAAATTAGTTATTCTTGCGGCAGTAGTACAGTGTAGTACATGCAATTACTACGGTACTGGGGAAAGGTCTCCGGCACCCTCGCTATATATAAAATACTGTCACCGATCATCCGATCTGCAGTAGCTCCAGTGAATTCGCTCAATGAGCGAGTGATTCGGAGAAGCGGAATCTATCTAAGTTTCACACGACCCATTGACTGATTCGCAGCCGCTGACCTAAAACTCGGAGAAACTGGTCGACTCCCTAGGACACGTTGAGCAGGAGATCTGACTTTGCGGCGGCGGAGGCTATGTTCACAGGCCGGAAGTTAACTGGGATGGTGATATTCCTATGATTTTTTTCCTCCAAGGTTCTTTATCCCCTTCAGTTACTCCTGCCCTTATTAAAGAGATTTTCCTCCATTTCTCTGCATTTATTCCATTCCAGCTGAAATTTTACTTACCCGCAATAATGTCCTCTTTTATCCCCAAAGCAATGCATCGCAGCCCGTTAGTAATTTTTCAGTTTGCGGATTTTTCTGTTTTTCTTTTCGCTTCAGAACACCGACAGGGTTCACAGTCAACTGCAAACATCCACATAGTTAACAGCATTCTGAAAGACCCCACGCATTCCTCATACAAACTCTTCTCCCTCCTGCCATCTGGCAAAAGTCACCGAAGCATTCGGGCTCTCACGACCAGACTATGTAACCGTTTCTTTACCCAAGCCATCAGACTCCTCAATACCCAGAGTCTAGACTGACACCAACCTACTGCCTTCTACTGTGCTTATTGTCTTGTTTATTATTTATTGCAATGCCTGCACTGTTTTGTGCACTTTATGCAGTCCTGGGTAGGTCTGTAGTCTAGTGTAGTTTTGTGTTGCTTTACGTGTTCCAGCCTGGTTTTTGTATTGTTTCCTTTTGCACCATGGTTCCGAAAACTTTGTCTCGTTTTTACTGTGTACTGTACCAGCAATTATGGTCGAAATAACAATAAAAAGTGACTTTACTTGACTTGACTTGAAACGCTGACCATAATAAAATAATTAGTGATGAATGTTTTTGAATGGAATCAGTTTGTACAAAGACTACTCGAAATCACTGAGATCACTGTCAAATGAGCTGGCCGAGAATTAAAAGAGAACAACAGTAAGGACACTGGCATTTTATAATAGTGGAGTTCTAATTGTAGAATGACATCTGATACAGACATCGTTTGGAGGACAGTCAGAGGAGAGCGAATGATCACGAGATTATTTTAACGATAGTATAGTACAAATCGAGATGCCTTTCCTTTTTTTTTTGAATAAAATGCCAATGGAATTCAAGGAAGAAATCTAAACCTCAGACGGTGTTGCACTATTCAGTCCATACAGACAGCTACATTTTCTGCTGCACAATGTTATTCAGATGAATATTGTTTGAAATGACCACAGAATAAGAGAGTCGGGATTATAGTCACCATAATGTAACTCCTCTCAAGAGAAGACAGATAATGAGCCGTCTCTCTTTATCATTATTATAACCCAATTCTAAGAAAGCCTCAGAGTGACATTTGAAAAGCGAATGAAGGATTGTTTTAAATTACGTGAATTACCACGGGAAAGGGCAGAGGTGGAACAATTCAGACATTTGCTCACAAATTCCGGTAATGCGGAGATGGAGCTGCAGCGGGACGAATGCCAGTGGTGAACCGTGAGGAAAGGATCACGGATTCCCTGGACAGCCCGGGAGTTTTAGAATAGACAGTCGGTTCTGGGAGAAGTGGGAAGGCGGGATGTTCTATTCGATGACGTGGCAGGCACGTACGGAGCTGGGCGGTGCTGGGTGAGCGGTGACGTTGGCGGCTGGTTGATAGTCAGACCGGTTGTCTGTGAGAATAATCTGCACTTGGAAGTCAGATTGAATTCCGTTGCAAACACAAGGAGAGGAAGCAACTTGATTCAAAGCCGATATTTTCGAACGGAGGATGGAGCCACTGAAAGAAAGCAACGCTTCCAGAGGCAAAATATTAAACCTCGTTCATGAACTGATGTGAGCAACGGTTGAACGGAGTTTACCGAATGGATCATTGGCCATTGCACCAGCACAATTACAAGAGCCACAGTGAAGAGCATCGTTGCAGAATTTGAACTTTCGGAGATTTCTTACCTGGAGCAATAATTTCAATTGGGTGATAAACATTAGAAAGCAGTTAGGTATTGTTTTATAGTTGAACTTTGGAGAGAGACTCACCGGGAAGAGCAATGATAGCGAGACCGGGGTAGTAAATAACTTGAATGACTTTTAATTTGTGCGTAATTCGAAGATCCAAGGTCAAAGTCGCAAAGATAAATTGAGCAGCCCAGACGATATTCTTCGGAATTTCTGCCACATTCCACTCTGCTGTTCCCGGTCTCTGCTCGATTACGGAACCAGAAAACCTTCCTTCCGCAGAGTGTGCTCTCTCTGTCCGCTTTGAAGATCAGCGAATCGCTGTGAGTGTCTGAGCGGCTGCTCAGTGAGAACTCTGTGATTCAGATGCTATTTAATAGGAGAGGGAAACTCTCTTGTGACGCCAGAATCCTTCGTGGATATCGGCATTTAATGAAATGACACATGCATTTAATTATTTCTGCATAGTTCCTGAGCAGCAGGTGTGGTGAGGTGCTGTTAAATAATTTCCAGCATTTCGAAACAATTTTGTAGATTCAGCGAAAATGAAGCT
Organism: Mobula birostris; assembly: GCF_030028105.1. NCBI lineage: Eukaryota > Metazoa > Chordata > Chondrichthyes > Myliobatiformes > Myliobatidae > Mobula > Mobula birostris. The sequence goes on along the minus strand of NC_092382.1, from coordinate 24,609,125 downwards.
GAGTAAAATTCAAAGACAAAGATAACTAAAATGTGCAGATTTTCGTTGAGAGGAAGATGAAATTTGTTTCAAAAGCTTACTTTTGAATATTGTTAATGTGTCATGGTCTGGTCTGTGAAGTCCGCATTCCGGTTCACGGTTCGGTCCGTGGACTCAAGACTCTGGGTCTTCCAGTTGTCCCTTGTTCAGGTTGAGTTAATCATAGGCAACTGATTCCTATCTTGGGGCTTGGAATATCAGCAGCCTTGGGGTTGAGTGTGGGCTGCTGGTTTGTCTTGTCAAGATCCCCTGGGAGCAACCTCCCGGTGGAAGGCCAGAACGGCCACTTGCCATCTTTAGGCCGCGGTGGGGAACCATCCCCTCATGGAGCCTTGCTGTCAGTAGTCGCAGCTGTCTTTCTGGTATGGATTCGGCCGTTTCCTGGGCCAGCTGAAGGGCCGTCAGCCACTCCGAGCTAGGTAAGGATCCGGCTGTTCCCGTAGCCAGCCGAGGCCGTTGGACGTAACTGCGACTCGGAGCAACCCCGAAGCAGGGATAGAACTGTCTATTGTTCTTCGATGTTTGTCTCTTCTTGCCTTCGCCTCCGTGGAGTAAGTCAGGCCGTTCTGCAGTTGCCCTGCGGGGGGATCTGTCTTGTCTTGTCCTCGCCTCCGTTGGGTAAATCAGGCCGTTCAGCCGTTGCCCTGCGGGGGGACATGTCTTGTCTTTGCCTCTATTAGGTAAGTCCGGCCATTCTGCCGTTACCCGACGGAGGGACCTGTCCCATCTTGGTGTGGAGATAAAGTTGAGTCCCGGCTTGTCTAAGGATAAGTCCCGGCTCTATGTCTATGTACTGTCCAGTCTCGTGTTCGTGTCGTGTTCGAGATGAGTCCCGGCTTTTCGAAGGATAAGTCCCGGCTCTATGTTGATGTTCAGCTCCCAGTCTGTCTCTGAGCTCCAGCCTCCGAATTATCAGACTCCGCATTTCAAGACCCGAGACCCAGACCCCAGCCTCAAGTCCCAGACCCCAGCCTCAAGCCTCAAGACCCAGACCACAACCTCAAGCTTCAAGACCCAGACCCCAGTCTCAAGCCTCAAGACCCAGATCCCAGCCTCAAGCCTCAAAACCCAGACCACAGCCTCAAACCTCAAAACCCAGACCGCATCCTCAAGCCTCAAGACCCAGACCACAGCCTCAAGCTTCAAGACCCAGAACCCAGCCTCAAGCCTCAAGACCCAGACCCCAGCCTCAAGCCTCAAGACCCAGACCCCAGTCTCAAGCCTCAAGACCCTGACCAGAGCCTCAAGCCTCAAGACCCAGACCCCAGTCTCAAGCCTCAAAACCCAGACCCCAGTCTCAAGCCTCAAAACCCAGACTGCATCCTCAAGCCTCAAAACCCAGACCCCAGCCTGAAGCCTCAAAACCCAGACCCCAGCCTGAAGCCTCAAGACCCAGACCCCATCCTCAAGCTTCAAGACCCAGACCGCATCCTCAAGCCTCAAGACCCAGACCCCAGCCTCAAGCCTCAAGTCCCAGACCCCAGCCTCAAGCCTCAAGACCCAGACCACAGCCTCAAGCCTCAAAACCCAGACCGCATCCTCAAGCCTCAAGACCCAGACCCCAGCCTCAAGCCTCAAGACCCAGACCCCAGCCTCAAGCCTCAAGACCTTGACCGCATCCTCAAGCCTCAAGACCAAGACAACAGCCTCAAGCCTCAAGACCCCAGGACTCCAAGCCTGTCTCTAAGCCTCAAGACCCTAAGACGCCAAGCCTGTCTTCAAGCCTCAAGACCCCAGCCTCCAGTCCTGCAGGCATGTCATGTCCATGCCTGGTTCTAGGGCCTGAGCCCGAGGCAAGATCCCGGTTCTGGGTCCTTGTCCAATCTCTGGCTCTGGGTCCAAGCCCAAGTCTGCGTTCTTGTCCCTGCTTCTTATCTGTATCCTGTCACGTCCCTACTCTAGTCAAGTTCTGCTCCTGGTACTTCAGTGTCTGTGTCTTGCATTTGGGTCCGCCATCTACCAGCGCCTCCATTGTGACAGGATGTGAAAAAGAGTGACATAAGTATTTGGCTTAGGGAGACGGGGAGAGAGGGGGAGAGAGAGGGAGTGAGAGGGAGATAGTGGGAGATTTACCTCCACCATACTTCTCACACTCAACGTCACCGTTCAGGTGATGGGGAAAGAGAGGGAGACGGCAGAGAGAGAGAGAGAGAGAGAGAGAGAGAGAGAGAGAGAGAGAGAGAGAGACGGGAGAGAGACGGGAAATAAAGCGCTCTGGGATAGAGAGTCTGGAGGGAGACTGAGAGTCTGGGGCAGACAGACGGGGGTGAGGAGAGAGTGGAGGACCCTGGAGGAAGAAAACCCTGTCTAATTTCCATCAGCAGATATATTTTAGTGATTTTATTATGGTTATTATTTTATGTTGTTTTTTCTGTGTATGCCTGCAAGAAACTGACTTGTTCGGCACAGCTTTGTAGGCTGAACTGCCTGTATTGTGCTGTAGGTTTTCTATGTTTCTATGTTCTATGCTTTTAGAATGAATCTCAGAGCTTTATGTGGTGACATGGATGTACTTTCATAATAAATTTGCTTTTAACATTGAAAGAGACTGTTGGAGAGAGAGAATCTGGGAGGGCGGAGAGAGAACGACTGGGGAGGGAGGAGAGTGAGACGGGGAGAAAGGCCAGTGAGGGAAAGGGAGAGACCAAGACGGGAGATAGACCAGGAGGAGAGGGAGATAAGTCGTAGATGAGAGAGCAGCCGGGGTGAGGGAGAGATTTGGGATGAGACCCGGGATATAGAGACGGGGCGAGGTGGTGTGGGGGAGGGTAGAGAGACTGGGGGCTTAGAGAATGATAGAGGGTAGGAAGTGACGGGTGGGAGCAAGAGGGGTAGAGAGAGAAAGAGATAGGGACAGTGGGAGAAACGAAATAAAGGGTGGTGAGAGGGGCTGGAGGACAGGGTGGGGAGAGAGAGGTGGGGGAAGAGATAGAGAAGGAAAAGGGGACAGGAGGAAGAGAGGGGAGTGAGGGAGAGAGAGGTTGAGGGAGTGGGTAATGGACGACGAAGAGGCGATGATGGTTTTACTCATCTCGTCTCCCCTCCTCACCTTTTCTTTCTCCCCTCCCCTCCTCAATCTGATCCCTCCCTCTCACCCCGCCCCTTGCTAACCAGCCCGCACCGACAGACCTCGCCTCCATCTTCTCCAGCGAGCCCGCGCCATCTCCTGCCTTTGACGGGCCTCGGTGACGTCACGTTCACTGACGGGTGAATACTGCACGGGACAGCCTGAAGGATTCGGGCCGAGCGGCCTGAGGGGGGAGGGGAGGGAAAACAGTGAAGGCGGTATTTTGGAGATGGGAAGAGGTGGTAACGGTGCCAACCTCTTCCCGTAGCTACATTCCTCCCCAGTGTTCAGATCCCTTATTACGAGTCGCCCTGTCCCACCCTCGGCATCCTGTCACCCCTGACACACTCCGCTCTCTGTCCCCTCTATCACCGCCCATCTCACCCTGGCTGGCGGCCGTTCTGTGATGGTTACCATTGACAACTGCTCCCCCAGCATCGTAGAATGAAGCACAACCTTTTCCTCACCTTCCACTCACTTCCCTCCCTGTTTATTCAATCTCAACTCCTCATCCCTCCTCTCTTTTCCCTCGGTGCCCGCTGTTGCAACTCTCTATTTAACCTTCTGCCGACAGCCATTTTGCGGCAGTGTGTGACCCTCCCTCCCACTTTCTCCACCATGAAGTGTGTCACTCCCTCAAACTCATCATCTCGTCACCCTATTTCCCATCCCATCACCTGCAAACCCATTCCCGCATACAACTCGCTTTCCTCTCCCCACCACTTCGATGTTGTGCATGTGCACTTTCTCCTGGGTGGCCGCCATTTTGCGATGTTAATTTCCGCCTCTCCTCGTCGCCCTCTATCTCTCTCTCTCTCTCTGTTACCCAGTGAGTCACTCCCCAACTCTCCCCGTCACCCCTGACACCCTCCCCTCTCTATCCCCTTGTCCTTTCTTCCGCCACCCACCACATCCTGGGTGGTGAACATTTCCATATGGGAAATTTCGCTTCCCCACCCGATCCCTTCCTTCCGTCGTTGAGTGAGTTTCTCCCCTCTCCCTCCGTTACGACACTCAACTCTCCGTCCCATCAGCCCTGACCGCGTCCTAACCCCTCGCTCTCCCTTTGCCCCTCGAGCACACCCCTCCCCTTTCCTGCCGTCCGTCTTATTAGCGAAGGAAATATCACCACCCACCCTTCATCCACTATTGAGTAAGTCACCCCTCCGCACTCCCCATCCTATTACTCCCCACCCTGTCCTATCAGCCCCCTGCCTCCCTTCAAATTCTATAACTTCCCCTCCCTCCCCGTCCCATCACTTCCCCTCCCTCCTCATCCCATCAGTCCCGCTCCTTTCCTGACGTTTCACTCTTCCTCACCCCGACTTTATCTTCTTCATGTCGGCCACCAGTTTGTGACAGGAACTGTCTCCTCCCCTTTTCGTCCCCTATTGAGTCAGTGACTTTGCCACGGTCACCGTCTCATCAGTCCACTCCTCGTCCCGTCACTCCTCTTCCTCCCAATCCCCTCACCCTTCCTCCCCAAAATCCACAGTTATATGTGTATGTGTGAATATCTGAGATATATACATAAGTTTATTCAATGACAACATTATTAGAATTAAAACATATATACAATGCCTAAGACTATATAAAACACAAATTAAAATACTGTTATTATAATCAATAAGACACTCGATCCCCGTATTGTATCCACGGGCACCGCATGTTCCTTCGCCATAGATTCTGTGAGCGACAGAGGCCATTGTAAGGCAGTGTCTCACTCCATCCCTGGCGACCACATGAACCAAGGATTCGCCCATTTTAAATCAGCGCCTCCCTCCCTCTCTTATGCTCACTTCTACCAAAGCCGCCACTCCCTCCCCAGCAGACATTTCCAGTGAAGCGTCGGCCATTCGAGGTGTGGTGAGCAGCAGCAATAATTGCAGAGTTCAGCACCGACAGTCACTCTCGAAATTGCATTCAGCAACAGTGATGGACAAATACCCAGCATGCAGCTTATTGAAACTTCCTCCCAGTGTGAACACGGTAGTGTGTCACAAGGTTAGATGACTGAGCGAATCCCTTCCCACATTGAGAGCAGGTGAATGGTTTCTCCCCAGTGTGAACTCGCTGGTGTCTCTGTAGGCTTGATGACTGAGTGAATCCCTTCCCACAGTCCGAGCAGGTGAACGGCCTCTCCCCAGTGTGAACTCGCTGATGTACCTTCAGTTGAGATGAGCAAATGAATCCCTTCCCACAGTCTGAGCAGGTGAATGGTCTCTCCCCGGTGTGAACTCGCTGGTGAGACATTAGGTCAGGTGATCGAGTGAATTCTTCCCAACAAGTTCAGCAGATGACCAGCCCCAGCCCAGGGTGAACTGACTGGTGTGTCCACAGATGGAAAGACCGCCTGAATCCGTTCTCACACACAGAACAGGTGAATGGCCTTGTCCAGTGTGAACTTGCTGATGTACCTTCAGTTGAGATGACCGATTGAATCCATTCCCACTGTCTGATCAGATGAATGGATTCCCCCTGTGTAAAATGACGGGAATGCCAGTCGGTCTGATGATCGAGAGAATCCCTCCCCACAATCTGAGCAGGAGGGATGATTGAGTGAATGCCTTGTTCCACTTCTTCCACTGTATGGTGCAACTGTAACGAAAACCAATCTCCCCCAGGATCAATAAAGTATGACTATGACTATTAAATATCTGGACAGAGACAGCGAAACGGGCGTGTTGTGTTCGAGATTCCAGTAGACAAATTCCTTGTCATTTTCGACCTGAAAAAGATTTACAAAATCCATCAATCGGTGTTGGACAACCTTTCAGATGAGATCACTTGAGTTGTCAAAGTATATCCTGGCATCACACTGTTACAGTGAGGTTCAACCCAAGTTGGAGAGAGAAATCATCTTCTAACTGGGCACAGTGCTGGTATCTGGAATGACCATGAAATTCTCTGATGCTCTTCCTGTCTCTCTAAGAATGGGGCATTTCTGCCATCTCCAATCTATGACCTGGCTCAGTTTGACTGTCTCCATTGGTATTATTCCCTGTTCTCACTGAGCTGCATGGGTTCCTGGCCCCACAGTAACTGAAACACTCACTCAAATAGCCGGCAGTGCATTCCATGCACCCACCACTCTCTGTGTAAAAAACTTACCCCTGACATCCCCTCGGTATCTATTTCCAAGCACCTTAAAACTATGCCCCCTCGTGTTAGCCATTTCAGCCCTGGGAATAAACCTCTGGCGATCCACACGATCAATGCCCTCATCATCTTATACACCAAAAAAGGCTCCAAACATAAACAAGAAATTATACATTGCTTTGAGGATTTGTTAGAAGTATACAAAATTATAAGGGTGTAGACAGGGTAAATGCAAGCAGCTTTTTCCACTGAGGTTGGGTGGGTAGACAACCGGAGTTCATGGGTAACTGGGGAAGGTGAAAATTTAATGGGAACATTTGGAAAAGCTCTTTACTGAAATGGTTGTGAGAGTGCAGAATGAGATGCCAGCACAAGTGGTGAGCATGAGCTCAGTTTCACCATTTAAAAGAAGTTTGGATGGGAGCCTGGATGGTAGGGGTCTGAAGGTGAAAGTCCCACTGCAGGTAGTTGCAGTAGAGACCTTAAATGTTTTTTTCCAGCATTGACTGGATGGGCCAAATAGCCTGTTTCTGTACTGAACCTCTCCACGTTTCTATGACAGAGAAGTTGGATAAACTTGTTCGGAAGGGAATAGGTAGGAGTGACAATGGAGCAGCAATGGCTGGAGTTTCTGGGAGCAATTCAGGAGCTGAGTGATCGATACATCCCAAAGAAGTTGAAGCATTGGAAAGGCAGGAGGACACAACCATGGCTGAAATGAGAAGCCAAAGCCAATATAAAATCCAAAGAGAGGGCAAACAAAAGGGGAAAAACTATTGGGAAACTTTCAGAAACCTGCAGAAGATGATGAAAACAAAAAGTCGGATGAGCTCAGGGTGTGGAATTATGATATTGTAGTCATTAATGAGTGTTAGTAGCATCCAACAGTCCGAGGCATTTAGAGCTACAAAATATCCGGGGACTCAATATCTCTTGAAACCCAAGGTTCTCTGCACCAGTTACCATTCAACTTTTATTTTGGCAGGCACATACGATCTCTGCACCCTCAAAATTTCTCTTCAGAAGGCCTCCCACTTACCAAGTACTCCTTTGCCAGAAAACAGCCTGTCCCAAACCACATTTGTTAGATCTTTTCTGATACCATCAAAATTGACCATTCTCCAATTTAGAATCTCAACCCGTGGTCCAGATCTCTCTTTTCCATATTTACTTTGAATCTCATGGCATTACGATCACTAATTTCTGTCACCAGCCCTGGATCATTTCCTAACAGCTTATTGCACACTTAAACGTGAGGAATTCCACGTACTGATTAAGGGCACATTTGACAAACTCTACCCCATCTCGTCCTTTTACAGTATGGGAGTCCCAGTCAATATATGGAAAGTTATAATCACTTACTGAATCAACCTTTGTTTCTTGGCATGGTCTGCGATCTCTCTGAAAATTTGTTCCTCTAAATTGCTCAGACTGTTGGGTGCAACCAAGTCCCAATAATGGCTACAATATCATAATTCCCTGTCCTGAGCTCATCTGGCTTTCCTGTGATGCTTCTTGCGTTGTGATATACACAGCTCAGCACATTCACACCATGCTCAACCATTTGATTGCTGACTCTATCTGAGGTCTGAACAACATCTGACTGGTGTCAAGAAAACAAACTCTCCCTCTTTGTCACAAAAACAAATGAGCTGATTATGGACGACAAGAGGAATGGAGACAGGCTAACCCCTATTGACATCAATGGATCTGGGGTTGAGAGGGTGAACAGCTTTAAGTTCCTTGGCATAAACATCACCAAGGATCTCACATGGTCTGTACATACTGGCTGTGTCGTGAAAAAAGCACAACAGCACCTCTTTCACCTCAGACGGCTGAAGAAGTTTGGGATGGGGCCCCAAATCCGAAGAACTTTCTACAGGGACACAATTGAGAGCATCCTGACTGGCTGCATCACTGCCTGGTATGGGAACTGTACTTCCCTTAATCGCAGGACCCTGCAGAGAGTGGTGCGGACAGCCCAGCGCAGCTGTAGATGTGAACTTCCCACTAATCAGGACATTTACAGAGATAGGTGTGTAAAAAGGGCCCAAAGGATATTGGGGACCCAAATCACCACAATCAGAAACTGTTCCTGCTGCTACCATCCAGGAAACGGTACCACAGCAAAAGGACCAACAGGCTCCGGGACAGCTTCTTCTACCAGGCCATCAGACTGATTAATTCATGCTGATACAATTGCATTTCTATGCTATATTGACTGTCCTATGTACAAACTATTTATTATAAATGACTATAAATTACACATTGCACATTTAGATGGAGATGTGACGTAAAGATTTCTACTCTTCATGTATAGGAAGGATGTATGTAATAAAGTCAATTCAATTCAATTCACCCTCTCCACTATCTGTTCCGTCATTCTGGCTCCCATTCCCCCAACAACTTATTTTAACCTCATCACCCCTCACCCCACACTAGAAGCATTACCACTAGGATATTAGTCCCCTCTTGTTCTGTTCCCCTAACTAGTGAATCCCCTATCACCCCTTTGACTTTCCTCTGCCAGGTAATCCCCCCAGCAGTTTCTAAAGTGGTCCACCTGCTGTTGTGCAGGATAGCAGGAAGAGTACTCTGTGATGGCTATTTAAACCCATTCCCCTTCCTGACTCTCACCCAGTTTCCTGTGTCCTGCACCTTGGGTGTAACTCACCTCTCCTCATGTCATATCAATCACCCCCTCCATCTCCTGGATGATCCGGAATTCATCCATTTCAAGTTCCAACTCCTTAAAGTGCAGGGTTACATCTTGTAGGTGAGGGCATCAAGGACACTGGAGGTCTCCCCACCTTCCCACCAATGTCCCCTCTCATTTGTAATGACCAGTGTGCACGTAAATCTTGTACTCTGCATTTTTTTAACCCAGTGACAACATGTGCACAGTGAATTTTACCTGGAGAGGTATTTATTTTAACAGCCAGCAAAGCACTGTTGATAACAACTTTCATCTCCTCTGGGTTCGATCGAGTTCATCTGCACTCTCACACAGACTATGTAGCAGGCCTGCAACAGGTTATGAAGTATTTTCTCACCACAGCTTTTGCACATTGTCCATATTTGGTTTGCTTGCTGAATTACACTTTAAAAAGTCAGATTTCCAAATATCACTCCACTTCTTCCCACTTGTAAATTCTCCTGCAACTTTTGCATCACCACAATACACACAGGTAACACCAGTTTCTGTATTGTACATAAATATTTCCCCTGAACCCTCCTGAGGAATTGAGGATGTATTTTATAAAATCATTTTGAACCTTTGTAACCTCTGGATAAAAGAATAATTGAGACTGAATAGGAATTTTTGAACTGAAGTAAACTCTGTCTTCAGCGGTTAGCTAAGACAGGCTCATTACTGGTTCTCTGCGGCTTGCAGAGAGACACACTGCGAGCTGATAACATTATACCTTGCACCCTCTTTAGCTGATAACATTATACATTGCACCCTCTTTAGCTGATAACATTATACATTGTACCCTCGTTGAAAGGAAGGAGGACTCGCCGTTAAGGACAGGAATGAACATCTGTCTGTAATTAATCAGGGCCTTGCAAAGGGAATAACTTATAAGGACTGGACAGTATATCCGTCTGTAATTTAAACCTTCATTTTTCGAACTCTCTTATCTAAGTAATTATGTTTTGCACCAACAGACTTGGTGGGCGTACCAGTTCAAATAACATCTTGCAATAGTAGTGTATGGGGCTTACTATGTGTAAATATACGGCTGTAACCTGACTAAGTCAGTCCACTTGTCAGATGGCGGCAGTGTTTACGTGCCTTCCCTTTGACAACTGGGTCCCAAACTCCTGCAGGAGAATGTGCAATAAACTGTGGTGATGATAAGAAGCTGGTCTCCTGAGTTTTATTCAGATTCAATGTTAACATTTGGCGTTATGAACAGGATCCCAGTACAGGGAGAGACAAGCAGACAGACTGAGTTAGTGTCCGGGCCACTCTGGGGCTGCGGAGACCGACCGGGCGCCCAATAGGTATTTTACCTTTTGTCTCTCTCCGTTAGTAACTCACCTCTCTTCATCTCACATGGGGGCAGAACAAAGGTGATTTTCTCAACAGCTGATGTAAAAGATTTTGTTCCCTCGGAGGGAAATGGAAATAAATCAGAGAGTGGACATTTACTTTGGGATTTGTTCAGCTTTGACGGAGAGAGGGACGCCGAGGGAAGGAGATAGAGTGAGAGGTGGGACAAGAAAAATGTCAGAGATGGACAGGGGGAGAGAGAGTGTGGGAGAGAAGTGAGGCAGTTGTGAGGGAGGGATGAGAGAGGGAGGTAGAGAGAGAAAGAGACATAATGAGAGGGGAAAAGAGAGAGACACAGAGAGATAGTGAGAAACAAAGAGAGAGAGAGACAGTGGAGGGGAAGAGGGACAGAGAGAGACAGGGAGAGAGAGAGAGAGGGAGAGAGAGAGAGAGAGAGAGAGAGACAGAGAGGGAGAGAGAGGGGGAGAGAGAGGGGGAGAGAGAGAGAGGGGGGGGTGCTGGGGGACGGAGGCCGGACAGAAAGAGGAGGGTACTGTTTATGGCGGTGAAAGGTTTGGGTAGAGACGGTGGGGAGGGACGGAGAGCGGATTGAAGGGGTCGGGGTGAGGGAGAGGGAGATGTGTTCAGAGAGAGAGAGAGAGAGAGAGAGAGGGAGAGAGAGAGAGAGAGAGAGAGAGAGAGAGAGAGAGAGAGAGAGAGAGAGAGAGAGAGAGAGAGGGAGAGAGGGAGAGAGAGATGGGGGGTGCTGGGGGACGGAGGCCGGACAGAAAGAGGAGTACCGTTTATGGAGGTAAAGGTTTGGGTAGAGACGGTGGGGAGGGACGGGGAGCGGATTGAGGGGGTCGGGGTGAGGGTGAGGGAGAGAGAGAGAGAGGGAGAGAGAGAGAGAGAGATGGGGGGGACGGAGGCCGGACAGAAAGAGGAGGGTACTGTTCGGGATATGGCGGTGAAAGGTTTGGGTAGAGACGGTGGGGAGGGACGGAGAGCGGATTGAGGGGGTCGGGGGTGAGGGTGAGGGAGAGAGAGAGAGAGGGAGAGAGAGAGAGAGAGAGATGGGGGGGACGGAGGCCGGACAGAAAGAGGAGGGTACTGTTTGGGATTGGCGGTGAAAGGTTTGGGTAGAGACGGTGGGGAGGGACGGAGAGCGGATTGAGGGGGTCGGGGTGAGGGTGAGGGAGAGGGAGATGTGTTCAGAGGGAGAGAGAGAGATGGGGGGGACGGAGACCGAACAGAAAGAGGAGGGTACTGTTTATGGAGGTAAAGGTTTGGGTAGAGACGGTGGGGAGGGACGGGGAGCGGATTGAGGGGGTCGGGGTGAGGGAGAGGGAGATGTGTTCAGAGGGAGAGAGGGAGAGAGAGATGGGGGGGACGGAGGCCGGACAGAAAGAGGAGGGTACCGTTTATGGAGGTAAAGGTTTGGGTGGAGACGGTGGGGAGGGACAGAGAGAGACAGGGAAAGAGAGATAGAGAGAGAGAGAGACAGGGAAAGAGAGATAGAGAGAGAGAGAGAGAGGGGGGGAGAGAGAGGGGGGGTGCTGGGGGACAGAGGCCGGACAGAAAGAGGAGGGTACTGTTTATGGCGGTGAAAGGTTTGGGGTAGAGACGGTGGGGAGGGACGGAGAGCGGATTGAGGGGGTGAGGGTGAGGGAGAGGGAGATGTGTTCAGAGGGAGAGAGAGAGAGAGATGGGGGGGGACGGAGGCCGGACAGAAAGAGGAGGGGTACTGTTTATGGTGGTGAAGGTTTGGGTAGAGACGGTGGGGAGGGATGGAGAGCGGATTGAGGGGGTGAGGGTGAGGGAGAGGGAGATGTGTTCAGAGGGAGAGAGAGAGAGAGATGAGGGGGGACGGAGGCCGGACAGAAAGAGGAGGGTACTGTTTATGGCGGTGAAGGTTTGGGTAGAGACGGTGGGGAGGGACGGAGAGCGGATTGAGGGGGTGAGGGTGAGGGAGAGGGAGATGTGTTCAGAGGGAGAGAGAGAGAGAGATGGGGGGGGACGGAGGCCGGACAGAAAGAGGGAGGGTACTGTTTATGGCGGTGAAGGTTTGGGTAGAGACGGTGGGGAGGGACAGAGAGCGGATTGAGGGGGTCGGGGTGAGGGAGAGGGAGATGTGGTTCAGAAGGAGAGAGAGAGAGAGATGGGGGGTGCTGGGGGACAGAGGCCGGACCGAAAGAGGAGGGTACTGTTTATGGCGGTGAAAGGTTTGGGTAGAGACGGTGGGGAGGGACGGAGAGCGGATTGAGGGGGTCGGGGTGAGGGAGAGGGACAGGGAGATGTGTTCAGAGGGAGAGAGAGAGAGAGATGGGGGGGACAGAGGCCAGACAGAAGAGGAGGTTACTGTTTATGGTGGTAAAGGTTTGGGTAGAGACGGTGGGGAGGGACGGAGAGCGGATTGAGGGGGTGAGGGTGAGGGAGAGGGAGATGTGTTCAGAGGGAGAGAGAGAGAGAGATGGGGGGGACGGAGGCCGGACAGAACGAGGAGGGTACTGTTTATGGCGGTGAAAGGTTTGGGTAGAGACGGTGGGGAGGGACGGGGAGCGGATTGAGAGGTGGGGGTGAGGGCGAGGGAGAGGAGATGTAGTTCAGAGGGAGAGAGAGAGAGATGGGGGGGGACGGAGGCCGGACAGACAGAGGAGGGGTACTGTTTATGGAGGTAAAGGTTTGGGAAGAGACGGTGGGGAGGGACGGGGAGCGGATTGAGGGGGTCGGGGTGAGGGAGAGGGAGATGTGTCAGAGGGAGAGAGGGAGAGAGAGATGGGGGGGACGGAGCCGGACAGAAAGAGGAGGGTACCGTTTATGGAGGTAAAGGTTTGGGTAGTGACGGTGGGGAGGGACGGGGAGCGGATTGAGGGGGTCGGGGTGAGGGTGAGGGAGAGGGAGATGTGTTCAGAGAGAGAGAGGGAGAAGAGAGAGAGAGAGAGAGAGAGAGAGAGAGAGAGAGAGAGAGAGGAGAGAGAGAGAGGGGGGGGGTGCTGGTGGACGGAGGCCGGAAACGAAAGAGGAGGGTACTGTTTATGGCGGTGAAAGGCTTGGGTAGAGATGGTGGGGAGGGACGGAGAGCGGACTTGAGGGGGTCGGGGAGAGGGAGAGGGAGATGTGTTCAGAGGGAGAGAGAGATGGGGGACGGAGGCCGGACAGAAAGAGGAGGGTACTGTTTATGGCGGTGAACGGTTTGGGTAGAGACGGTGGGGAGGGACGGAGAGCGGATTCAGGGGGTTGGGGTGAGGGAGAGGGAGATGTGTTCAGAGGGAGAGAGAGAGAGAGATGGGGGGGTGCTGGGGGATGGAGGCGGACAGAAGAGGAGGGTACTGTTTATGGCGGTAAAAGGTTTGGGGGAGAGACGGTGGGGAGGGACAGAGAGCGGATTGAGGGGGTCGGGGTGAGGGAGAGGGAGAGGGAGATGTGTTCAGAGGGAGAGAGAGAGAGAGAGAGATGGGGGGGGACGGAGGCCGGCCAGAAAGAGGAGGGTACTGTTTATGGCGGGTGAAAGGTTTGGGTAGAGACGGTGGGGAGGGACAGAGAGTGGATTGAGGGGTGAGGGTGAGGAGAGGGAGATGTGTTTCAGAGAGAGAGAAAGAGATGGGGGGGACGGAGGCCGGACAGAAAGAGGAGGGTACTGTTTATGGTGGTGAAAGGTTTGGGTAGAGACGGTGGGGAGGGACGGGGAGCGGATTGAGGGGGTCGGGGTGAGGGAGAGGGAGATGTGTTCAGAGGGAGAGAGAGAGAGAGATGGGGGGGGGACGGAGGCCGGACAGAAAGAGGAGGGTACTGTTTATGGAGGTAAAGGTTTGGGTAGAGACGGTGGGGAGGGACGGAGACCGGATTGAGGGGGTCGGGGTGAGGGTGAGGGAGAGGGAGATGTGTTCAGAGGGAGAGAGAGAGAGAGATGGGGGGGACGGAGGCCGGACAGAAAGAGGAGGGTACTGTTTATGGAGGTAAAGGTTTGGGTAGAGACGGTGGGGAGGGACGGAGAGCGGATTGAGGGGGTGAGGGTGAGGGAGAGGGAGATGTGTTCAGAGGGAGAGAGAGAGAGAGAGATGGGGGGGACGGAGGCCGGACAGAAAGAGGAGGGTACTGTTTATGGAGGTAAAGGTTTGGGTAGAGACGGTGGGGAGGGACGGGGAGCGGATTGAGGGGGTCGGGGTGAGGGTGAGGGAGAGGGAGATGTGTTCAGAGAGAGAGAGAGATGGGGGAGACGGAGGCCGGACAGAAAGAGGAGGGTACTGTTTATGGCGGTGAAAGGTTTGGGTAGAGACGGTGGGGAGGGACGGGGACCGGATTTGGGGGGTCGGGGTGAGGGAGAGGGAGATGTGTTCAGAGAGAGAGAGAGAGATGGGGGGGACGGAGGCCGGACAGAAAGAGTAGGGTACTGTTTATGGAGGTGAAAGGTTTGGGTAGAGACGGTGAGGAGGGACGGGGAGCGGATTGAGGGGGTGAGGGTGAGGGAGAGGGAGATGTGTTCAGAGAGAGAGAGAGAGAGGGGGGAGGGGTGCTGGGGGACGGAGGCCGGACAGAAAGAGGAGGGTACTGTTTGGGATATGGCGGTGAACGGTTTGGGTAGAGACGTGGGAGGGACGGAGAGCGGATTGAGGGGGTCGGGGTGAGGGTGAGGGAGAGGGAGATGTGCTCAGAGGGAGAGAGAGATGGGGGAGACGGAGGCCGGACAGAAAGAGGAGGGTACTGTTTATGGAGGTAAAGGTTTGGGTAGAGACGGTGGGGAGGGACGGAGAGCGGATTGAGGGGGTGAGGGTGAGGGAGAGGGAGATGTGTTCAGAGAGAGAGAGAGAGATGTGGGGGACGGAGGCCGGACAGAAAGAGGAGGGTACTGTTTATGGCGGTAAAGGTTTGGGGAGAGACGGTGGGGAGGGACGGAGAGCGGATTCAGGGGGTTGGGGTGAGGGAGAGGGAGATGTGTTCAGAGGAGAGAGAGAGAGAGATGGGGGGTGCTGGGGGATGGAGGCCGGACAGAAAGAGGAGGGTACTGTTTATGGCGGTAAAGGTTTGGGGAGAGACGGTGGGGAGGGACAGAGAGCGGATTGAGGGGTCGGGGTGAGGGAGAGGGAGAGGGAGATGTGTTCAGAGGGAGAGAGAGAGAGAGAGAGATGGGGGGGACGGAGGCCGGACAGAAAGAGGAGGGTACTGTTTATGGCGGTGAAAGGTTTGGGTAGAGACGGTGGGGAGGGACAGAGAGTGGATTGAGGGGGTGAGGGTGAGGGAGAGGGAGATGTGTTCAGAGAGAGAGAAAGAGATGGGGGGGACGGAGGCCGGACAGAAAGAGGAGGGTACTGTTTATGGTGGTGAAAGGTTTGGGTAGAGACGGTGGGGAGGGACGGGAGCGGATTGAGGGGGTCGGGGTGAGGGAGAGGGAGATGTGTTCAGAGGGAGAGGAGAGAGAGAGATGGGGGGGGACGGAGGCCGGACAGAAAGAGGAGGGTACTGTTTATGGAGGTAAAGGTTTGGGTAGAGACGGTGGGGAGGGACGGGAGACCGGATTGAGGGGGTCGGGGTGAGGGTGAGGGAGAGGGAGATGTGTTCAGAGGAGAGAGAGAGAGAGATGGGGGGGACGGAGGCCGGACAGAAAGAGGAGGGTACTGTTTATGGAGGTAAAGGTTTGGGTAGAGACGGTGGGGAGGGACGGAGAGCGGATTGAGGGGGTGAGGGTGAGGGAGAGGGAGATGTGTTCAGAGGGAGAGAGAGAGAGAGAGATGGGGGGGACGGAGGCCGGACAGAAAGAGGAGGGTACTGTTTATGGAGGTAAAGGTTTGGGTAGAGACGGTGGGGAGGGACGGGGAGCGGATTGAGGGGGTCGGGGTGAGGGGGAGGGAGAGGGAGATGTGTTCAGAGAGAGAGAGAGATGGGGAGACGGAGGCCGGACAGAAAGAGGAGGGTACTGTTTATGGCGGTGAAAGGTTTGGGTAGAGACGGTGGGGAGGGACGGGGACCGGATTTGGGGGGTCGGGGTGAGGGAGAGGGAGATGTGTTCAGAGAGAGAGAGAGAGATGGGGGGGGACGGAGGCCGGACAGAAAGAGTAGGGTACTGTTTATGGAGGTGAAAGGTTTGGGTAGAGACGGTGAGGAGGGACGGGGAGCGGATTGAGGGGGTGAGGGTGAGGGAGAGGGAGATGTGTTCAGAGAGAGAGAGAGAGAGGGGGAGGGGTGCTGGGGGACGGAGGCCGGACAGAAAGAGGAGGGTACTGTTTGGATATGGCGGTGAAAGGTTTGGGTAGAGACGGTGGGGAGGGACGGAGAGCGGATTGAGGGGGTCGGGGTGAGGTGAGGGAGAGGGAGATGTGCTCAGAGGGAGAGAGAGATGGGGGAGACGGAGGCCGGACAGAAAGAGGAGGGTACTGTTTATGGAGGTAAAGGTTTGGGTAGAGACGGCGGGGAGGGACGGAGAGCGGATTGAGGGGGTGAGGGTGAGGGAGAGGGAGATGTGTTCAGAGAGAGAGAGAGAGATGTGGGGACGGAGGCCGGACAGAAAGAGGAGGGTACTGTTTATGGCGGTGAAAGGTTTGGGTAGAGACGGTGGGGAGGGACGGGGAGCGGATTGAGGGGGTCGGGGTGAGGGAGAGGGAGATGTGTTCAGAGGGAGAGAGAGATGGGGGGGATGGAGGCCGGACAGAAAGAGGAGGGTACTGTTTATGGCGGTGAAAGGTTTGGGTAGAGACGGTGGGGAGGGACGGGGAGCGGATTGAGGGGGTCGGGGTGAGGGAGAGGGAGATGTGTTCAGAGGGAGAGAGAGAGAGAGAGATGGGGGGGACGGAGTCCGGACAGAAAGAGGAGGGTACTGTTATGGCGGTGAAAGGTTTAGGTAGAGACGGTGGGAGGACCGGAGAGCGGATTGAGGGGGTCGGGGTGAGGGTGAGGGAGAGGGAGATGTGTTCAGAGGGAGAGAGAGATGGGAGGACGGAGGCCGGACAGAAAGAGGAGGGTACTGTTTATGGAGGTAAAGGTTTGGGTAGAGACGGTGGGGAGGGACGGGGAGCGGATTGAGGGGTGAGGGTGAGTAAGAGGGAGATGTGTTCAGAGAGAGAGAGAGAGATGGGGGGGACGGAGGCC